>NC_142884.1:18438365-18743413 GCF_051225735.1 Oryctolagus cuniculus
CTGCCAGGAGCTCCAGCCTGACGGTGGTGAGAGGTTGTGAGAGCTCTTGAAAACATTCAGTCCCCTCCAGGCCAGGGAATTCCCTCTCTGGGTCTCAGCTTAACAACAAAACCCGTTAGAAGGCCAGGCTGCTTGTCCCAGGTTCTTTTTCTTCCTCCAAAGTATACTCTGAGGAAAAATCTGTGAAATCCATTCTTAAACACACATCTCTAATGGAAGCCAAAGAATTACTGTTAATTCTGTCGGTAGTGTGACTTTTGTTATAAAAGGGATGACCTCTTTTATTGATTCATGTGAAAATACTTATGGCCAGAATATTACTAACTGTAAAGACTCCATTGAGTGGGGCATATGAATGAAACAAGAATAACTAAATGTTGAAGAGTAGATGGAGTTCATTGTAATGTTCTCTCTTTACTATTTCTATGAAAATTTCATATAAAAATTCAACTTACAAACTCCACAATCAAAAAATTACAAAAAACAAAACAGGTGGAGAAAGCATTTGAGTCAATTGAAGAAAATAGTTCCTATTACCAAGACCTAGCGGATATGGGTTTGGTTTCCCATGCTCTGAAGATAAACAGACCCTCTTCCTGGACCAGGTACATAGCAATTTAGATAGCCAAGGCCTCAATCTATGTCAATAGATTGACCTACATTATATATTCATTGTAATTTATTAGCATGTTAAATTACATACCAGCCATCATGACAGGAAACATCAGACATATGGAACAGTAGCTAGATTCTGGGACATCTCCGCCCACTTCCTGGAAAAAAAATAAGTATTTCTCCTGCTTATTAGACTATACCTCCCCTTTCATTCAATGACACATGTAATGTTAAACACAGTTTAGAGACAAGGACATTCCTCTCATATGTAGGTTCCACTCTGTCTGCAGTGTGTATCTACTTTCTCAGTAAAACGCTTGCTGCTTGCTATTAACTGTTCTGCAGCTTGTTCTTCAGTTTCTTTTTGAAGCAAAGTTAAGGACCTGGGTATGAGGCATCCGTCTTCTCCAGCAGCATAGCTGCCAAGATTATACAAAACTTTTAATAATTATAGCAATATGTACTGGAACTTCTGGAAGTTTGTGGAAAATGGAATTAAAAGATAAATATAAAAATTGTCAAATTTCTCAAAATTTGTTCCTTCAAGTTCAAGACACTTTAAAAAAAAGATTTATTTATTTATTTATTTATTTGAAAATCAGAGTTACACAGAGAGAAGGAGAGGCAGAGAGAGAGAGAGAGAGAGGGAGGGAGGGAGGAGTCTTCCATCTGCTGGTTCACTCTCCAATTGACAGTGATGGCCGGAGCTGCACCCATCCGAAGCCAGGAACCAGGAGCTTCTTCCAGATCTCCCATGCAGGTGCAGGGGCCCAAGGACTTGGGCCATCTTCTACTGCTTTCCCAGGCCATAACAGAGAGCTGGATCAGAAGTGGGGCAACTGGGACTCGAACTGGCGCCGTAAGGGATGCCGGCACTGCAGGTGGCAGCTTGACCCACCACACCACAGCACTGGCCCCTCAAGACACTTTTCTAAGTGATGCTACCAGCCATTTGGTCCATGCCTAAATACTGAGGGTTCTAAGAATTCAACCATGTCACTACAGCTTTTTTTTTTTTTTTTTACAGTATGCGCTAAAGAAAAATGGTACTAATTCAAAAGTTTTTGTTTCGAAGAGATTCATTTTATTTATTTGAAAGGCAGAGTTAGAGAGAGGGAGAGATCTTGTGTCTACTGGTTCACTCCCCAAATGGCCACTACAGCTGGGGCCAGGCCAAGCTGAAGCCAGGAACCTAGAACTCCATCAGGGCCTCCCATGTGGGTGCAGGGGCCCAAACACTTGGGCCATCTTCTGCTTTCCCAGGCACATTAGCAGGGAGCTGGATTGGAAGTAGAGCAGCCAGCACTCGAACTAGTGCCCACATGGGATGGCAGCATTAACTCATTAAGCCACATGCTGGCCCCTCTCTAAGAGCAAGAAACAGGGGGCCAATGCCGAAGCTCAGTTTGTTAATGTCCCTGCCTGCAGTGCCAGCATCCCATATGGGCGCCAATTCGAGTGCCAGCTGTCCCACTTCCGATCCTTGCTAATGCACCTGGGAAAGCAGCGGAGAATGGCCAAGTACTTGGGCCTCTGTACCCACATGGGCGACCTGGAAGAAGCTCATGGTTTCTGACCCAGCTCCAGCCCTTGAGGCCATTTGGGTAGTGAACCAGTGGATGGAAGACCTCTCTCTGTGTCATTACCTTTCTCTGTAACTCTTTCAAATAAATAAAAAATAAATGTTTAGAAAAAAGACCAGGAAACAAAAAGCTAAGCAACCAAATCAGAACTGTAAGGTGACTGCTTAATGATTCTCCATCAAATTGCTGATGAAGCATGAGCAGGAGCATTGTCCTGTAGTGAAGGATTCCTTGGCATTTTTCTGTTTATGCTAACTTTCTCAAAATGATCATGATCAGCAAGTGCTATCATTCTTCGGGCTTTCAGACACTTAATCAGAAAATGCCTGAGCACCCCAAAAAACTGTTGCCAACTTGCTCAACTCTCAGATATAACCTTGGAAAAGTAAGTGTGTGTACACAGAAGGTAAAGAGTAGGTTAAGTCAATGTTTCTAAAAGGTTGCAACTTGAAAGCTTGTCAAAAATACATGTGGCACTTCACATAAAGTACTATTTCAGATCAATGGAATCAAAATAACGAGTACTCAAACAATATATTTCACTTTGTGTTTCTATGGGGGTGCAAACTGTTGAAATCCTTACTTAATGCATACTAAACTGATCCTCTGTAAAAAAAAAAAAAAATTATCAATTCCCAACTTGACTCTCACTGGGATTAAACATGACAATAGGTCTGCTCTGATTTCATCATCATTTAAAAAAATCATCTATTATTTTTCACTTTATGTTTCTGTGTGGGAGCAAACTGTTGAAATCCATACTTAATGTATACTAAGCTGATCTTCTGTATATTAAGATAATTGAAAATGAATCTTGATGTGAATGGAAGGGGAGAGGGAGTGGGAAAGGGGAGGGTTGTGGGTGGGAAGGACAGTATGGGGGGGAAGCCATTGTAATCCATAAGTCGTACTTTGGAAATTTATATTCATCAAATAAAAGTTTAAAAAAAATTGGAAAAAAAATCAAAAACAACCTTGGCTTTAGGAAAAATTCCTATTGATTGTGATGCAGTCTGAAGTTATGTTTGCCTTTGTACTTAGTATTTTTCTGAATAACTTAGTGTTAACTACAAGGTGATTCCATCTGCTTTTCCTATCTAGCATTTCCCTGAATGATTCTCCCTCCCTAGTTCACTGTACTCTGTCCCAAGAGCAGACAAAGTGTTTCTTTACATCAGTGATTTTCACTGCCATTCTCTCAACCAGTTAACTCTCAATGTAAATAGAATTACAAGATACTAAAAAGTACTGCTTCCAGACAGCATCAGATAACACCACTCTTGTTCTAGTATCCAGATAGCTACCTGCAGTTGTTTTCCCTGAACTATTTATCTAATTTCCTCATTCTCTGCACTAGATTTAAAGTTCCCTATTGGAAGGGACCATGTCTCCTTAAGTTATTATTGTTTAACCAACTTCTAGCACAGCGTCTAAGATATAGTAAGTTTTCAATAAGTAACTATTAAATAGTGAATGTCAAGGAAAAGGAATTAAAATGGAGATACTGGAATACATCAAGGAGTTAAAACATAGGAAACTAGATAAGGATCATTAGCATATATTTTTTTAAATCTCTGATGGAGTCAGAAGAAAGAAAACAGGTCACAGTAATATGCACTTGTTCTCAATGTAAACTGTAAATGTCTTTCGATTTCTGTGATTCTGCTCAGATGGTGTACTTGGCTGTCTTACCAAAGAGTAAATTTCTACTTATTAAAATCTTGCAATCACTAATTGTTCCTTTTTAAGATCTTGGGGAACTTCATGTCTGTAAACATCTGAAAAATAAAAATCAGATTCCAGGATCAGAAACTCTGAACTCTGATGATTCCCTCTTTTGGAGGCCCTTTTAGCAGAACTAAAATTTCTATTTTTTTTTTTATTTTTTTTAACAGGCAGAGTGGACAGTGAGAGAGACAGAGAGAAAGGTCTTCCTTTGCCGTTGGTTCACCCTCCAATGGCCACCGCGGCCAGCGCGCTGTGGCCGGCGCACCGTGCTGATCCGATGGCAGGAGCCAGGAGCCATGTGCTTTTTCCTGGTCTCCCATGGGGTGCAGGGCCCAAGCACCTGGGCCATCCTCCACTGCACTCCCTGGCCACAGCAGAGAGCTGGCCTGGAAGAGGGGCAACCGGGACAGAATCCGGCGCCCCAACCGGGACTAGAACCCGGTGTGCTGGCGCCGCTAGGCGGAGGATTAGCCTAGTGAGCCGAGGCGCCGGCCTTTCTTTCATCTGTTTTTTTTTTTTTTTTTAGAACTAAAATTTCTAACCATCCTTACGATTCTGTTATGGTTTGGGTGCAATTTTCTTCCAAAGCCTCAAGCGATGGAAGCTTGGTGTCCAATATAGTTTTTTTTTTTTTTTAAAGATTTATTTATTTATTTGAAAGGCAGAGTTACAGACTGCTGGGGGGGGGGGGGGCGGGTCTTCCATCTGCTGGTTCACTTCCCAGATGGCCGCAACAGCCAGAGCTGGGCTGATCCGAAGCCAGGAGCTTCTTCTGGGTCTCCCACGTGGGTGCAGGGACCCAAGAACTTCAGCCATCTTCCACTGCTTTCCCAGGCCACAGCAGAGAGCTGGACTAGAAGTGGAAAACCCCGGCCTCGAACCAGTGCCCACATGGGATGCCGGCACTGCAGGCGGCAGCCTCACCCACTATGCCACAGCGCTGGCCCCTGTAATGCTTTTGAAAGGTAGTAGGCTCTGTAAGAGGTGGACCCAGTGGAAGGTGACTGAGTCATGGCTGTCCCCTTAAAAGGATTAATGGTGGAATGGATTAGGTCTTGTGGAGTGCAGTATTCCATACAGAGCAGAGCAAGTTTTTATAAAGGAGCAAGCCTGGCCCCTTCCTGGTTCTTGCTTCCTCTCCTGACAGGTGATTCATCTCTCTCTCTCTTCTTCTTCTTCTTTTGTGTGTGTGTGTGTGTGTGTGTCTTGCCTGCTCTCTCACCATTTGCTAGCACCATTGGACATTTCAGCCACCAGAATCATGAGCCAAATAATACTTTTTTAAAGATTTATTTATTTATTTGAAAGTCAGAGTTACACACAGAGAAAAGGAGAGGCAGAGAGACAAAGAGGTCTTCCATCCACTGGCTCACTCCCCAATTGGCCGCAGCTGCACTGATCCAAAGCCAGGAGCCAGGAGTTTCTTCAGCGTCTCCCACACAGGTGCAGGGCCCAAGCCCGTGGGCCATCTTCTAATGATTTCCCAGGCCATAGCAGAGAGCTTGATGGGAAGTGGAGCGGCCATATGGGATGCTGGCACTACAGGCAGCAGCTTTACCTGCTACGCCACAGCACCAGCCCCACCAAATACTGCTCTTTTTGAAAATATTAACCCAGTATTAGGTGTTTTGTTATAGTAACACAAAGCAGACTAAGACAGTTGCCATTAATAACATAGCTAAGACCACAGTCAGTTCTCATTCTCAATTATCTTCTATTGTAGAAAACTAACAAGTGTTCTCAGGTCTTTTTTTTTTTTTTTTTTTAATGTTTGCTTCCTCTAAGGCTAGACTCTAAATCCATAACCTTTGTAGTCTGCAAAGGTTTGCACCAGACCATCTTTATTGCTCCCCAGGAACTGCTTGATAATATCAATGCCTTTCTGCTATAACTCAGGGCATGACAAAGAAGGGGGTGGTGGGGAAAGGGAATGCTAGGAATTTATCAGCCATGATGCATGAATTCCAAAAATATTCAAGGTTATTAAAACTTATTATTGTATTAATTTGTCCATATCACTATAATTTTAAAAATTACTTAAATTATTACAAATTATTTAAATTATTATTATAAATTAATATATATTGATATAAATTATTTAAATATTATAATTATTATAATTTGACATATATTTGTCCATAATTTGGGGGAAAGCCACAGAAAATTACAACAGTTTAACATCTCCTCTTTAGGGGCCCCTTTAAAAAAGAATTATTTTTAATTCATTTGACTCTTTCAGATTTTCTGTGAACTTTTTCAAGACAAAGGAAAAGTTAACATGAAGACTCACAGCAGAAAACTTCCGAGGACTTAGTTTTGATGCTGACAAATATTTGGACTTTACAAATGTTGGAAAAGCCTTTATTGCACACATAATTGGGCAGTGAAATGTCTTTTTTTTTTTTTTTTTTTTTTTTGATTTGCACAGGCAGAGTTAGGCAGTGAGAGAGAGAGAGAGAGAGAGAAAGGTCTTCCTTCCATTGGTTCACCCCTCAAATGGCCGCTACGGCTGGCATGCTGCGCCAATCCGAAGCCAGGAGCCAGGTGCTTCCTCCTGGCCTCTCATGTGGGTGCAGGGCCCAAGCACTTGGGCCATCCTCCATTCCCTTCCCAGGCCACAGCAGAGAGCTGGACTGAAATTTCAAGGAGGAATTCTACAAAAAATAAACTTACCAAAGATTGTACAGAAATTAAGTCTAAAATGGCCAGAGAAAAATGCTATTCATATAGGAGAGAACCACAATAAGATTAACAATAGGCTTCTCATCAGAAACAATGGAAAGCAAGAAGGTAATGTCATAACTATTCAAATTGTCTCCCGACATTCTAAAACCCTGGCATTTAAGAATTCTATGTCCAGAAATTATGGTATCTATACACTCTGAGTACTACTCAGCTGTAAAAAAAAAAACAAAAACAAAACAAAACAAAAAAAACATGAAATCTTGTCTTTTGCAACAAAATGGGTGCAACTGGAAACCATTATACTTAGTGAAATAAGCCAGTCCCAAAAAGATATATACCACGTTTTCCCTGATCTGAGGTAACTAATACAGTATCTAAAATGCGATGTATTGGGGTGAAATGGACATTTTGAGATTCCATGATTATTTACAGCCCTTGTCTCTTCTGTTGAGGAACAGTGTTTTTTATCTTCATACACAGAAAGAGAGGCAAAGAGAGAGAGAGAGGTCTTCCATCTGCTGGTTCACTCCCCAGATGGCCGCAATGACCGCAGCTGCGCCAATCTGAAGCCAGGAGCCAGGAGCTTCTTCTGGGTCTCCCGTGTGGGTGCAGGGGCCCAAGCACTTGGGCCATCCTCTACTGCTTTTCTAGGCCATAGCAGAGAGCTGGATCAGAAGTGGAGCAGCAGGGAGTAGAACCGACGCCATATTGGATGCCAGCACTGCAGGCAGTGGATTTACCCGCTATGCCACAGCTCTAGCCCCTCCTTAGTATACTTGTAAGTCATGTCAGCTAGCCACAAATGATCCAGTTTTCTTTATTTGGGAATGTCTTAATTTTCTTTCATTTTTGTAAAATACCCTTTCTGGATATATAATTTTTTTTAAAATTTTATTTAAGTTATCAAGTTTAATGTATTTCATATATACAGATTTAGGAACATTGTGATACTTCACAACCTGTCCTCCCTCTTGCCCACACTCCAACCCTTCTTCCTCCTCCCTCTCCCATTCCCACTCTTAATTTTTATAAAGATCTACTTTCAGCGCCAACGCTGTGGTGCAGTAGGTTAATCCTCTGAACCCATATGGGTGCCGGTTCTAGTCCCTGCTGCTCCACTTCTGATCCAGTTCTCTGCTACGGCCTGGAAAAGCAGTAGAGGATGGCCCAAGTGCTTGGGCCCCTGCACCCACACGGGAGACCCAGAAGAAGCTCCTGGCTCCTGGCTTCAGATTGGTGCAGCTTCGGCCATTGCGGCCAACTGGGGAGTGAGCCTCTCCTTCTCTTTCTGTGTAAATCTGACTTTCACATAAATAACAAATCTATAAAAAAATGAATAAAAAGATATACTAAGGAGATTCTTCAGCTTGAGAGCAAATGGCCCCAAACAGAAACTGAAATTGACATGAAGGAACAGAGACACTAGTAAAGATAATTCTCTTTATTAGGATAGTATAAATGAATATTTCTTCTTTCTTAAGTGATTTAGAAAATGATTTTATGAAACAATAATTACGTAATGGCATTTTCAGACTCTAATAGATGGGAATTGAATATATTTGGCAAGAAAAGCACAAAAGAGTTTGGAGCAAGGCTCTATTGGGCTAAGAAATTGAATCCACAGGAATAAATGAAGAGACTGGGCATGGTAAATAAGGTTAACATAAGAAATGCTATAAATACAAGGGGTCTTCAAAAAGTCTTTGGAAAATATGTACTGTAAAAAAACTATTGGGGCCGGTGCTGTGCAGTAGCTGGTAAAACTGCCACTTGCAATGTCAGCATCCCATATGGGGTCAAGTTTGAGTCCCAGCTGCTTCACTTCTGATCCAGCTCTCTGCTATGGCCTGAAAAAGCAGTGGAGGATGGCCCAAGTCCTGGGGCCCCTGCACCCGTGTGGGAGACCTGGAAGAAGCTCCTGGCTCCTGGCTTCAGATCGGTGCAGTTCCAACTGTTGCAGTCATCTGGGGAGCGAACCAGCAGATAGAAGACCTTTCTCTCTCTCTGCCTCTCCTTCTCTTTCTGTGTAACTCTGCCTTTCAAATAAATAAATAAATCCCCTCTCTTGTTAAAAAAAAAGAAAAGAAACTATGCAGGGATTTCAAAAAAAATTTCTCTTCTAGTTTGATTTTTCTATAAACTTTTCCAAATATCCTTGTACTTGCTCCACTTTTTCTATCTCACCCACATGGGAGATCCAGAAGAAGCTCCTGGCTCCTGGCTTTGGATCCACACAGCTCGAGCCGTTGTAGCCATTTGTGGAGTGAACCAGTGGATGGAAGACTCTCTCTCTGTGCCTCTCCTTCTTTCTCTGTTTAACTCTGACTTTCAAATAAATGAATAGATCTAAAAAAAAAAAAAAAAAAGCAAAAAGCACTGTGAAACTGCTTCTCAATGAGGCAGTTTCTTCAGAGAACTAACTATACTTTCTCACTTTCTCCTTTGTCACAAATAAATAAAACTTTAAGCAGCTCCTGCTGCAGCTTGATTACTTAGTGACACCCAAGTGAATGGACCCCTTTTTTGGAGCAACAGAAAGAACACAAAAAGCATGAAACATAAAATGGTGATAAATTGGATTCTATCAAGAGTGAAAACTGCTTTGAAAGACACTATAAAGACGCTGAGAACAGATAAAAATATTCAAAGAACTAAAATTGAAAGGGATGTGAAAACTTCATACAGTGCTGGTGAGAATGTAAACGGTACCACCACTTGGTAAACACAGTCTGCTAGTTTCTTGTAAAATTAAATATTCACTTGTGACCCACCAATTCCACTATTTATTTCCCAATATAAACGAAAGCATATGTTTACAAGAAGGCTGGTACACAAATGCTTCGATAAGCTTCATTCTTATCAAACTGGAAACAAGCCAAATATGCAAAAGCACTTGCATGGATGTACAAATTTAGATGCATTCATAAAACGGCATACTAACCACCAATAAAAAGCAACACTGACCCAGAAAACAGCACTGATAAATCTGAAGAACGTGCTGAGAGAAGCCAGGCCACCCCCGCCCCCAAATACCTACCATGTGATTCCATTTATATGGGACGATGGACAAGTAGGGTGAATCTATAGCGACAGAAGGTAAGTCAGCGAAAGTCGCGGCTCGGGTGCACAGACGGAGATTGAGCAAGGTCACAGGAACTTTGCGGAGCGAGGGTGTTCTGCGCCTCACACTTCCCAAGGATTCTCACAGCTCCCGTCAACTTCTCGTGCAAGCTGGCGACCGCTGCCTTTCTCTCAGGGCATGCATACGTGCAGTGTGCGAGGCTGTCCAGCACCACGGAGGAAGCCGGCGTCATCTGGGAGTTTTCAGTAAGAGGCTGCGTCCTGAGCTCGGAGCGCGGGGCAGGGGTGGGACCCCCACAGAATCGGGTGCCATCTTCGCCTGGCCGTCCGCCGCGGGACTACATTTCCCAGAGTTCCCGCGAGAACAGGGCTGCCCTTTAGTTTGCCTGCGGGACGCTGGGCGTCCGGGGACGGGAAAGTACACGGTGAGCGGCCTAGGTCTTGCGGACTCCACGAGGCCCCGGGGGTGCGTCCCTGGGCTCTGAAGGGAGGCGGCTCCGGGAGTGTCAGCCGCGAGCGGGTGGGTGGGGCTCGGGGGCACACGCGAGGTGTGGGCTTCTGTGTGTGATTGTGGGACGCTGGGTGTGCGGGTGTTGAGAGCCCTGGTACGTGTCTCTGATAGGTGTGTCCCTGTCACTGTGACCGTGCGTGGAGCGCTCTGTGCAGGTATCTTCGTTGTAGGGGTGTAGCTGCAACAGCGTGTGACTGTGTCCTCGTGGGGGGACTGTGACTGTTGGCGACTGTCTAACTTTGTGTGACTTGTGTGCGGGCCGCCAGGGCTTGGGGTGGGAGCTGAAGGGTCTGATTATTCGGTGTGGTACTCTGAGGTGCGTGCGTGGAACTGGCTTTGGGTAAGTGTTAGGACCACGTTGACTGGATGCCTGGGACGGTGAGGCTGTGGGAATGTGATCACAGAACTTTACCTGGCACTGTGTGTGCGGTTGGAAGGTGCATCTAGTTGTGCGCCAGGGTGACAGGACGCAGTCCTAGTGGCCATTGCGTTACTTTGAGTGTGTGATTATGTGTAGCGCTCATCAGGGGGTTTAGAGGAACTGCCTCTCTGGGTGGCTGTGCACTGCATGTGGTGTTGGGCCTGCAGCACTGTAGCCCCGTGGCTTGTGGGGTGCTGTAAGATTGAGGGTTCTGTACACCATGTATCCCTCAGAGTGGGTGTGGAGCTGTGGCTCTGGGACCACGTATAGAGCTGTGGTTTGGGTGAGGTTGCCTGTGAAGGCGGAGAATATGTGGGTCCCCACGGTGCGTGACTGTGACATTGGGGATATGGGTGTGGGGTGCCTGTGCCTGCACTTGTGACTTCTGCACAGCCGCGACCCCTCTGGCTGTATTTCCTTCTCTGCAGAGGTGGTGGATGTAGGTCGAGTGGCCCCTGACTTGCTCAGTCTGGGCCACAAGAAAAGCCTGGCATCTTTTTTTTTTTTTTTTTTTTTTGACAGGCAGAGTGGACAGTGAGAGAGAGAGACAGAGAGAAAGGTCTTCCTTTGCCGTTGGTTCACCCTCCAATGGCCGCCGCGGCCAGCGCGCTGCGGCCGGCGCACCGCGCTGATCCGATGGCAGGAGCCAGGAGCCAGGTGCTTTTCCTGGTCTCCCATGGGGTGCAGGGCCCAAGCACCTGGGCCATCCTCCACTGCACTCCCTGGCCACAGCAGAGGGCTGGCCTGGAAGAGGGGCAACCGGGACAGAATCCTGCGCCCCGACCGGGACTAGAACCCGGTGTGCCGGCGCCGCAAGGCGGAGGATTAGCCTAGTGAGCTGCAGCGCCGGCCCAAGCCTGGCATCTTATGATCCCTTTCTGCTCCCTAGTTCTCCAGAAGTATGGAGAAAGAAAGAGGAATGGCTGTTGACCAAGCCAAGTACCAGGTATGCTGGGATATCTTTCTGCTCTACTTTTCTTGCATGACCATGCTTAACAGACTCATCAAGTGACCTGGTTCTAACAAACTCCATTCAAGAAAATGATGGGAAGCACTGAGGTGGACACACTGATCTCAGTATTCTCCCCAACTTCCTTCTACATAATAGTCTCATATTAATTTAGAAAATAGATCAGTTTCTCTTGTGTACCTAGTTTTTACTTTTTAAATACAAACACAACGTAGGCACACACATATACACACAAAAGTCTTTCAAAAAGTTTGTAGAAAATGAAACAAAGGGGCCGGTGTCGTGGCTCACTTGGTTAATCCTTCGCCTGCGGCACCAGCATCCCATATGGGAGCCGAGTTCTAGTCCCAGTTGCTCCTCTTCCAGTCCACCTGTCAGCTGTGTCCTGGGATAGCAGTGGAGGATGGCCTGGGTGCTTGGGCCCCTGCACCTGCATGGGAGACCTGGAAGAAGCTCCTGGCTCCTGGCTTTGGATCAGTGCAGCTCCGGCCCTTGTGGCCAATTGGGGAGTGAGCCAATGGGTGAATGACGTCTCTGCCTCTCCTTCTCTCTCTGTGTAACTCCAACTTTCAAATAAATAAATATTTTAAAAAAAAAAGCTTTAAAGAAGAATGATTTATAGGCCGGCGCCGTGGCTCACTAGGCTAATCCTCCACCTAGCGGCGCCGGCACACCGGGTTCTAGTCCCGGTCGGGGCGCAGGATTCTGTCCCGGTTGCCCCTCTTCCAGGCCAGCCCTCTGCTGTGGCCAGGGAGTACAGTGGAGGATGGCCCAGGTGCTTGGGCCCTGCACCCCATGGGAGACCAGGAAAAGCACCTGGCTCCTGGCTCCTGCCATCGGATCAGCGCGGTGCGCCGGCCGCAGCACGCCGGCCGCGGCGGCCATTGGAGGGTGAACCAACGGCAAAGGAAGACCTTTCTCTCTGTCTCTCTCTCTCACTGTCCACTCTGCCTGTCAAAAAAAAAAAAAAAAAAGAATGATTTATAATAAAAAGGTCAATCTACCTTCATAGAATGGATTCAAATATATTTGACAGAACTGAAAGTACTAATAGAAAAATTACAGTCATAGTGAGGGCTTGGAACCCCAGCCAGGTCTCTCACATGGGTACAGGGGCTTAAGGACTTGGGCCATGTACTGCTGCTTTCTCAGGCAGATTAGTAGGGAGCTGGGTTGGAAGTGGAACAGTCAAGACTTGAACCAGTACCCCCATAGGGTGCCTGCATTGCAGGCGATGGCTTAACCTGTTGCACCACAACACTAGCTACGTGTTAGTCATTATTAAATGTATATTCCAAGAAGTATTAAGTATATTCATATTGTTGTACAACAGATTTCTAGAAGTTTTTCATCCTGCAAACTAAATCTATAATCATCTAACAACAGCATCATATTTCCCACTCTCCCCAGCCTTTGCCAGCCACCTCTCCTTTCTGTTTCTGTGAGTTTGACTGCTTTAGATACCACTGTAAATGGAATTACGCAGTATTTGCCTTTTTGTGTTTGGTTTATTTCACTTAGCATAATGTCCTCAAAGTTCAAAAATGTAGCTTGTGGCAGTGACATAATTTTTTTAAAAGCATGTAGTTGCATTTAATTTAGACAATCTGTGACTTTTTTTTAAGATTTATTTATTTGAAAGGCAGGGTTACAGAGAAGCAAAGACAGAGAGAGGTCTTTTTTTTTTTTTTTAAGATTTTATTATTTATTTATTTGAAAGGCAGAGTTACAGAGAGGCAGAGAGAAAGAAGAGAGAGGTCTTCAATTTGCTGGTTCACTCCTCAGATGACTGCAACGGCCAGAGCTGTGCCAATCCGAAGTCAGGAGGCAGGAGCTTCCACCGGGTCTCCCAGGCGGGTGCAGGGGCCCACAGACTTGGGCCATCTTCCACTGCTTTTTGAGGCCATAGCAGAGAACTGGATCAGAAGTGGAACAGCTGGGACTTGAACTGGGCCCCATATGGGATGCTGGCACTGTAGGTGGCAGCTTCACCCACTATGCCACAGTGCCAGCCCTGAGAGAGAGGTCTTCCATCTGCTGGTTCACTCCCAAATGGCTGCAACAGCCAGAGCTGGGCTGATCCCAAGCCAGGAGCCAGCAGCTTCTTCCGGGTCTCCCACGTGGGTGCAGGGGCCCAAGGACTTGGGCCATCTTCTGCTTTCCCAGGCCATAGCAGAGAGCTGGATCTGAAGTGGAGCAGTGAATCTCAAACCAGTGCCCATATGGTATGCAGGCACTGCAGGTTTCGGCTTTACCTGCTACGCCACAGTGCAGACCCCAGCAGTGACAGAATTTATTTCATTTTTGTTTTGTTTTCAGTATATTTTATTTTGCAGAGCAATTTTGGGTTCACAGTGAAATTGCGGAGATTTCATATATAGCAGTCAACATCCCTCACACAGGTGGTATATCTATTTCTTTTTTTTTTTTTTTTTAGATTTTATTTATTTATTTGAGAGGTAGAGTTACAGACAGTGAGAGGGAGAGAGAGAAAGAAAAGTCTTCCTTCCATTTGTTCACTCACCAAATGGCTACAACAGCCAGAGCTGCGCTGGTCCGAAACCAGGAGCCAAGAGCTTCTTCCTGGTCTTCCCACATGGGTGCAGGTACCCAAGAACTTGGGCCATCTTCTACTGCTTTCCCAGGCCACAGCAGAGAGCTGCATTGGAAGAGGAGTGGCTGGGACTAGAACCAGTGCCTATATGGAATGCCGGCGCCACAGGCGGAGGATTAACCTGCAGCGCCATGGCACTGACCCCGGTATATTTGTTTCAATTAATGAAGCTACATTGACACATCATTTCCACCTAGAGTCCATGGTTTATGTTGAGTTCATTCTTGTTATTGTATGCTCTGTAGGCTTTGACAGATGTGTAATGATATGTATCCACCATTACAGTATCCTATGGAGCAGTTCCATAGCTCTTAGAAGCCTCTGTTCATCCCTCCTTCTCCCCACCCCTACTCTCAGTGCCTGGCAACCACTGATTTTTTTACTGCCTCCATAGTTTTGGCTTTGCCAGAATGTCATGTATGTAGCTGGAATCATTTAGTATGTGATCTTCTCATATTGGCTTCTTTCATTTAGTAATATACACCTAAGTTTCCTGAACCACTGATCATTGTGCCACGTCCCTTTGTATACATCATCAGACGTGTAAGTTGCTGTTTGTATTACAAGCATACTTCAAAACATTCATGGAGAAAAGAAATTAAAAGGTGAGTTTATTTTGGTGCAAAAGTTTCTTTGAGATCCGTGCATAAGTTTTTTGTAATATGCATTTTCCATGAAATTTTTGAAGACTACTTAGAGATGTTCATTTTTGTAGCTTAGTTTGTTTATTGGACAAGCTGCATGCTTTTAAGTTTTATATGATCTACAATGCCATTACATTTTATTGTCATGAAGGTATATGTGTTTTTTTTTTTTTTTTTCCAAAAGGTACATCTCTCTTGTTGATACCATTGGGTAATTATCAGGAACTTAATAATCACTCCCTGGGTGATAATCCAATGAGCTTCCACTTGGGACAGTCAGCTAATTTACTGTACTTGGTTTTACATGTCCACTGGTGCTAACTGCAGCAGATCCCCATTTTATCTTGTGTTAAAGTTCCCTACATTTTTTCTTATCATCTTGTGCAGTGGAAATGAGAATCTAATGTCAGAACTATAAATAATCCGATATTACAATGTCTATATTTTGGTTATTATGCACAATCCCTGGCTCATAACTCCCTCACCAGGGCAAGTCACAGAAACCAGAATTTTTCTGGGGTAGGGGTTTGGCACAGCATCTGAGATCCTGCTTGGAACCCCCATACCCAGTAATGGAGTGCTTGGGTTTGAATCCTGGCTCAGGTCCTGATTCCTGCTTCCTTCTAACACACACAGCGGGTGGCCCAAGTTGTTGGGTCTCTGCAACACACATGAGAGACCCAGACTGAGTCTCTAGTCCTGGCTCTGGACTGGTCTAGCCCTGGCTTATGCAGGCATTTGGGGAGTGAACAAGTAGATGAGAAATCCCTGTAACTTCTGTCAAATTTCTTTGAGGGCCAGCTGATTTCCTGCCCCAGATGAGTTTTTCCATCAGTATTGGATCATAAAAAGTTTAGTTTCTTTACAAAATCAGTTTTATTTTAGTAATTACAGTGTTCATTTCACTGTACTAATCAATGCCGTGAGGTTTTTTGTTTTTTTTTTTTTTTAAGATGAATGTATTTATTTATTTGACAGAGTTAGAGTCGGGGTTGGGGGGAGACATCTTCATTCCACTGGTTTCATTCCCCAGATGGCTGCAAAGGTCAGGGCTGGGCCAGGATGAAGCCAGAAACCAGGAGCTTCATCCAAGCCTTCCACATGGATGGCAGGGGCCCAAACATTTGGACCATCTTCCATTGCTTTCCCAGGCCCATTAGCAGGGAGCTAGATCGAACTGGCGCCTATATGGGATACCAGTGTCAGGCAGTAGCTTTATCCACTATGCCACAACCCTGGTCCCCATGAACTTTTTTTTGTTTTTTAAAAAAAAAGGGACCGGCACCATGGCATAGACAGTTAAGCTGCCACCTACAGTGCCAGCATCCCATATAGGCACCAGTTCAAGTCCAAGTTCAAGTGGCTGCTCCACTTCTATCCAGCTCTCTGCTAATACACCTGGAAAAGCAGTGGAAGATGGCCCCAAGTACTTGGGTCCCTTCCCCACATGGGAGACCCAGAAGAAGCCCTGGCCCCTGGCTTCAGACAGTCCCAGCTGCAGCTGTTACAGCCTGGGGAGTGAACCAATGGATGGAAGATCTCTCTGACATTCTCTCTCTCTCTCTCTCTCTCTCTCTCCTCTCTCTCCTCTCTGTTTGTTTGTATCTTTCAAGTAAAATGAAAATGAGTAGTAAATAAAATAAAATAAAATAAAAACAACAAAATCTCCTTAATTTATAAGCTGGCCATAAGCAGTTTTTTTCTTTCTAGGTAGAATATAAAAGAATGGTGTATTTCTAAGTCCCATGAAATAATTTATTATTCTTATGTGGCTTTGGTACAGCTGAGTATCCCCCTCTGGGGCAAAACTTAAGTAGGCATCCTAACTCATATTAAAATAATAAATAGGAGCCGGCGCTGTGGTGTAGCAGGTAAAGCCAGCACCTGCAGGGCCTGCATCCCATATGGGTGCCGGTTCAAGTCTCGGCCACTCCACTTCCGATCCAACTCTCTGCAATGGCCTGGGAAAGCAGTGGAAGATGGCCCAAGCCCTTGGGCCCCTGAACCCCCATGGGAGACTCGGAAGACACTCCTGGCTCCTGGCTTTGGATCAGTGCAGCTCCAGCTGTTGTGGCCAATTGGAGAGTGAACCAACAGATGGAAGGTGCCCCTCTCTCTCTCTCTCTCTCTCTCTGCCTTTCTGTGTGACTGACTTTCAAATAAATAAATAAATCCTTAAAAAAACACAAAAAAACAATAATATATGATAAAGATAATATGAACATAAGTAATACATATGAATATATAAATGATAACCATATACCATAATCTTTTACCAAATAATCTATACCAAATTAAATAATTGATTAAAATATTTACTTACAACAAATGAAAGCATTAAAATTGTAGAAGAGAGAGAAATTTATAGAAATATGGAAGGTGGAAAAAAATCTTACCCAGAAGCTATAAAAGAAAAGCTGACAGTTTGTTTTGCATGGAAAAACATAGATGAAGTAAAAGCAAAGCTAGAGGGTAACAGTGAGTACCTGTGTGTGCACGGACACTCCTATACCCACACCCACACACACCTGCCTGCACAGCGGTAGAAGGTGACTGCCTTTTGGCGTTGGAAAGCAAAAAGAGGTCAGCAGGGAAGTCTTTGGTCCTTCTATGTTCCCAGCTGGAAGTTTCCATTTGAGTGAGTCTGGCTTGGGTTCTGAGGGCTGCAGAGAGGGGTTTTTCAGGGCGGATTGTAGCAGCTCATCCTTGTGTTCAGAGCACCAGCATCACTAAGGTTGGGCAAGGTCTGGCTTCAGTCCCTTGGCTGAGGCAGAAACCTTGGTGGTTTGGGTTAGAGAGAGTAAATTTCAGCCTCTTCCCTTGGATTCAGCTACTGTGGTTTTTATTTTATTTATTTATTTATTTATTTATTGACAGGCAGAGTGGACAGTGAGAGAAAGAGAGACAGAGAGAAAGGTCTTCCTTTTTTTTTTTTTCTGTTGGTTCACCCTCCAATGGCTGCTACGGCCGGCACACCTGGTCTCTCATGCGGATGCAGGACCCAAGCATTTGGGCCACCCTCCACTGCACTCCCGGGCCACAGCAGAGAGCTAGACAGGAAGAGGAGCAACCGGGACAGAATCCGGCGCCCCGACCGGGACTAGAACCCGGTGTGCCGGCGCCACAGGCGGAGGATTAGCCTATTGAGCTGCGGCACCAGCCTCAGCTACTGTGTTCTATCTTGTAGCTAAAGCCTAGAGTTTTTATGGGTATAGAAGCAGTAGTGTTTGTTCCATCATCCCACTAACTAGAGTTGTATCATAAGAACAAGGGAAGTGAAGGTAGTTTTATCTGGCCATTCTTTTTTCTTTTTTTTTTTTTTACAGGCAGAGTTAGAGAGAGAGAGAGAAAGAGAGAAAGGTCTTCATTCCGTTGGTTCACCCCCCAAATGGTCGCCATGACCAGTGTGCTGTGCCGATCAGGAGCCAGGTGCTTCCTCTTATGTGGGTGCAGGGCCCAAGGACCTGGGCCATCTTTCACTGCCTTCCCGGGCTACAGCAGAGAGCTGCACTGGAAGAGAAGCAACTGAGAGAGAATCCGGTGCCCCAACTATGACTAGAACTGAGGTGCCAGTGCCGCAGGCGGAGGATTAGCCAAGTGAGCCACGGCACCAGCCTATCTGACCATTCTGAGGGATGTAAGACCAGTGTACTCTCTAAGGAATTTCTTCCTCTTTTTTTAATAATCTTCTTAAAATATTTATTTATTTATTTTTAAGAGTTACACAGAGAGAGGAGAGGCAGAGAGAGAGAGGTCTTCCATCCGATGGTTCACTCCCCAATTGGCCGCAATGGCCAGAGCTGTGTCGATCCAAACCCAGGAGCCAGGAGCCTCTTCCAGGTCTCCTGCACAGGTGCAGGGGCCCAAGGACCTGGGCCATCTTCTACTGCTTTCCCAGGCCATAGCAGAGTGCTGGATCGGAAGAGGAGCAGCCAGGACTAGAACTGGCGCCCATGTGGGATACCAGCGCCCCAGGCCAGGGAGTTAACCTGCTGTGCCACAGCACCGGCCCCTTTAGAGAATTTCTTTACTCCCTCCCTGTCTTGTCTTCTCACAACTGTCTTTTTTCAGAACAGCCCTGAGGAGAACTGATCATCTTCACTGCTGAAAACCATGGCTGGAGTAAGTTATTGCTTTTTCTTGCCTTCTTTTTTCATTAAGGGAAAAAAAACAAAAAACAAAAAACAAAAAACAAAAAACACCTATGTG
The DNA here is from genome assembly GCF_051225735.1 of Oryctolagus cuniculus. Lineage (NCBI taxonomy): Eukaryota > Metazoa > Chordata > Mammalia > Lagomorpha > Leporidae > Oryctolagus > Oryctolagus cuniculus. The sequence continues at coordinate 18,457,427 of NC_142884.1, forward strand.
AGCATTTGCTTTCCTTATCCTGACACCTTGGTGAACAGATTGCCCCATAGGATCCTGGTCCCCATTTCTTCTAGCTAGCGAACCGTATACCATCCATAAGTGCCCCTCTTTTTTTTCCAACCAGTTTTTCTCATCCCACTCCCAGGGACTATGTTGGAAAGGAAATGTGTTCTTTTTCAGGAAACAAGGAATGAGAATAGATTTATAGAATGAACTTGTCCTGTCTGGAATATGACTTGATGAGGTATGAATTGTTTAGCTGGGCCGGCACCGCAGCTCAATAGGCTAATCCTCCGCCTGTGGCGCCGGCACACCAGGTTTCTAGTCCCGGTCGGGGCGCCAGATTCTGTCCCGGTTGCCCCTCTTCCAGGCCAGTTCTCTGCTCTGGCCGGGGAGTGCAGTGGAGGATGGCCCAAGTGCTTGGGCCCTGCACCCCATGGGAGACCAGGAAAAGCACCTGGCTCCTGCCTTTGGATCAGTGTCGTGCGCTGGCCGCAGCGACCATTGGAGGGTGAACCAACGGCAAAGGAAGACCTTTCTCTCTGTCTCTCTCTCTCACTGTCCACTCTGCCTGTCAAAAAAAAAAAAAAATTGCTTAGCTGAGAGAAAACATGGAAAAGCCAAGATTATCTCTACAGAGTTAACATTCTCCAGTAAAACAGTATGAAAAGTAGTATCAGTAGCTCCAAATGATAGTCTGTTGCAAGATTTCCTGGTCTATGAGGATTTGAGAATCATGGGCTTGGTGGCTGACACAAAGCTCGATGACTGTTTAGAGTATCCATGGGTGAAGTCCAATGTAAAGCTGAACAGGGTTTTGAGAGATTTCTATATGAATTGTCAGGTTTTTTTTATCTCAGAAATAAGGATGGGGGGTGATAGATGTTCCAATGAGTTTGGCCATTGTATAAGTTATTGAGATAGTACTGTCATGGTCCAGAAGAACCTTATAATTTGTGTCTAGTAATATAGAAAATTCTGCTAGCATGGTAATAATTAATTTGTATTGATAGAAAATAATTCTTTTTTATAAATTTATTTATTTGAAAAACAGAGTTAGAGAGGCAGAGAGAGAGAGAGAGGTATCTTCCATCTGCTGGTTTACTTCCCAGATGGCCACAACAGCCAGGATTGGGCCAAGCTGAATCAAGGAGCCAGGAGCTTCTTCCAGGTCTCCCCAGTGGGTACAGAGGCCCAAGCTCTTGGACCATCTTTCACTACTTTCCCAGGCACATTATCAGGGAGCTGGATCAGAAGTGGAGCAGTCAGGACTTGAACCAGCATCCACTGGAATGCTGGGATGCATCAAGAGTGAAATAGGATGCCTGCACTGTGGCATTGTGGGAGGGGCCCCCGCCTGCAGTGCCGGCATCCCATATGGGAGGCGTTTCAGGTCTTGGCTTCTTCAGGTCCGGCTCTCTGCTATGGCCTGGGAAAGCAGTGGAGGATGGCCCAGGTCCTTGGGCCCCTGCACCCACGTGGGAGACCTGGAAGAAGCTCCTGGCTCCTGGCTTTAGATCAGCTCAGCTCTGGCCGTTGCAGTCATCTGGGGAGTGAACCAGTGGATGAAAGACCTCTCTCTCTCTGCCACTGCCTCTCTGTAACTCAGCCTTTCAAATAAATAAATAAATCTGCTAAAAAAAAAAAGAAAAAAAGAAAAAGAAAATGGGTAAATATAAAAGCTTTAATATATTGAATTGGATTTTTTTTCAAAATTATTTCATAAGTCAGTGATACATAATTTCATCAGGCATATTATATCTGGTTATGTTTCTTTTTGTAATATGCCAGCAATTGACAGTTATTTTTAGATTCATTGGGGGTTGCCAAGAGATAATTTAATTTTGCCATTCCTTTTTCCTAGATTAAATACTTCTAACTATAAAGTAAAACTTTTCCTCATCAGCTGTTTAGTTACCCATAGAGGAAAGAATGTTTGATTCTTTCCATTTATTCATCAATTTTCAAAACAGTAAGTTGGCTTCTTGGAATCCTCTGAAAGTGATCAATAATTTTTTTCAATATTACAAGCTCAGGGCTCAAACATGTTAATGTAATCAGTCCATTGCAGTTATTGTCCTTTTAATTTGATATACAAGTGGACCATTTTTGGCCAGGGGTAGATTCGTCAAGTTGACTCCTGAGTCTTTTCAAGTTGATCCTAGTAGTTTGGGGTTACTTTCTTGCTTTTTGATATAATATATTCAGACTCTTCCTGTGCATTTTTGATTTTTGTTTGAAATGCATTCTTTCCCCAAAGAACCTTAGTTCTTTTTATTTGAAAATGGTACTTAGAAACTATAATCTACATACTAGGGGTGCTCCTTGCCATTATGTCTAGGTCTTTTCAATAGACACAATCAGGAATTTGTTCATTTGGTTTTTTGTTTGTTTGTTTGTTTGTTTGTTTTTTTAATTAAAGATTTATTTTATTTGCTTCAAAGGCAGAGTGACAGAGGAAAAGATCTTCCATCCACTCTCCAAATAGCTGCAACAGCCAGGGCTGGGCCAGGAGCCTGGAATTCCATGTGGGTCTCCATGTGGGTGGCAGGGGCCCAAGCACTTGCTGCTTTTCCAAAGGTGGCTTAACCATAATGCTGGTTCCTTTGCTGGTTTCTTGATGATGCCAGATTTTCAGCCCCTTGCATGTTCAACAGCCAATGCTTGTGTTTGTAGAAGACTATGGAGAACTGCGAAGGACAAGCTCTTGAACTTTGCCTCAGAATCAGGAAGTCCGCATGGTCAAGAGAGGCCTGTGGCTCTGGTGACATCGTCAAGTCTGGCTCTGCCCAGCTCTTAACTCTGCAGCTGCACAGCAGGACTCCATTTGTTTAATATAAAATAAACTTATTACTCTTCCATCTATTCCTGAGATACAAAAATACTAGTTCTTAGTGATACCAGTAAAATTATTAATTTGTTTTACCTCAAAATACTTGCATTGGAGTATTTCTTTTAGTATACAATTAGTGCATATGTTTATTGTTTCAGGGACCAGTGACGTTCAGTGATGTGTCTGTAGACTTCTCTCAGGAGGAGTGGGAGTGCCTGGACCCTACTCAGAGGGACTTGTACAGAGATGTGATGCTGGAGAACTACAGCAACCTGGTTGCCATGGGTAAGGGCATCTGTACGAATGATTCAGAGTTCTATGGGATGTCTGCTTCTTCCACAGTGAATTTCTTGGCTGCTTTTCAAGTTTCCAGCTGAATCTCTGCTCCTTCCTCCCAAACAAGTAGTTTGAGCTGAAATGAAAAGGAAGAGTAACCAGTGGGCTATGGCTGAAGCTTCAGCTGCATCTTTCTTTGGCTGTTCCTGTAGCGGCATCCCTTCGTGCGCATCAGAGGACTGGATCTGATTTACCCACAACATAATCATGTCCCATATCTTTTCTCGTGAGCAGGACTTTATATTCCTAAGCCTCAAGTGATTTCCTTATTGGAGCAAGGGAAAGAGCCCTGGATGATTGGCAAAGAGCTGACAAGAGGCTTGTGTTCAGGTGAGTGAGAAAGGCCTCAACAGAAATCAGGACGGCACAGGAAATATCTCCAGCTGGTCAGTGGGAAACAACACATTTTAGGTATTACCATGGTCACTTCCTCTAAGATTCTAGGCCTCTGGAGAAAACTGAACTGATTTTTTTTTTTTTTAATTTTTTTTTTTTTTTGACAGGCAGAGTTAAAGAGAAAGGTCTTCCTTCCATTGGTTCACCCCCCCAAACAACCACCACAGCTGGCGCGCTGCGCCAGTCCGAAGCCAGGAGCCAGGTGCTTCTTCCTGGTCTCCCATGTGGGTGCAGGGCCTCTCCTCTGCCTTCCCGGGCCACAGCAGAGACCTGGACTGGAAGAGGAGCAAACGGGACAGAATCCGGCACCCCAACCGGGACTAGAACCTGGGGTACCAGCGTCACAGGTGGAGGATTAGCCTAGTGAGCCACAGTGCCGGCCAACTGAAGTGCTTTTAGCAAGAGTTCACAAATAACGTGTTTCATCTCTTCCCCCAACTCTATCACTACTCTTTTCCAGCCCTCTCAATTTCAGGCAGAAGGTGCCTTTCACTACCCCTCCAAAGAAAACTCTTTTACTCATACAAGCCTTTAGATTGAAGTCCTTGCTAGCTTTCCTGCTTTTTTACATTAGATTTTTGTAGATGTTTTAAATGTCCACCTTCAAAAGAATGTGACAGTATGTACTCATGCATGTGAATCCGTATCCCCAGACTCCCTACCTGCCCAAGTACTGGTCTTCATTATAGCTACTATCAGTGTCTTGTTTTATCAGTTTGTCTTAGAACTTCTTCTTTATCCAGCATTTTTGATTTCTTCATTTGTGTAAGGGACTCTGCTAAGTGCTACAGTTCGTGTCACCCTTAGGAACTTGAAGATTGAAAATGGTGCTAAAATATGCCCAGAAAACAATAAAAGAGAAGTCACATTAAATATGTAGAAGTAGGATTAGTCCATGCTGTTATAGTAGTTGGAGCCTTGTAGGTGATTGAAGCCACCATGTATAGACAGACATTACTGGGGGCCAAAAAGGGGGAGATTCTATGCCTACATTGAAAAGGAAGAGGTATAGGAGCCAGCGCTGTGGCTTAGTAGGTTAAGCTTCTGCCTGTGGCACCAGCAGCCCATAATGGTGCTGGTTCATGTCGCAGCTGCTCCTTTTTTTTTTTTCCAATCCAGCTCTCTGGGAAAGCAGTGGAAGATGGCCCAAGTGCTGGGGCCCCTGCACCCGCGTGGGAGGCCCAGAAGAAGCTCCTGGCTCTGGCTTCAGATAGGCCCAGCCAGCTATTGCTGCCATTTGGGGAGTGAACCAGGGGATGGAAGACCTTTTTCTCTGTCTCTCCCTCTCTCTGTCTGTAATTCTGCCTCTCAATAAATAAATCTTAAAGAAAAAGTAAAAGAAGAGGTGGCAGAGAAGAGAGATTTCAGATGAGGTAGGAGAACCAGAAGGGTACTTACTGAGTAACTACTATAAACCAAGAATCAGGCCAGGTGCTAGGATTATCGTATTAATCAAAACTTTTTATATATTATTTATATTTTTTGAGAGACAGAGAGCACTTCCATCCGCTGGTTTTTTCCACTATATGCCCATAACAGCCAGGGCTGAACTGGGGCTGAAGCCAGAAGCCAGGAGCCAGGATTGCAGTCTAGATCTCCCACATAGAACAACATTCCTTGAGCCATCACCACTGTGTCCCAGGATCTGGATTAGCAGGAAGGTGGAGTCAGGAGCCTGAACCTGGAATTGAACCCAGGCACACCAATGTGGGATGCAGGCATCCTGTCCACTAGGTTAAATACCAAATAAAACAAACCTGTTAATAAAGGTCTTAAATTTTTTTTTACAAAGTATATACAGAGTTTTAACTATCCCAAGGAGTCAGCACTACTAACCTCCATGTTGTTCAAGGGTTGACTATATAATATATGTATTTATTTATTTATACCACAAATAAATATATAATGTACTTATGTTATTTATCTAACATATATTAGTACACATATATGTATTTCATAACCACACATACGGACATGTGCACACTCTTCTACCACTCAGGAAATGCCAAAGGTTTTTGAAGCTCTGTGCTAGGAACCAGGGACAAAGACTAAATTTATTCTTTATTATACCACAGAATACCCAAGAATCTTCCTCATTTGCATTTATTTCTATTAGGTGACCTTTAACAGAAGCTAGAAATCCACTTTTCATTATAGTATGATGATGTACTTTCTCTTCTGCATATGTACATACATATTTATGCAGATATTTGTGACTAGTCATATTTTAATATGGGAGATGACCCAAGCATTGTATATGTATCAACCTTTCCAGATGACTCTGACCCTCATCAATATTTGAGAATCATTACGGTGACTTACTTCTATTGTCCCTTCCCTCTGCTGTCTGCATTGTATTTTGTTATTTTCTGTGCATTTCTTGCCCATTTTTCAGATTAAACAGGTACCCTTGAAAACTCTATGACATTTACCTGCTGGATTTTATTTTCGCTTTAATTTCTACATTTCTGTTATAAAAGGTTAACTTTTCTCAAGTAGGGAAAAGGAATGTTTACTATTTCCTTTTCTTTCAGATCTGGAGTCAATGTGTGAAAGCAAGTTGTTATCTCTAAAGAAAGAAGTTTATGAAATAGAGTCATGTCAGAGGGAGCTAATGGGACTGACGAAGCATGGCCTTGAGTTCTCCAGCTTTAGAGATGTTTTAGACTATAGAAGCCATTTTCCAAGTCAACCAGGCTATCATAATGGGCATTTGAACCAAGAAACATTCACTCATGAATACATGCCCACATTTATTCAACAGACATTCCTTACTCTACATCAAATAATTAATGATGGAGAGAAACCCTATGAATGTAAGAAATGTGGAAAGACCTTTAGTCAGAACTCACAGTTTATTCAACATCAAAGAATTCATATTGGTGAAAAATCTTATGAATGTAAGGAATGTGGGAAATTCTTTAGTTGTGGTTCACATGTTACTCGACATCTGAAAATTCACACTGGTGAAAAACCATTTGAATGTAAAGAATGTGGGAAAGCCTTCAGCTGTAGTTCATACCTTTCTCAACATCAAAGAATTCATACTGGTAAGAAACCCTATGAATGTAAGGAATGTGGAAAGGCCTTTAGTTACTGCTCAAATCTTATTGACCATCAGCGAATTCACACTGGTGAAAAACCCTATGAATGTAAAGTATGTGGGAAAGCCTTCACTAAGAGCTCACAACTTTTTCAACATGTACGAATTCATACAGGTGAGAAACCCTATGAATGTAAGGAATGTGGCAAAGCATTTACTCAGAGCTCAAAGCTTGTTCAGCATCAGAGAATCCACACTGGTGAGAAACCCTATGAGTGCAAGGAATGTGGCAAAGCTTTCAGTAGTGGATCAGCACTTACTAATCATCAGAGAATTCACACTGGTGAGAAACCGTATGATTGTAAGGAATGTGGGAAGGCTTTTACGCAGAGCTCACAACTTCGTCAACATCAAAGAATTCATGCTGGTGAGAAACCCTTTGAATGTCTTGAATGTGGGAAGGCTTTTACCCAGAATTCGCAACTTTTTCAACATCAAAGAATTCATACAGATGAAAAGCCATATGAATGTAATGAATGTGGAAAGGCCTTTAATAAGTGTTCCAACCTTACTCGACATCTGAGGATTCACAGTGGTGAAAAGCCCTATAATTGTAAGGAATGTGGGAAGGCATTTAGTAGTGGCTCAGACCTCATTCGTCATCAGGGGATTCATGCTAATGAATAATAAAAAAGCTCTGTCACCTTCCTGGTATTTTTAAATAGAAATTCATTTTTGCTAGTCTTTCACTACTTTTGGTTTATTTGTATTTAAGTTTTTAGTACAGATGTATTTCATTGTAAGTTACGGATTTTTATTGTAAGTTATGGATTCAGAGTCTGACATCCTTCCTCCTCCCCAACCTGTATCAGTGTCAATTATTCAGTAATTCTTTCCTTTCTCATTGTTTTATTTTACCTTGGTGATACTCTATATATTATTCTTCATATTTGCTTGTGTTTGTAGAACTATTTTTTTCTGTTTTGGATATTTGTACTTGTGCCAATATCACACTCTTTAAATTGTGTGACCTTTGGTTTTTCTAGCATACTATGGAATTAATACTTTGTTGTTTAAGTCTGTTCATTGTTTTCATGTCTTTTATTGTAAAACAAAATAAGAAATCAGAAGCTGAAAATCTAAAATTGTTTTAAATATACTAATTAGTGCTGTCAATTTGGTAAGTCTACCTGCTAGACTTTTTACAGAATGCTCATTTATCTTCATCTACTTGAAAGGCAGAGCTAGAACTTCCATCTATTCGTTCAATCCGCAAATGCTGAGCAATAGCCAGAGCTTGGCTAGCGGAAGACAGGAGCTTGAAACTCTGTCAAAGTCTCCTACATGTAGGTCAGGGTCCTAAGCATTTGGGCCGTCATCTTCTGCCTCCCAGGGTGCATTAGCTGGATCAGTGGCTTAACCCACTATTCCACAACACCTGCCCCTGGACTTTCTTTCTTTCTTTCTTTCTTTCTTTTTTTTTTTTTTTTTTTTTTTTTTTTTTTTTTTTGACAGGCAGAGTGGACAGTGAGAGAGAGAGAGAGAGAGAAAGGTCTTCTTTTTCTGTTGGTTCACCCCACAGTGGCCACTGCGGCCGGCTCACCATGCTGATCCAAAGCCAGGAGCCAGGTGCTTCTCCTGGTCTTCCTTGCAGGTGCAGGGCCCAAAGACTTAGGCCATCCTCCACTGCACTCCCGGGCCACAGCAGAGAGCTGGCCTGGAAGAGGAGCAACCGGGACAGAATCTGGCACCCCGACCAGGACTAGAACCTGGAGTACCAGTGCTGCAGGCGGAGGATTAGCCTAGTGAGCCGCGGCGCCAGCCTAGATTTTCTTTCTAAAGAAAGTAGTCATGGTGTACATGCTGTGCCTTTACTTGGTTTTATCATGCCAAAAACATGATTTCAATTTCAGTAAGTTTAGTTTTTTATTTTAATGACATATCTAATAATTTTATAGTGACTAATATTCTTAGTATGGTTGCCTCTAAATTTTTAGTTATAAAAATTGTCATTAATATGAACCAAAGTTTATCTTTGAGTGCTTTTTCTTTTAAAACATTTATATTAATTGTTGAAATTATCCATATTTTCTCCTTATAGACTGTTTCATTCTTTTTCATTAACCTTAATTCCATTGCCACACTAGAAAGATAATTACTGTTACGAGAGTGTTGTTTATATTTCCAGATACTTTTTTTATATGTGTTAATGATGTTTTCTTATGTATAACTACATACAAACATGCTGTATGTATTGGTTTGCTGTGAGGAGTTAATAAATGTAAATTACTTAGCACTATTCCTGTCACAGAGTATATGTTTAGTAAAAGGGTCCCACTAGTATTGTGGATACATTAATTATCACAATCATTTCATTATGATTGGTAGAAAAGGTCTTTGTTGTTGCTGTTGTTGTTATTGTTGACCTAAACCTCAGGGCTCTAGGTATTACATGCTTTTTACATTTTTTTCTCCCATCCTCTGGTTCACTTACCAAATGCCCACAACATCTGGAGCTGAGCTAGGACTGAAGCTGGGGCCTGGGACCTCACTCCAGATCTCCCATGGCAGTGGCAGCAACCTAATAACCTGAGTCATGACCAGTGCCTCCAAGATTCTGGACTTGAGAGCGGGAGCTGGGAATTGAACCCAGGCACTCTACTGTGGGACACGGGCATCTTAACTGGTGCCTTAACCACTAGGCTAATTGCCTACCCCTGTGGAAACGATTTTAACATGTTGTTTATCTTTGTCAAAATTGGAGAACTCAGAATGGAGAAAGAAATAATTGTGATGAGTACACAAAAGCTGTTCCCCATCACTCATTTATTACTTATCATGGAATTTTAAAAGAAAAAGAAAAAATATGTATGGGTGATCTTTGTTTAGACTTCATCTTTTATGCTGTATGGAGAATATCAGTCTGAAACTTTGTGGATATAAAGATGGATAGTTGGATAGTTGAAGGCACAACTACCAAAAAAAAAAAAAAAAAGGCAAGAAGAGATTAGAATAACTTTCCTAATAATTAGTTCCAAAAAAAGCAGAAAGCATATAAACCATAGTCTTCGACCAGAATGGAAAAAACAGTTGTAATAGACTAGCCATCAAAAACCTGAGCATTAATTCAGTATCCTACTAACAAAAGTTAAGGAATTAAACCCTTAAATACAAATTATTTAAATGGTAAAGAAAATGAGAACACAATTGAAAACCTGTGAGTCATAATTAAATTTGTATAATCTAATATGCATGCATATATATATTTTAAGATTTATCTATTTGAAAGGCAAAGTTACAGATATGCAGAGGCAGAGAGAAGCCTTGCATCCACTAGTTCACTCCCCGAATGTCCACAACAGCCAGGGCTGGGCCAGACTTAAGTCAGGAACCAGGAGCCTCATCCGGTCTCCCACGTGGGTGCAGAGGCCCAAGCATTTGGGCCATCCTCTGCTTTCCCAGGTCATTAGCAGGGAGTTGGATTGGAAATGGAGCAGCTGGGACATAGGATGCCAGAGCTGCAGAGGGCAGCTTAACCCACTATGCAACAGTGCCGGCCCCTCATGCATATATTAAAATATTAGAAAGAAGAGAGGGAGCAAGATGGTGGCCAAGTAAGCTGTCCCAGCAACTACCTCCTTTCAGAAACACCAATTTAAACAGCTATTCAGGCACCAATTCACCTGGGTAAGAGCTACAGAAAGCAGATGAGAGATTACAGTGCCTGATTTTTGTAAAATAATGAAAGCCATATTCCAAGTAGCACTGTGTACAGAAAGATGCCACCTGTGTGGGGAAGGGAGAAGGCATTTAACCCCAATGTTAGCTCACTGGAATAAGGTTCAGCATCACATAAGGCCCCTACCCTGCACACTGAGTATTTGGACCTCCACAGCCAAGCAACCTCTGCCATCCCTTCCCCAATGTCGCTCCCCCTCTTCGTGGAGGAACGACACAGGACCCTGCGCTGTTCTTTTGTCTGCTCGGCCCTCCCCGGGTTTGCTGCTGGTTCTTCCCGGGTTGGCTACCGTCCCTTCCACCTCCATGGAAGGGCGGTTCCCCCTGCCACTTTCCCCACTTCCGCGGGGGAGCGGCACACCGCCGGCCGGCTCTCGCGGGGGCTGCACAGGTGTTCCTTCAGATAGATGTTCCTGGTGCATATTGTCTCTCTCCTCCTTTATAGTCCTCTTCCGCCAATCCCAACTCTGCTACCCACACGCCGAGTACGCTGCTCTCCTCCAATCAGGAGCAGGTCCTGCTGTTTATTGGTTGAACTGGAGGCAGCTGTGTAGAAGCTGTTTGCTCCTCTCCCAGCGCCATATTGTGGGAGAGCAGATGCATAGAATAAGTCTTAATTCCAGTAACAGTCTAGTCCGAGTTGCTCCCAGTTGCTCCCCACACCCAACTATTGGCAGAAATCGGGGGAAGACCCCAGCTTCTGGAAGCTAGGCAGGAGAGGGAGTTTTGGAACTTGCCTTGGATTTTAGACCTGACCCACCACCTTGAGACCTAGCACCTTATAAAGTCCAAAGAACTCTACCAACCAGACCAGTACTGGCAGGCTGAGCCACTAGACTTGTCCTGGCATCAGGCAGAGACCACACTCTGGTAGGATGGACTGCTGGTGCGTGTCACCATTAGCTTCAGGCAGGCCTGGCATGCTTGTACCCCTGTGACTTTGGGAAGCCCACAGACTGTGGGACACAGATGAGACCCAGCCAGTGCCAATCTGGCTGACCGGGAAGCTGTCTTTATCACCCTCTGCCAGCCTTAGGAAGATAAGAAACCACAGGTCTGTGTTGGCACTTAGGTAAAGGCCAGGTTTGTCTTCCTCTTAGGCAAGTGCCGTTGGACAGCGTGGACCTTCCTCAGTATCAGGCAGGCACCTGGCCCTGTTTAAGATGGACTTGTTTTGGTATGTGTGCTATCACTAACTTCACATGGGCCTCATGTGCACACTCAAGATTGCACAGGGCCTAATGTCTCTGAGACCCAGGTGTGACCCACCCACGAAGATGAGGGACTGCCTTTATCACCCCTCCTACAAATTTGGCCGAAGAGCAAGGAACCACAGGACTGTTGGGGGATTCAGTACCAAGTTGGTAAAACCCAACATTGGGCAGATCCAAATGGTTCCTGTCTCCAGGTCTACCTATGGAGCTTCTGTGCCTGCTGCAGTGCCAACTGGAGTTCTGTAGCCCCAACAGATTATACACTAGCCAGTAACACCAGTGACCATTAGGAGTGGCATCAGACAGTGAGTCCACCTCAGTGATAGATTGACCATGGTAGGGTGGGCTTCACTCTAATCCCAGGTGGGCTGTAGGCCACAGGTGTGAGCAAGCATCATGGCATTGTTGGACACAAGACTAGGAGTCTAGGTTATTGAGATCTTTCTTAGTAGATGTATTTATAACTGTACACATCTGTCTATGTTCTGTTTTAGCTGAATACCATAAGTCTTAATATGCTGTATATTAATTTCATTCTTCTGAAATTATTTTATGATTTCTTCTTTGCACTTGATCTTAGCCAAAAGGCTGAGAAGCAATCTTCTTTGACCAGTTGGTTACTTAGGAGTGAAATGTTTAATTTCCACTTATTTGTGAATTTCCTCAACTTTTCCTGGTGTTGATTCCTTATTGTAAAAACATTGTGTTCAAAGAGCTTTTGCAGTTTTTACTTCAGCTCTGAGATGAAATATGTGAGACTGAGTTGACTGCCTCTTCCTGAGGATTCATGGGTTAGACATACTGGGCTGAATGGTATCTGGATGCCCAAAGTTCTTTTGTAAATCAGGACCATCCCAACCTGGGCTCATAACAAGTAGGGCTTTCTACAGAACTGGCCTCTGTTCTTCAAAAACATTCATGTTATAAAAAGCAAAGAAAGGCAGAGGAACTGTCTAGTTGACAAGACTCTTAAGATATGTGTGGGGCCAGAATTGTGGCCTACAGCACAGGCATCCCATGTGGGTACCAGTTCAAGTCCCTGGTGCCCCACTTCTAATCCAGCTCCAGGCTAATGCACCTGAGAAAGTAGTGGAGGATGGCCAAGTGCTTGGGCCCCTGCTACTTCTATAAGAGACCTGGAGGAAGCTCCTTGATCCTGGCTTCAGCCTGGCCCAGCCCTGGTCATTGCAGCCATCTGGGGAGTGAACCAGCAGTGGATGATCTGCCTCTCTCTGACTTTCAAATAAATAAATAAATAAATAAATAAATCTTTCAAAAAAGAAAAAGACTGGCCAGCGCCGCAGCTTAATAGGCTAATTCTCCACCTAGCGGCACCAGCACACCGGGTTCTAGTCCCGGTCGGGGCGCCAGATTCTTTCCCGGTTGCCCTTCTTCCAGGCCAGCTCTCTGCTGTGGCCCGGGAAGGCAGTGGAGGATGGCCCAAGTGCTTGGGCACTGCACCCCATGGGAGACCAGGAGAAGCACCTGGCTCCTGCCTTCGGATCAGCGCAGTGCACTGGCCACAGCACGCCAGCCGTGGCGGCCATTAGAGGGTGAACCAATGGCAAAAGGAAGACCTTTCTCTCTGTCTCTCTCTCTCACTGTCCACTCTGCCTGTAAAAAAAAAAAGAAAGAAAGAAAGAAAGAAAGAAAGAAAGAAAGAAAGAAAGAAAGAAAGAAAGAAAGAAAGAGACTAGGAGCTGGCGCCACAGCTCACTAGGCTAATCCTCCTCCTGCAGCGCCGGCACTCCAGGTTCTAGTCCTGGTTAGGGTGCCGGATTCTGTCCCAGTTGCTCCTCTTCCAGTCCAGCTCTCTGCTGTGGCCTGGGAAGGCAGTGGAGGATGGCCCAAGTCCTTGGGCCCTGCACCTGCATGGGAGACCGGAGGAAACACCTGGCTCTTGGCTTCAGATCAGTGCAGTGCGCGGCAGTAGCAGCCATTTGGGGGGGTGAACCAACAGAAGGAAGACCTTTCTCTCTGTCTCTGTCTCTCTCTCTCTCACTGTCTAACTCTGCCTGTCAAAAAAAAAAAAAAAAAAAAAAGACTGGGGCCAGCGCTGTGGTACAGCTGGTTAAATCCCTGGCCTGAAGTACCAGCATCCCATATGGGTGCCGGTTCGAGACCTGGCTGCTCCACTTCTGATTCAGCTCTCTGCTATGGCCTGGAAAGCAATAGAAGATGGCCCAAGTCCTTGGGCCCCTGCACCCGTGTGGGAGACCCAGAAGCTCCTGGCTCCTGGCTTCAGATCAGTGCAGCTCCGGCCATTGTAGCCATCTAGGGAGTGAACCAGTGGATGAAGACCTCTCTCTACCTCTCTCTGTAACTCTTTCAAATAAATAAAATAAATCTTTAAAAAAAAAAAAAAAAGAAAGAAAAAGATATATGTGACAACAGATTTCAAGACGTGATCCTGAAGTAGGTTTTATACCGGAGAAAAAAATGTTATAAAGAACATTATTATTAGGGCAACTAGAAATGCAACACTGCTCACAAATGCAATACTTTTTAATGCAATCCATGTGACACCTCTTGAATGTGATAACTGTACTGTGGTTATGTAAAAGAATAGCCTTGTTCCTGGAAAAGACACTGGAGAATTATGGGTTAAAGAGACATGGTATATGTATCCTACTCTTAAATGATTCAGAAAAAAATTGTGTGTGTGGGTGTGTGGGTGGGTAGAGAGAGAGAGAGAGAGGAGAGAGAGAAAAGGAGCTGGAGTAGTAAAGTAAATAAAGCAAAATTCTTTTTGAAAAGGGTAAATCCGAGGGCCTGGTGTTGTAGCTCAGTGCTTTAAGCTGCTGCTAGTGTGCCTAGGAAAGCAGACAAAGATGGCCCAAGTGCTTGGGACCCCGCCACCCAGGAGGGAGATCCAATGGAGTTCCAGGCTCCTGGCTTCAGCCTGGCCTACCCCTGTCTATTGCAGCCATCTGGGGAGTGAACCAGCAGATAGAAGACCTCTTTCTCTTTCTCCCTTTCTCTTGTCATTCTGCCTTTTAAATAAATAAATATATATTTAAAGATGATTTATTATTATTATTTATTTATTTATTTACACAGACAGAGGAGAGGCAGAGAGAGAGGGAGAGAGAGAGAGGTCTTCCAATTGGTTCACTCCCCAATTGGCCACAACAGCCAGAGCTGAGCCGATCCGAAACCAGGAGCCAGGAGCTTCTTCTGGGTCTCCCACGTAGGTGCAGGGGCCCAAGGACTTGGGCCATCTTGTACTGCTATCCCAGGCCACAGCAGAAAGCTGAATCAGAAGTGCAGCAGCCGGGTCTCACACCGGTGCCCATATGGGATGCTAGAGCTTCAGGCCAGGGCGTTAGCCTGCTGAGCCACAGTGCCTGCCCCAATAAATAATTTTTAGAAAGGTAAATCCGTGAAGGGCATGTATGGGTTTTTAAAATACTGTTATGACTTTTATATGAGTTTGAATTTATTTTCACATAAGATTTTTAAGCTATTTGAAAACAATGGTACATTTATTTGGTAGAAAATTGTGCAGTTCTAAATAAGGAGGGGGAAAGCCTTTTACATATTTATAGGGAATACCATCCTCAATATATTTAGGGAATTTTGATTGTAGTGGTGGCTCCACAAGTTTGGAAGCTGTCCAAACTTAATAAACCATATCTTTAAAATGGAAGACTCTTATTGTATATAAAGTATACCTCATAGTTAATATAAAAATAGCTATATAATCAGGAGGGAAAATTATAGACATCCATGTGCACAGTTGCTATTATCTATGTGAAAAACTAGAAAAAAGAGTATTTAATATACTTGAAAATATGTAAAGATTTATAGGAAGGAAGGATATGTTTATAATGTTTACCAGAAGTTGTCTCCAAGTTTGGGAAACATCACTGTATCTACTTCTGCACACAAACATATTCATAGGTATTACCATGTGTATTTATTTCAAAAATAAAAATAGGGCTGGTGTTGTGGCATAAAAAAATGGATATTTTAGTAAGCTCTGAGAAATACTGCTTTCTCTGTTTTTTTCTGGATTTTAGATTTATTTTTACTAGTCAGAATTAAGAACAAAGGGACTGGTACTGTGGTGCAGCACGTTAAGCCTCAGTCTGCAGTGCTGGCATCCCATATGGGCACTGGCAGCTCCACTGCTGATTCAGCTCTCTGCTAATATGCCTAGGAAAGCAAAGGAGGATGGCCTGAGTGCTTGGGCCCCTGCACCCACATGGGAGACCCAGATGAAGCTCTTGGCTCCTGGCTTTGGCCTGGCCCAGCCCTGGCAATTGTGGCCATTTAGGGAGTGAAACAGCAGACGAAAGATCTCTCTCTTTTCTCTGTCTCTCTCTTTATCACTGTAACGCTGACTTTGAAATAAATCTTTAAAACATAAAAGAACAAAGAAACAGTAGAAAAATGATGATATCCATTAAGATAACAATACTACAATTTGGTTTATATAATAAACCAAAATGTTATATACTATGTAGGGGATATTTAACATCTTTCAGATTTTTTAAAGTCTTTATAATTTTTTAAAGATTTGTTTATCTTATTTGAAAGTCAGAGGTATAGAGAAAAGAAAGGAAAGACAGAGAGCTAGAGCTTCCATCTGCTGGTTCACTCTCTAAATGGCCACAATGGCCAGGGCTGGGCCAGGCCAAAGTCAAGAGCCAGGAGCTTCTTCCTGATTTCCCACATGGGTGCAGGGACCCAAAGAATTGTGTCATCTTCCACTGCTTTCCAAGGTACATGAACAGGGAGCTGGATTGGAAGCAGAGCAGCCAGGACTCGAACTGGCACCCATATCGGATGTCAGCACTGCCAGGCCACAGCTTAACCTGCTGTGCCATGGCGTCGGCCCCGCTTTATAAATTTTATTATAAATGTTAATGAGTACAGAGTAATTTTAGAAAATCTAGAAGGACAAAGAATTAATAATGTCATGGCTGGCAATGTGGCATAGTAGGCTAAGCCTCCACCTGTGGCACTGGCATCCCATATGGGCACCAGTTCAAGTCCCAGATTCTCCACTTCCAGTCCAGCTCCCTGCTGATGGCCTGGGGAAGCAGTGGAAGATGGCCCAAATGCCTGGGCCCTGCACTCACTTGGGAGACCTGGAAGAAACTCCTGGCTCCTGGCTTTGGATCGGCCCAGCTCTGGCCATTGCAGCCATTTGGGGAGTGAACTGGCGAATGGAAGACTTCTCTCTTCCTCTCTCTCTCACCTTCTGTCTGTAAATCTGCCTCTCAAGTAAAAAAATAAATAAATCTTTAAAAAATTCATAGAGTCATCAGATTTTAATAAAAGACAATGACTTTCTCCATGGCATCTGCCCTAGTGTCCTCAGCCCACCTTGGACTCCTTCTCTGGCCTCTTCTCTGATTTAATCTCAAGCTTACACTCCCAATTGGTAGTCCTGATATACACTTCTGTAACTGTATAGCTTTTGGTGTACCCTGGTTGAAGTTTTGCATCTTGTCTCCAAAGAAATTTTAAGGGCTGAAAAGTAAAAACACACCTCATGTATCTTTTCCACTTTCTACACAAAATAACATAAACAGGTACATAGAAGTGCTCCAATTTAAATTAGCCTAGGATTAAAAAAAAAAAAAACACTTAACTTCATCACCCCATGTCAGCAGGAAGTAGCTCTAAAGACAGATCATCAAAAAAAAAAAAAAAAAAAAAAAAAAGCCGGTGCCACGGCTCACTAGGCTAATGCTCCGCTTGTGGCACTGGCACCCCAGGTTCTAGTCCTGGTTGGGGCACCGATTCTGTCCCGGTTGCTCCTTTTCCAGTCCAGCTCTCTGCTGTGGCCCAGGAAGGCAGTGGAGGATGGCCCAAGTGCTTGGGCCCTGCACCCATGTGGGAGACCAGGAGGAAGCACCTGGCTCCTGGCTTCGGATCGGTGTAGCACCAGCCGTGGTGGCCACTGGAGGGTGAGCCAACGGAAGGAAGACCTTTCGCTCTGTCTCTCTCTTTCTCACTGTCTAACTCCGGCTGTCAAAAAAAAAAAAAAAAAAGTCATTGTCCGTCTACCCCTCCTGGACTTTTGGGACTAATATAATCCCATACAACTCCTGCTTTATAAAACAAAAGGGGGGGAATGCTAGTAAAATGGCACAGTCTTATCTATGGCATGATCTACACTCTGACACCCTCCTAGGCTCTAGCTCCCTTGGCCATTGCTGGAAACCAGATGGCCACCTGGCCCAACCACCAGTGTCAAGCTCCAACCCCATCCTCATGGGATTCGCTGCTCCTACTTCCCTGCCTAGCCCCTGGCAAAGTTTTAAAAGGACCTGTTCCTGAACACGTGGCGCTCTCTCTCTCTCTCTCTTCCTCTATGTCTCCTGACCTCTGTCTCTGTTTCTCTCTTTTATGCTCTCCTTCTTCGCCCCTTCCCTCCAGTCTGTCGGGTTTCCCCCAATAAACTCTTTCCCTTAAAAAACAACAACAAAAACAAACCAAGCCACTTATACATGTCAGAATTCACTGGTACTTGGCAGTAGCACATTCCTTTGGGGAACTGAATGGCTGAGAGTTTCTGGTATGTTAGGAAATGGTGACATTCACAGATGTGACTGTGGACTTCACACAGGAGAACTTTACACACTGGATCCTTCTCAGAGGCACCAGTGCATCCTGAACGTATCTGCTCTCCAAGTCACGCAGTTACAGTGACTAGATCCTGAAGATTTAACTCTATTTGGAGTTTGGGGTTCAGATATTCCAGATTCCTTCGTTACAGAAATCTGAGGTGGGAAGACTCCCTTTGTTCAAACGGGCACCAGAGACAGTGGAGGATTGAAGTAGTTTATTATGCCAGCGGGCTCAGCTGGAATCATTTCCTGAGAACTGAGCGACAATCCCAAGTTTCTTATAACATTTACAGGTTCATCAGCATCATACCTTAGCTGTTACAGCATTGGTGGGTTTAAATTGTAGCCTACGTGACTTAGGACCACACTTTTAATGGTCGGTGGGCCTGGTATGTTTGTAGAAGAGATCCCAGGGGTAGATTTATTAGGACAGATTTAGGACTGGAGTTTACAGAAACAGAACCTCCGTAGACAAGATAACAGTGGGCAGTTGCTTCACTAGTTAATTGCAAGCAGCCACTTTTCAAGGTCTGTGTTAGAAGGCGGGGTCTGCTTTTCTTTCTTTGTCTCTGGTTGTGGCTGTATTTCTTCAACACCTTATTGTAGTGGATGTCAGATTTAGAGAGTACATAAAAATATCTGAGAAGATCCAGCATCCTACTGATGTGCACCCTGGAGACAGCAGTGATGGTTCTGTGCTATGTAGGCCCATGTTTGTGACATTCTGGGAGGGTGGCCCAGGATGTGATTTGCCATCTACCATCTATTGTAGGTCATCTTCAGAAGGGAGAGGAGGAGCTGTGCTCACGTCCTGAAATGCTATGCACTAAGTAGAGGGACTTTCCCTCTCTGTAACTGCTTTGTTTTCACTTTATCTCTTTGCTGACTTTACAATGCCAATGCAATTTGTGTAAAGATCTCTACTGGGTGACACATGCCTGTAAGTTTACATATGAACCTATAAAGTCTGCACATCTGGGTTAACTCCTTATATGATGTCATTTATTTGTTCCTCAGTCCATGTTTATATCTGTGGTATCTAGCTCACTCCTTCACCTTTCTGATCATTGCACCTATCTCTTCCTGAATACATAGTAAATATTTTAAGAATACACAAGTATTGTGTTTCCTCTGCTTTTTCTTCCCCTCAAGCCTCCTTCCCATTGTGGGACCAGTAGGTCCCAGGGCATTCTCAGAGGTCCCAGCTTCTGCAGCCTTCCTCACTTCTGCTCGAACCACTGTCTGGCCACTGAGCCTGATTCATTAAGTTCTGCTGCCATCTGGTAACTGTGGGTGACAAGCAGGGGTGCGGGTATCTCTCTTGACTGACACCCCAGTCTTGCCTTGAACTGCAGTGTTTCTAAATGCAGGGATTTAGATGCTGTGTCTGAGGGCAGGCCTGTGTGCCTTTTCTTCATCTTCCAGTGTTTACTGGCTCTCCTTTTTATCAACTTCTTGCACTCATTACCTGCTGATGTTGTCATGTTGCTCCACAGTTAACTTTCTTGGGTTTTCTTTTTTTATTTCATTTTTATTTTAATTAATTTTTAACAGATACAATATAATTTATACATACAAGTCTAAGAACATGATATTCTCCTCCTCCCTCCCTCTTTCCTTCCTTCTACCTTTCTTTTTTTTTTTTTTAGTTTTTGAGATAACATACTTTAAACTTACTTTCTAGTAAAAAGGCTTAATATTTCACCAAATAAGAAGTTTAACATGTAAAAAACAGTTCAGTGGGCCTATGCACGATGGCTATACATTTCTTGAGTTTTTTTATCCAAGCCTCCTCTAGGGGGTGCCTGTCACCTTATATCTACACCTAAGGTCCTTCCACATGCACTTCCCTGAAGATTATCTCTACATGTTCTTTCTGCTTCCTCTACCCAATCAGCTCCCCGGCCTCCTCCATCGGATTATTTCCTCCCTCTCTCATTTGCTACTGTTGCTGTTGGTTTTCAGCCTGAAGGGTGACTGCTAGCTCTTTAGTGTTCTGTATTTTCTAAGTCACAGGTTACTTTCAGACCAAATTTTTCTCTCTAGCCACCATTTTGGCCTCATTTTAAAGTCTTGGTTCACCATTTTATTCATTAGAAATTAAATGAATTTTAATGATTCCTTGGACTTCTCAGTGATTTAAAACTTTTAATTTATTCAAACTAAAAATTCTATAGATGTGTATAGAGCTTAGAAACTTTTTTTTTGGGGGGGGCACCATTTTTAAGATGATGTCTGGGCCCCAAGCTAGTCTCATTCCACAGGTCTAGATCTGAAGTATTTTCACTATTGTTTCTTCCAATGTATTTCATGGTTTGCAGTTCAGTTTCTTCTTTGGCTCATCAGTGACAAAGTAATTTTTTTTAAGATTTATTTTATTTATCTGAAAGAGTTACAGAGAGAGGTAGAGTCAGAGAGAGAGGGCTTCCATCCACTGGTTCACTCCCCAGGTGGCCGCAATGACCGGAGCTGTGCTGATCCGAAGCCAGGAGCCAGGAGCTTCTTCCAGGTCTCCCACATGGGTGCAGAGGCCCAAGCACTTGGGCCATCTTCTGCTTTCCCAGGCCATAGCAGAGAACTGGATTGGAAGAGGAGCAGCTGGGACTAGAACCGGCGCCCATGTGGGATGCCGGCACTTTAAGCCAGGACTTTAACCCACTGTGCCACAGTGCCGGCCCCTGTTCATGTTTTTAATTTCAAAGAATGTTTTTACATTTTCCCCTTTTTATTCATTTTTATTTGATATATTGGGTTCATTTTAACTAGATATGTTCCCTAGATGGGGATGACTATGGTTTTTTTTTTTTCATTGTGTTTATAATTCAGGTAGATTTTCACATCTCAAGTCAGATAAAGTGCAGGAAATAGGACTACCTAAAGCACAGACATCACAGATGGCTCTGAGAGTCACAAGGCAAAACTCAGGTCCAAGTTGCATCTGGCCCATAGTACACAGCACTCAGCTTGTATCACCTTTGATTTACATGAATGTAGCTGTACATGCTTTCTTAGGTGTTTCGTTCCTGTTTGTTCCTTTCTGTGGATTTTAAGAGATACTGCTTGAATTAGACAGCTATATATCACTATAATAAAATAACTGACATAGGCTACTTATGAAGAAAGAGGTTCAAAGCATGGTGTCTGCATCAGTTTAGATCTGTTGAGGGTCTTCTCTTGGCTGTGTCACACCTTCGCCAATTGCAGTGCTAAGAGTGATCACATCTTGAGCCAGGAAGCAGAGAGAGCTGGATGGAGCCAGGCCAGACTCTTTTATAATAACCCTCTCCTGAGATGTCAAGGGGTTCTGTGTGAACGACTTCACGTTCCCCGTGACCTAAGGCTTTCCTGCTATGCCCTACCTTGTAAAAGTTCTACCAGCTCTAGTACCAGCATCCTGGAGACCAAGCCTCCAATTACATGAAACTTTGTGGAACACAAACCATAGCACTGTTGCTTCCCCAGGCTCTTGTTTTTCCAGAGTCCCACTACCTTCTGACCTGCTCTGGTAAATTCTTGGGTTAATTAGAAACACTGTTTCAGCCTGGGTCTCTGTACATAGGAATCTGATTTACCTCAGGATCCTAAATCCTCACTCCACTCTCCCGGTCTCTCTCAGAGGTTTTCCAATTCCTCCATTTCATTTGTGCCCCCTCAGAGCACAGCTGCATACCTGACTTTGATTCACACTGAATTGTTGCAACACTTCTACATTTGTGGATAGTAAATCCCTGTGGAAGCTGTTGGCCTAGGCCGGAATAGGGATCTGGACTGATCCTCTTTCCTAACACACAAACCTTGTTTTTACTTCTCCAGGTGAAGGGATATTGGAAGACACTCTGGAGTGGGGTGTAAATTGTGGTGGAACGAGAAGGCCACGCCAAGATGGCCACTGGCAACAGACACTGCCTGGCAACAGGCTGTGACTGGATGGCTTCAGAAACTGCCTGGTAACAGGGTGTGATTGGTTAGGGCATAGACCGCCCCCCCCCTTTTTTTTTGACAGGCAGAGTGGACAGTGAGAGAGAGAGAGAGAGAGAGAAAGGTCTTCCTTTTGCCGTTGGTTCACCCTCCAATGGCCGCCGCGGCCAGCGCACCCCGTTGATCCGAAGCCAGGAGCCAGGTGCTTCTCCTGGTCTTCCATGTGGGTGCAGAGCCCAAGCACTTGGGCCATCCTCCACTGCCTTCCTGGGCCACAGCAGAGAGCTGGACTGGAAGAGGAGCAACCGGGACAGAATCCGGCACCCCGACCGGACTAGAACCCAGTGTGCCGGCGCCGCAGGCGGAGGATTAGCCTAGCGAGCCTTGGCGCCGGCCATAGACCACCCCTTGACCAGATTGGCTGCCTTGGCTATATAAGCTGCTGTAGCAACTGAAAGAAACGAGTCTGCAGGCCTGCTTTCACCTGGCTCCCAGGGTCTGAGTGGTGACTCTGAGCCTCTTGCCCCCACCACACTCCTCCTCTCAGAACAGATCAACCTCAACATCTGGTGTGCCAATGTAACTGAGAGAGAGAGCGTGTCAGACTTGGCAAGGTCCCCCCTGGATTTCGGCAAGTAGGCCCCTCAGTGTTTTGTGTGCTGTTCGGTTCTGTGAGGGTGAGCACAGAACCCCCTCCTACGCCCCTTTCCTTGTCCTTGTCCTTGGTCTAAGTGACCCCAGGTTAGGCACACACTGCCCAGATGCGTAACACCGCTTCTTGGCTCCTCCTTTCACTTTCAGTTTGCCCAGCGAATTCAAATAAGGGACTGATCATCCCAGAATTCAGAACTAAGTCATCTTCCTTCACTAGAGAGAGGTGACATTCCGGAGACACCATATGGGCATACAGCCTTGACCTAATGAATCAAGGAAGTCCCCCACTAAAAACAGGACATACATACAATCTGATACACCACTGTTTGTCTAACATAAAGAACCTCCTGCATAATGCCATCAGCCGCTGAGGTGCTAGGAATTTGTGTAGTTATGGCAGAAGTGCTGTGGGTGTCTTTCCTTTGGCTACAGTTGGCGTGGCGTGCTGTTCTTAAGCCCTCAAACATGGGAAAGATACCCCCCTCTCAGAATCCCATGCAGATTACCGAACATAATGAATCTGTGAGTGATAAGAGCCTGACACTCCAGGTCCCTGCCTCACAGATGTCAGTTGATGACTTAGGGAGAGAGAGCTCTGACAGTTAAAATGACATGACAGCAGACAATGCAGCAATGCCTAGTCAGCCACCCTCCAGATACCCGTGGGATGAATTTAGATGATCTCGAGGTAATAACCCACGCAAGGTCATCCCATCCGCACCCAGTGAGGATCCCCACATTTGTGGCAGTCCTCGGGCACCCCAGGCTCTCAGGGCAGCCGCTAGACCCCATCCCACCCATATGTTTGCCATTAATGTAGGAGTGGATGCAGAACTCAGGCCCTGGATTCCAACGCCTGTAAAAAGGCTTCTGCTAACCAAGGGTCAAGGATATGCTTGTGTTTTTCCAGAGAATGCGAGACAGCCCATTTAGGTACCAGCCAGAAATATCAAGCTTGCAACTGACAGCCAACCAGAACCAGCTGAACAAGAGAGTCCACCTTGTTAGTGGATGCACCTGCTCTATCATCCTATCCTGAGGAACTGCCCATAGCCACATCCACTACTGCTTTATACCCCACTAGCTCTGGTCAGCCACAGACCACAGCCTGCGTGTGGTCATTCCATTCCTGATTACCAGTGTTCCTCATTCCTACCCCGATCTGAGCAAGCACTCCTGTATTCTCTCGATTTGAGCACTGGTTAGTCAATGACAGGTAAGATCCCCTGGGGGACAACCTAAGACAGGCAGAGCCATATACGGAGATCACATGGAAACAGGGTCAACAATGGTATGGCCAAGAATCATGCCTCCTGTTGCTCAGAAATAAACAAAAAGGGGAAAATGTGGTGGAATGATAAGGCCATGTCAAGATGGCTGCTGGCAACAGAAACTGCCTGGCAACAGGCTGTGATTGGATGGTTTTGGAAACCACATGACAATGGAGCCTGCCTGGCAACAGGCTGTGATTGGTTAGGGCATAGACCGCCCCTTGACCGGATTGGCTGCCTTGGCTATATAAGCTGCTGTAGCAACTGAAATAAACGAGTCTGCAGGCTGCTTGCCTCAGGCCTGCTTTCACCTGGCTCCCAGGGTCTGTGTGGTGACTCTGCGCCTCTTGCCCCCACCACACTCCTCCTCTCAGAATGAATCAACCACAACAGTAAATGTTTAAGAATAATCAGGGCCAGTGCTGTGGTGCAGTAGGTTAAACCTCCACCTGCAGTGCCAGCATCCCATATGGGCAAAGGTTCTAGTCCTGGCTGCTCCTCTTCCAATCTAGCTCTCTGCTGTGACCTGGGAAAGCAGTAGGAGATGGCTCAAGTCCTTGGGCCCCTGCACTGGCAAGGGACACCAGAAGGGACTCCTGGCTCCTGGCTTCGGCTCAGCCTAGCTCTGACCATGGGAGACTGGGAAGGAGCACTGGCTCCTGGTTTCGGATTGGGGAAGCTCCAGCTGTTGCGGCCATTTGGGGAGTGAACCAATGGATGAAGGACCTTTCTCTCTGTCTCTCCCTCTCACTGTCTGTAACTCTACCTCTCAGATAAAATAATTGTTTTAAAAAAGAATAATCTTTGAGTATTAGCATCATTACAGGTCTTGGAAGTACCTTGGGGGGTGGTTACCAGAAAATTGTGGGTTTTCAGGAAATCAGGGAAGGAAAAGATAAGAGAATTACAATTCAGCAATTCAGGGAAAGCTCTTAAGGGACTCTGACTCATGAATGCCTACAAGCATTCACCTCCTGGCAAGGCTACAGACCAGTGGGTGCCAATGAGATTCATGTTAGAGATAAGTTCTATTCATAGCTTTCATCAGAGTCAGAGCTATGGGAGCAAAAGTTAAGGGGCACTGGGGGCCAACAGTGTGGGGGCACAATGTTAGGAGTCCCATATGGGCACCGGTTCAAGTCCTGGCTGCTGCACTTCTGATCCAGCTCTCTACTGTGGCCTGGGAAAGGCAGTGGAGGATGGCCCAAGTCCTTGGGCCTCTGCACCCACATGGGACACCAGAGGAGGCTCCTGGCTCCTGGCTTTGGCTCAGCCTAGCTCCGACCATTACAGCCATTTGGGGAGTGAACCAGCGGATGGAAGACTTCTCTCTCTCTCTCTCTCTCTCTCTGCTTCTGCTTCTCTGTAACTCTGCCTTTCAAAAAAAAACCAAATATATATATATATATATAAACTTCAAGGGCACCAAATAAACTCAATAATCAGGATAAGTAATATTTTATGTAGTGTTTTTAAAAATAAATTTACAATAAGAGCCCATATTTAACAAAGCTGTCAGAATGAGGCCTTTTCAACATCCCTCCTTAACCCTAACATAATCACAGGAAGGGACATTCCCTCCAAGCAAAACCTGTCCTCCAGCCTCCAATAAAAACCTCGAGGACTTGTGGGTCAAGCCTCGGGTTCTCACCGCCCCCATCACCAGGGGAGCTTTTTCTGCTGACCCCAGTTACTGGCTCTTCGCCTATTAGAATCCTAGAGGAAAATGACCAGAGTCTCCCTCACTTCCATTCCAAAAGTTTGGCCTAGGCCATTCTCGCTCTCCTGAAAACAACGTTGGAGTCTGTCAATCCTGGAGTGCTCGCCTACTCTTGAATCAAGACATAGGACCACTGTCACCCTCAGACCTGGAGTCTGCGCAGAGCATTGGCCCCCCCCCCCCCGTCTCCCACCCCCCCCCCCCAGCAGCGTCCACAAGCACCTGGCTCAAGGCACCATGCTCCCGACTCTGGTTCTATTAGCGAAAGGGCTCGCGGGGGTGGAGACTTGGGCGGATGAACTTGGCTCACCTGAGAAATGAAGAGACATGCGAGAGTCGCTGAAGAGCAGTGCACACTGGCCTCTGCAGAAACACATCTGTAGAGAGCCAAGACCTCGAGGTCTGGGAATCTTAATGGAATCCCAACTTGGTTGTATGAGCAGTGCGGGTTTCGGAGGAATCCTGCGTGAGCGAAGCCAACCCCCCGTCCTCCGCCTTCCTCCAGAACTACACTCCCCAGAGGCCTCTGCGGTCACTTCCGTCCTCCCTTACTGCCGCCCGTCTGGGAGCCTCGCTGACGTACATGAGCACTTCCGGTCGGTGGGTCCAGCCGGGTAGGCTTGTGGGCAATAGGGTAGACTTCTTTAATCGGGGTTTTCGCACGCTTCTACACTTCATTACCCGAGCCTCGGCCCCAGGACCCGCAGCGTGCACCCCACGTTCCGCGAGTGCCCAGAAGTCAGCACGTCCCTCTGCTGGACCCCGTTTTACTCACGGGGACCTGGGATGGAGAAGCAGAGCTGCCTCTGAATTCGGTCACTCTAATATATGCACTACCAGGCTATTTTCCTTTATTTGAGCCCGTAAGACTCAAGACAAACCCTACTTCATTGCTGGGCAACAAGGGTTTCACTGCTTGGCCAGAGGTTGGGGCTTACTGAGTCAACCTAGGCCCCTTTCCCAGAGTTCTGGATGGGAACTGGGCTGCACTGGTGATTTCTGTAACATCCCTGATCCCTAATTGTGAGGGTCTGGTGCAGACTCTGCTTCAGTTCGTGGGGAAGGAACTTCCATCTAGAGGCACTCTCTCATTTCTCTTCATATCCTCAGATCTGTCTTCTGAGACTTTGTCCCTCTCCAGGGAGAGCACCAAGGAGACCAGGAAAATGGCCACAGGGCTCCTGAGAGCCAAAAAAGAGATGAGAATTACCCACCATTCCATCTTGACTGTCAACAGGATGGATCAGTTAACTTTTCTTGCCCTGGAGGCTGCCATGTTGGTATTGGGCAAAGTTCATTTTTAGTTCTGGAAGAGTGGTTTGTGTTACATATACTCCTCCCTCAATATTCCTTTCTGCTCCATCTGTCCCTCAGTCATTCAAGAAGTGGTTAACTGAACAATACACAGAGAAGTTTAAATTAAAAAGATAACTGGGACATTCATGCATAATTGTACAGTAATGTGGATGTAGGGCAACAACACTCACTCCTCTGTGTTACACTTGTGACCTGAAATGGTTGGGGAGGATTCTGGGGAGAAGTGGAGCTGTCAGAGCTGCCCCTCAAGGATTTGTTAAGTTGGAGAATTGAGCAAGAGATAGGAATGGTAGGAGATCAGAAAGCATGGTTAGTGTCTCAGACCGGGCCACTGGGCACAGTGCCCTTGCCACAGATTGGGATGATTATAGTGGCCAATGAACCTTTTTTTTTTTTTTAAATTAATCTTACTTATTTGAAAGTTACAGAGAGGCAGAGAGAGAGAGAGAGAGAGAGAGAGAGAGAGAGAGAGGTCTTCTATCCACTGGTTCACTCCCCAGCAATGGCCAGAGCTATGTCGATATGGAGCCAGGAGCCAGGAGCTTCTTCCAGGTCTCCCACGTAGATACAGGGGCCCAAGCACTTGGGCCGTCTTCTACTGCTTTCCCAGGCCACAGCAGAGAGCTGGATAGGAGGTGGATCAGCCAGGACTTGAACCAGCACCCATGTGGGATGCCGGCACTGCAAGCAGTGGCTTTACCTGCTATGCCACAGCACAAGCCCTGGTCAATGAACTTATTTAAGGTTGATTTTTAAATAGGTACATGTGAAGATACAGACAGGTATCTATATATGGAACAAGGAGGCAAGGAGTGACTTGAATTTTGTGTTTGAGATTATTTTTAGCACCTGGCAATTGGGAGATTTCACCAAAAATTCAGACTATTTGCTTCTCTGAAAATAAGTGTGCCCAATGGCAACATGGTCCTTTGGTGTCAGATAATTTGGGCTGAACAGTATCTTTATCATTTGAATGAGGTCTGTAGGGTCTATTTGCTGAAGTTTTCTGGAATCTTCATACTGGGGTTGAAACCATTGGCCAGCCTCCATTTTCATGCTGCTTTTGTTTTTATTAGTTATTTGTCTCCTCATTGATTTGCATTTTCCACCTCTGGGTCTGAGTGGGCACAGATTAGATAGAATCATGAATGCCAGACTGATGTATATAGAATGTTTTTTGAGTAATTTGAGTTTGGAAGAATGTTGAGAAGAGATTTGAATATGAAAATAGATGATATATGGTATATAGGCATATAGGGACTTTAGGGGAAGCTTTCAAATCCCTGTGTATGGTGACTATGATGACCTTGCTTTAAATAAATTCAGTTAACTTTTATTGAGTCCTGACATAGTTGCCAGGCTGTTTTTCTGTCATTTCTGATATGAGATAATTTAGTTATTTCAGACTTGTTTTTCTTTATAGAAAAAAAAGATAATTTATTTGAAAGAGTGATTGGGAGAGAGATTTCTCTATTTTTCATCTTACTGGTTCACTCCCCAAATGCCCACAAATGCCAAGTCTGGGCCAGGACAAAACCAGGAACCAAGAACTCCATTTAAGTCTCCCACAGAGGTGGCAGGGACCCAAGCACTTGGGCCACCATCTGCTGCCTTCCCAGGCACATTAACAGGAAAGCTGAATTGGAAGTGGAGTTGCTGTGATTAGATCCAGTACTCCAGGATGGGATGCTGGCTTCTCAAGCAGTGGCTTAATCCACTGGACCACAAGGCAGTCCCTTCAGACTTCTTTGTCCTTCACAATAAATAAGAATAGAATTTAGATAGGAAAAGAAGTTAGGACTTATTCTTTTTTTTTTTTTTTAACAGAGTGGACAGTGAGAGAAAGAGACAGAGAGAAAGGTCTTCCTTTTGCCATTGGTTCACCCTCCAGTGGCCGCCACAGCCAGCGCACTGCGGCTGGCACACCGCGCTGATCTGATGGCAGGAGCCAGGTGCTTCTCCTGGTCTCCCATGGGGTGCAGGGCCCAAGCACTTGGGCCATCCTCCACTGCACTCCCTGGCCACAGCAGAGAGCTGGCCTGGAAGAGGGCAACCGGGACAGAATCCGGCACCCCAACCAGGACTAGAACCTGGTGTGCCAGTGCCTCAAGGTGGAGGATTAGCCTAGTGAGCCGCGGTGCCGGCCAGGACTTATTCTTAATCCTACACCCCTATGCTGATGATTTGTATGTTCCTGGATTTTATTGAAAAACTGAGAGTTCTATGTCTCTCACTTGTGAAATATTTCATTAATATGAAAATGTAAATACCAGCTGGCACCGCGGCTCACTTGGCTAATCCTCCACCTGCAGCGCCGACACACCAGGTTCTAGTCCCGGTCGGGGCGCCGGATTCTGTCCCTGTTGCTCCTCTTCCAGTTCAGCTCTCTGCTGTGGCCCGGCAGTGCAGTGGAGGATGGCCCAAGTCCTCGGGCCCTGCACCCCATGGAAGACCAGGATAAGCACCTGGCTCCTGGCTTCGGATTGGCGCAGCGCAACAGCCGCAGCGCGCTGGCCATAGCGGCCATTTGGGGGTGAACCAACGGCAAAGGAAGACCTTTCTCTCTCTCTCTTTCTCTCTCTCTCACTGTCTAACTCTGCCTGTCAAAAAAAAAAAAAAAAAAAAAGAAAAGAAAAAGAAAAAAGAAAATGTAAATACCAAGAATGCATGAGAAATCCAATTCAGGAATTTGCCAACATGATATTGAATCATGTGTATATGTACTTGCTTACTACTCTTAGTGTTAGTAGGGAACCCTTCTGATTTGCTGGGAAACACCAGAAGTTTGTGCAAGTTGAATATTCCTATGCCACTTCTACTGTTAGTTTACTAGGCATCATTTTAATGTTTTCAGAGGCCTTAAAAGTTTGAGTGCTTCAGCCAAACTCTTGATTTGATCTTCATTATGAGACCATTTGGCATTTTGAGACTCTCTTTGGCTGCAGATATAAAAATGGTTTTATTCTCTGAGTAAGTGCTGAATTGTATGTATTTTCTTTAAATTATACTTGTAAACTGCCTAGTTGCTTCTTTAGTTTGTTTATATCTTATCCTATATATACATATATTTATATTCTTACCTTTCAAAGTACAGCTTTCTAGGGTGCAGAGATTCATTTGAAATTTGCTAGTGAAATATGTAAATAATTTTCAGTCATTTAAAAATATTAGGTTGATAATCTTTGCAGGTCTTGTTTCTAGGTAGCAGGGCAATAGCAGTGAACTGTGTAGGTGGAATTTACAGTCTACTGGAAGACAGGAAAATAAAAATAATACATGCATTATCTTAGAATACAGTAGGGGCTGGCATTGTGGCACAGTGGGTTAAGTTGTTACTGCTCCCACTTCCAATCCAGCTCCCTGCTAATGCACCTGGGAAAGCAGCGGAAGATGATTCAAGTACTTAGGCTCCAGCCACCCACATGGGAGACTCAGATGAAGCTCCTGGCTTCACAGATGGCAGCCATTTGGAGATTGAGCCAGGGAATGGAAAATCATTTTCTCTCGTGCTCTCTCTCTCTCTGCCTTTCAAATAAGTAAACAAATAATTTTTTTTAAAAAGGGGTACAGTAAAGGAGGAGAGGGATAACACCCAAGTGAGGGATGGAATTTTATATAGAATGGCTAGAGAAGTCCTCCCTGGATCCTTAATTGTGTTCAGTATTCAGTTGTCTGAGTCCTTTACAATTAACAGCTCATCTAATCCTCACCATAACCCCCGAGATGAACACTAATTTTCACTTCACAGAAGAAGAAACTGAAGGTTTGAGCTTTTAACTAACTAGTTAACTTGGTCGCAGTAGTTGAGTACAGAGATGGATTCCAAATTCAGACATTATGGTTTGAGTCCATGGTCTTCACCACCATTCACTTCCCTTTGGATCTGAGAAGGGTGCATTTTGGAGTGAGGTTGAAGGAGACTCCTGCTATATGAGGTAGTCCTGCTATATAGAATATTGGTGGGTTAAGCACTACCACTACTACCACGACCACCCCAGATTCTCTGCTGCTTCAAGTAGAACAGAATTGCTTAGACCAAGCAGTCTCTGAAATTCTTCAGACTCTGCAAGATGATAATTTACTGTATCATTGTAAGTGGCTTCTCCTTGTTTTATTTTTAATTATTAAAAAAAAATATTTCAAAGGCAGAATGGGCAGTGGGAGAGTGAAAGAAAGCCCTCCAATTCATTGGTTCACTCCCCAAATGCTTGCAACAGCCAGGGATGGGTTAGGAAAAAGCCAGGAGTCAGGAACTCAATCTGAGTCTCCTGCCTGGGTAGCAGGTACCCAAGTAATTGAGCTATCACCTGGTGCCTCCCAGGGAAGGAAGCTGGAATTGGGAGTAGAACCGTAATCAAACCTAGGCACTTGGATATAGGATGCAGGCTCCCAAGCAGCCTCTTAACTGCTATATCAAATGCCTACCCCCGTCAGGTTTTAAAGCTCCCCAGAGGTAGAAGCTTTTGTTTTGTTTTGTTTTATCCTCCATAGCATCTAGCCTAGGCTATTGGCACTAGTCTGCACAAATGATGCTGACTGGTAAGAGCAGAAGAATGGTGTTTGAATCCTTAGCATCAGCATTGCAATCCAACATAAAGTCTAGAAATCTTCTCTGCCTCCCTCAGGGTATCCTCTTGGCCTTCCATTCTTACCTGTGGGTAAGGCAGACTCCTGGATGATCAGGGCTCTGTTTTGTGTTAAAGGTGTTCATGGCATTCAAGGATGTGGCTCTGGACTTTACTGAGCAAGAGTGAAGGATGTTGAGCCCTGCTCAGAGGACGCTGCATAGGGAAGTAATGCTGGAGACCTATAATCACCCGGTCTCTTTGGGTAAGAATGGCTTCCCTTAAGCAATTAAAATTTGTCCATCAGAGTATGCCTATTTTCCACTTCTTCAAAAAATTATAACTTTTTTCTTTGTAAATAGAGTTCATGTAAATAAAGTTTTATTAGAACACAGCTACACCCATTTGTTTATAAATTTTTCTGGTTGCTTTCCTGTCATGGTAGAGTTGAGAACTTGAGTCAGAGAATGTATGGCCCAGAAGTTTACAATAGTTTATTATCTGGCCCTTTAAGAAAAATTTCCAGATGTTTACTTTAGAAGATTGTATACTATTCCTTTTTTAGTCTGTTTATATTGTGAATTATATTAAATGATTTTTGAAAGTTGAACCAGTTGTGCATTCCTGGATTAAGCCTTCTTTAGTCATATAGTGAATCATTTTTATATATTGTTGGATTTGATTTGCTAAGGATTTTTTTTAATCAGTGACCATGAATGATTTTGGCTGGTAGTTTTCTTAAAATGTCTCGTCTTGGAGCCAGCGCTGTGGCACAGCAGGTTTAAAGCCCCTGCCTCCAGCATCAGCCTCCTATATGGGTGTTGGTTTGAGTCACGGCTGTGCCTCTTCCAATCCAGCTCTCTGGTATGGCCTGGGAAAGCAATGGAGGATGGCCCAAGTTCTTAGGCCCCTGCACCCACATGGGAGACCCGGAGGAGGCTCCTGGCTCCTGGCTTTGGATCAGCTCAGCTCTGGCCGTTGCGGTCATTTGGGGAGTGAACCAATGGAATGGAAGGCCTCTCTCTCTTTCTCTGGCTCTACCTCTCTCTGTAACTCTGTTTTTCAAATAAATAAAATAAATCTTTAAAAAAGAGTCTTGTCTGAGATCAGAGTAATAGTGACCTCATAAAATGAGTTTGGAAGTATCCTGTTTTTTTAAACAAAAATGTCTATTTCTTTTTTTTAATTTTTTTATTTATTTATTTTTTTTTATTTTTGATAGGCAGAGTGGACAGTGAGAGAGAGAGACAGAGAGAGAAAGGTCTTCCCTTGCCGTTGGTTCACCCTCCAATGGCCGCCGCTGCAGCCGGCGCACCGCGCTGATCCGATGGCAGGAGCCAGGATCCAGGTGCTTTTTCCTGGTCTCCCATGGGGTGCAGGGCCCAAGCACCTGGGCCATCCTCCACTGCACTCCCTGGCCATAGCAGAGAGCTGGCCTGGAAGAGGGGCAACCGGGACAGAATCCGGCGCCCCGACCGGGACTAGAACCCGGTGTGCCGGCGCCGCAAGGTGGAGGATTAGCCTATTGAGCCACGGCGCCGGCTCATAAATGTCTATTTCTATATTTAGATGCTATATCTTTTCTCTCATTGACATCATATTTTCCTTTAGTTCTTTGAACATAATTTCCTTTAATTATTTGAAAATATTTATAACAGCTATTTTGAAATCTTTGCTACATTCAAGAACTGGGCCCACTCCATTGCATACCTTTTATTTCTGTTTTGTTATACTTTGCTGTTTCTCATCTGAACTCAAACTGCGAGCCGTGTCTTCCTGGAAGTATGTAGCAGCTGGTATTCCTGCAGTTCTCACCCCGGAAGGAGCTTCTTTTATTTAGCCTGGCCTCATGGGGAGGTTCTCCCATGTGCCTGCACAACTCTCCTGTCATCTGAGGAGATGAGCAGAGATCATATTCAGATTTTAGAGCCATTTCCAGTGGTTTTCTTGATTTTAGTGATTCACTAATTCCCAGCTATTCTTCTGGCCTTTGGTTTTCTGATATTTCAAGCTCTTAAGCCTTCACCTCTACCTCCTTTCCCCTGGTGGTAGAACACATCAGTTGAAAATGCAGCAAATTCATAGATCCTATCCCATGCAGCTCTTTCAGGAATAGGTTTATCTCTTATCTCTGCCTAGTTTTCTTTTGCCATGCCTCTGTCACCCTCTAGTAGTATAGGCTACTAGTTGGCCAGTGATTTGAGCAGTTTATTTTAAGGTTTTCTATCTTATTCCTTCTGTGGTTTTCTTGCTGTTAGGAATTCTCAAATCTGCAGCTGCAGTTCCAACTCTGAATACTGATTTCTAGAATCTTGAGCCAGTAAAGGCTATGGTATTTCATCATTGGTGTAGCTGTGGATTTTGCAGGTGCTCTCAAACAAGAAATTATTAACTTTTCCTGTTGCAATGTTTTTTAAAATTATTTTTAATTAAAAAAATTTTTTTTAATTTGAAAGGTAGAGTTGTAGACAGAAAGTTTTTCCATCCATTGGTTCACTCCCCAAATGACCACAAGGCCAGCTGGAGCTGACCCGAAGCCAGGAGCCAGGATCTTCTTCCAGGACTCCCATGTGGGCACAGGGGCCCAAGCAGTTGGGCCACCTTCTACTGCCTTTCCAGACCACAGCAGAGAGCTGGATCGGAAGAGGAGCAGCCAGGAAATGAACCAGTGCCCATGTGGGATGCTGACACTGCAGGCAGAGACCTGGCCTTCTATGCCACTGTGCCAGCCCCTATTTTTTGTTTTTGAAATACACAATGACAGAGAGATGGATCTTCCATCCACTGATTCACTCCCCAAATGCCTGCAATGGCTGAGGCTGAGGCAGGCTGAAGCCAGGAACCTGGAATTCAATATAGATCAACCCCATAGGTGGCAGGGACCCAAGTACCTGAGCTTTCTCCACTCTACCTTGTGTGTACATTAGCAGGAAGCTGGACTCTGCAATAGAGCCAGGATTCAAACTCAGGCATTCAGATGTGGATAGGAGTGTCTTACATGGCATCTTAACTGCTAGGCCAAATCCTGACTCAGCCATTATTTAAGGAGATATGTTTTCTGCTCTTTTCTCCTTCCTCAGTTTCCATCCTACTTAGGCTCACTGCTTGATGGTACCTCACAGGTTTCTGGGGCTCTGTTTTTATTTATTCTCCCCCTCCCCCATCTCTCTGGTTCTTCAGTTTAGTTAATTGCTTATTGATCTATCTTAAGTTCACTGGTTTTGTTCACTCAAATATGCTGCTGTATCTGTCTGATAATTTTATAATTTCAATTATTTTACTTTTGAATTCTAGAATTTCCTTTTGTTTCTTTATAGTGGTTTCTTTATTTGTTTAATCATTGTTTTCTTTAGTTTTCTGAACATATTAATAATATCAGCTTTGAAGTATTTTTTTTCTTAAATCTTGGCCCACTCTAATGTTTTCTGTTGACTTTTTTTTCTGAGTATGGATCACTCTTTCGTGTTTTCTCAAAATTGAATGTTTTAAACGTTTATTTATTTGAGAGGCAGAGGGAGAATGAGAGTGAGAATGCTATAGTCCACTGGTTCACTTCTAGTGCCACAATGCCCAGGGCTGGGCCAGACTGAAGCCAGAAACCAGCAAAACGAAGTTTCCCATATGAGTGACAGAAAACCAACTACCTGAGCCATCACCTGCTGCCTCCCGAGAGTGCACATTAGCAGGAAGCTAGAACTGGTAGCAGAGCCGGGATTCAAATCCAGGCACCAACTAGTGTCCCATCCACCAGATAAAACATCCGTCCTATAATTGGGCATTTTAGACATGATATTTTAGCTCTTCTGGTACATTACGTATTTCCTGCCTGAAGATTTTTGTTGTTTCTGCTTTTTATTTGCTTAGTAACTTTTCTAGATTAATTCTCTGGAATGTCTCTTCTGTGAAGATGATACTTTGGTTTGATCTTTAAATTTTATTCTTGTTTTTATTTTTAACCCTGGATTCCTAGCTTTCAACCTTGTGGCTACAGAGCTTGGTGGTCAGCAAGAATCGATCATAGCCTGTATTCAAAGACCTTGAATGAGGAAGACTCCTATGTATAGTGAGAGTTAAGTGTGTGGGTTGGGGAGTACATTCAAAAATCAGACAGTTTTCAATTCTTTTACAGTATTTTACTTCCCCTGAGCCCTTACTTCCCCTCGGCCTGGTTGTAGCCTCCTTGTCAGGGATGTGTAGATAGCTTTGGCTACCGCTAGTCTTTCCTTTTTTGCCCACAGCCTTCCAGTCAGCCATGGTTGTGTGGAGACCTTATCAAGCCATTCTGGAGCTGGCTCACTTCAGGGTTTCCCTGCTAAATTTCTGAATAGTCCACCAGGGTTTTTTGTTTTGTTTGTTTTTTTGTCAACCAAGACTGCAACCTAAGACAGCAGTTTCTAGCCTACTCTGTACACTTAGTTCTGAGATCATTATTTTTTTTTTGACAGCTTCACTGGGTGCTGGTTTCTCGCTTCCACTCTAAATCAAGTGAATCTCTCCAGTAGCAGCAACACTGATCATTTTACAGCCTGCCCTGCTACAACCACCACAGTAACTGTGTAAGAAGGAGAGGGGAGAAAAGGGAAGAGTAACTCCAGTAATCTGGGGCTCCTACTGTTTTTTATCTGAAGTTCAGTGTTTTCCATGAATAAATACTTCTCTATTTGTATTCTTTTGATTGATTTCTGAAATCCCTGAGCATTTATGGACTGTCAGATAATATGAAAGTAAGTCCTTGATAGGAGTTTTTTATACTGTAGTAGGAATGGGATCAATAAACTTTTTTCTTTAGATTTTATTTTTTTTTTTGGTAAGACAGAGTGAGGGAGAGGGTTTGAGGTGGGGGGGCAGAGAGAGAGAGATCTCCATCACTGATTCACTCACCCAAATGGCTGCAATGACCAGGGCTGGGCCAGGTTGAAGCCAGAAGCCTGGTATTCCATCCAGATTTCCCACATGAGTTCCAGGGACCCAATGCTTGGGCCATCTTCTGCTGTTTTCCTAGATGTGTTAGCAGGTAGCTGGATCAGTAGAACAGCCAGGACTCCAACTGGTGCTCATATGGAATGCCAACATCTCAGGAGGCAGCTTAATGCACTATGCCAGACCCAAACATTTTCTATAAATGGCAAATACTTGAAGCTACATGCATTCTCTGTCACCTTGTCTATTGCTCTATCCTTTTTCTTGTTTTCATTCTTTCTTTATTCCTTTTTATTTCAACTCCTTAAAAAGGCAAACACCATTTTTAGCTGGTGGGTTATGCAAAGAGGTCACAAGCTGTATTTGGCCTGGCAGAATGAGTTTGCCAGCTCTGACAATTGAAAATGTAATTCATAAAGTGAAATTAAAAAATAGGGAAATCCATGTGTGGGTGAGAGAGAGCTTGTAAATGACAGTTATGAATGACCAGTAAGCAAGCAAAATTGGCACTGGCAGAGCCACCTGTGACTCCTCTGAAAATGTGCTTTCTTCAACGGGATCAAAGCCAGAAATTCAACCTTGTCCCTCCTGCCTTCAGATATTCTCCAGTAGGCAAGCCCTCAGCCAACATATGTGGTTCAGCCATCTCCCTCAGCTGTTTTCATGTTTGTGTACAGAAAATCATCCTCATCCAGGGAAATACTATGCAGATGATCAGAAACAACAGCAGGAAAAACTCTTTGATCAATCCTACTTGAACAACACAGCGGAAATTCAAGAGAAAGAAGATTCTAAGCCCCTGTTTGGAAGAGTAAGCAAAAGTGGCACTTCACAAAGATTCTCTAGCCCACCCGACAAACAGCCAGTGAGGTCCAAGGAAGACATCACAGGGATGGATATAAGGCCCAAGCCAGAACAGAAAGCAGACTTTGAGAAAACAAAGTATTGCATGGTTTAGAAGTCTCAAGATTTGGAGCAATCAAATATGAAGACTTTGGGCCAGGCTTTACCAAGGAGTCAAACCTACTTAACCTCCAGAAAACACAAACAGGGAAAATACCTCACTTGTACCCCAAGTGGGGACAAAGCTTTAGCAGTATGTCAGTTCTCATCAAAAACCGGACATGCTCTGGGGAAAAGCCTTATGTGTGCCGCAAATGTGAGCGAGGCTTTTCCTGGAAGTCAAACCTCATCACACAGCAGAGGACACACTCAGGGGAGAAACCTTATGTGTGCAAGGATTGTGGACGAGACTTTACTTGAAGTCAAACCTCTTTACACACCAGAGGGTGCACACCGGTGAGAAGCCTTATGTTTGCAAGGAATGTGAGCGTGGCTTTCGCCAGCATTCACACCTCATCAGACGTAAGAGGACACATTCAGGAGAGAAGCCTTATGTTTGTAGGGAGTGTGAGTAAGGCTTCAGCTGGAAGTCTCACCTCATCAGACACTTAAGGACACACACAGGAGAGAAGCTGTATGTATGCACAGAATGTGGGCACGACTTTAGCTGGAAATCAAACCTCAAGACACACCAGAGGACACACTCAGGAGTTAAACCTTATGTGTGCCTAGAATGTGGGCAGTGCTTTAGCCTGAAGTCACACCTTAACAAACACCAAAGGTCATACACAGGGGAGAAGCCATTTGTGTGCACAGAATGTGAGTGGGGTTTTACTCTCATCACACATCAGAGAACACACTCAGGGGAGAAACTGTTTATGTGCAGGGAGTGTGGGCGAGGCTTTAGCAGGCAGTCACGCCTCTATTAGACACCACAGAACACATTCAGGAGAGAAGCCTTATACCTGCAGGAAGTATGGATGGGGCTTCAGTAGAAGTCAAACCTCAACAGACATCAGAGAACACACTCGGGATAAAAACTTTATGTGTATAAGGAATGGAATGAAGCCTTTGACCAGAAGTCACACTTTCTCAGTCATCAGATTATACATACAGGGCTATACCTTTAGCAAGTTATCCATTGCTAGACACCAAAATGGAGGCATCTTATGTGTGATGGTAGTATGTGTGACTCTGTACTGCTAAGTGTCACATCTCTAGTCCACCCAAAGGAGAACTGCTGGCTCATTTAGGAGCTCTGACCTTCCTTAACAGATATGGGGGGTTGTGGAAGGTCTGTCAGGCAAATTCTTGAAGGATGTACTTTTATATATGTTGAAATTAGGGAATGGAGGGGCCGGCACTGTGGTGCAGTGGGTTAATGCCTTGGCCTGAAGTGCTGGCATCCCATATGGGCACCGGTTTGAGACCTGGCTGCTCCACTTCCTGTCCAGCTCTCTGCTATGGCCTGGGAAAGCAGTGGAGGATGGCCCAAGTTCTTGGGCCCCTGCATCCACGTGGGAGACCCGGAAGAAGCTCCTGGCTCCTGGCTTCAGATCGGCGCAGCTCCAGCCTTGCGGCCATTTGGGGATTGAACCATTGGATGGAAGACCTCTCTCTCTCTCTCTCTCTCTCTCTCTCTCTCTCTCTGCCTCTCCTTTCTCTCTGTAAC
The DNA here is from genome assembly GCF_051225735.1 of Oryctolagus cuniculus. Classification (NCBI taxonomy): domain Eukaryota; kingdom Metazoa; phylum Chordata; class Mammalia; order Lagomorpha; family Leporidae; genus Oryctolagus; species Oryctolagus cuniculus. The sequence goes on from NC_142884.1 coordinate 18,496,451, forward strand.
TGTAAATTTCAAATAAAATAAATAAATCTTTAAAAAAAAAAAAGAAATTAGGGAATGGAGACTATGCCAGTGTTATTTTCCAAGTACACTTGAACACTGATTCAATACTGAGTGTTAAAGAAACAACATAATAGGTTAATCCTCCGCCTGCAGCGCTGGCGTCCTATATGGGTGCCGGTTGTCCTGGCTGCTCCTCTTATAGTCCAGCTCTCTGCTGTGGCCTGGGATAGCAGTACAAGATGGCCCAAGTCCTTGGGCCCCTGCACCCACGTGGGAGACCCGGAAGAAGAACCTGGCTCCTGGCTTCAGATCAGCGCAGCTCCAGATGTTGTGGCCATCTGGGGAGTGAACCAATAGAAAGAAGATCTTTCTCTCTCCCTTTCACTGTCTGTAACTCTACCTCTCAAATAAATGCAGAAAATATTTAAAAAAAAAAGGAAGAAAAGAAACAACACTGGCGGTTGTCAGATGTCTGATTTTCTGCAAACAAGAGACCTGACAGATAGTGTGGCTGATTTAACCTTGGTTCCCCAGACCATGACCTAGGAGAGTCAGCTCCAGGAGGAATTTGGGGATGGTGAATTTATGGGGACAGGGGTAGTACATGTATAGAAGAGGGTTTTATTATGTAGCAGGCTGATGGCGAGAAAGACTATAAATATCCTAGCTCTAGGTTTGGGGAAGAAGTATTGAAGTACCCTGCTTTTGCTTGCTGCTTGTGGCTTTCTCTGTTTTCCAGGTTGAATCCATACTGAAGATATTTTTATTGACTGATATATTTAACTAGAAATGTGTATTTTTGTGAAGAAAATATGAAATATGTAGACATAGAAAGTGAAATTGTTTTTTGTTCTCTTTTGAGATAACAGACAAGTTTTACAAGTAATTCTTAGATTTAAATTTCTCTAACACTTATATCATTTTTATGGTTGGATATATTATGGTTTTGAAAATAGAAGTGTCCCGGCCGGTGCCGCGGCTCAATAGGCTAATCCTCCGCCTGCGGCGCCAGCACCCCGGGTTCTAGTCCCAGTCGGGGCGATGGATTCTGTCTCGGTTGCCCCTCTTCCAGGCCAGCTCTCTACTGTGGCCTGGGAGTGCAGTGGAGGATGGCCCAAGTGCTTGGGCCCTGCACCTGCATGGGAGACCAGGAGAAGCATCTGGCTCTCAGCTTCGGATCAGCGCAGTGTGCTGGCCGCAGCGTGCCAGCCGCGGCGGCCATTGGAGGGTGAACCAATGGAAAAGGAAGACCTTTCTCTGTCTCTCTCTCTCACTGTCCACTCTGCCTGTCAAAAAAAAAAAAAAAAAAGAAAGAAAGAAAGAAAGAAAATAGAAGTGTCCCACAAATTATCTTAAAATCGTGGCGCACTAGGTTAATCCTCTACCTGTGGAGCCTGCATCCCATGTTGGCGCCAGTTCTAGTCCCAGCTGCTCCTCTTCCAGTCCAGCTCTATGTCTTAGGTCCTTGGGTCCCTGTGCCCGCATGGGAGACCAGGAAGAAGCACCTGGCTCCTGGCTTCGGATCTCCAGCTTTTGCGGCCATTTGGAGAGTGAAGCAATGGAAGGAAGACCTTTCTCTCTGTCTCTCTCTCTCCCTGTCTGTAACTCTACCTGTCAAATAAATAAATCTTTAAAAAAAATCCTGGGTTAGGACCCAACTGTTTTCATGGAACGTGAATATATTATGCTGAATTTTATTTGGAAAATAAAGTTTCCAAGAATGGGCCAGAAAATATAATAACTGTGTAATAATATATCTTTGTCCAAATATGGGTATTTAGATCTTTAGAACTAGGTAAAAAATTAAGAAACCCCATCTCTGTATGAGCATTTAGAATGTGATAAGGTAGGGTTTCAAATGAGTTTGACAATGGCAATTACAAGATTCAGTGTATGGGTTACTGAATGTAAATTTAGGAGAAAAAAATGTAGCCTCAATATCAGAAGAAGTTAGAATTAGGGAAGCACTATTTAAAATGGTATGAAGGGTAAGGAGTCTTAATTTCTGTACAACATCCAAGTAAGTTTGACTAGAATGAGAACTCCTGGCTTAAAAAACTATGAAATGTTATTCTAGGTGGGGTGGTGAGCATGGCCTGCCCATCTCATCTCTGTCCCATGGCAGTTCCTGGCTGGCTTTCTAACTCCCCAATAGAAAAATACCTTTTGAGTTTTAATTTCTTTGCCTTAAAATGTAATTATTGTTTGCCATAAAATTATGGCACAAAAATAAGGATTCAAAAATTAAACATGTTCCTTGTCTGTTTTTTTAACTTTTAGAAAGAATCTCAAGGTTTCCAATTTGTCTACAAAACTAGCATTTTGCCTTAAGTTGTTTAAAAACTCTCAACAGGAAAAGCACAGCAGGGCTGTTAGATGAAGACCACTCAAGTAGATTTAAAGAGATACAAACCCCAGGAGACAGCTTCTATGGCAGCAGAAGCCAGACAGAGCTGGAATTGTTCTGAAAGAGACAGAAAGAAATCCTACAATTTGCCATAGCCCAGTCCCATCCCTGGTGATCTGCAAGCCCTCATCAGCATGCTGCTCACTACCTCTCAGGAGAGACACAACTGAGTTAGGTTGCCTGATGGTCTTCCTAGGCCTGGCCTGGCATTAACAGGCACCACTTACTACTCCGGTATTTGGCTTCTTCTTAGTCTTCCATTTATTTATTTTTTATGATCTGTGTCTAGAGAGCCATTCACTACTTCCTCATTTTTCATATCCTGAGGCAACAGCTCTAAATGATTAAAACAAACAGAATTGTCCCAGAGCAGCCACTGTACCCTATACCCCTCTGTGGTGAGTAGTAGACTATATTCTTTTTCTTTTCTTTTTTTTTTTTTTTTTTTTTTTTTTTTTTTTGACAGGCAGAGTGGACAGGGAGAGAGACAGAGAGAAAGGTCTTCCTTTTCTGTTGGTTCACCCCCGAAATGGCCGCTATGGCTGGCGCGCTGCGCTGATCCAAAGCCTGGAGCCAGGTGCTTCTCCTGGTCTCCCATGCAGGTGCAGGGCCCAAGGACACGGGCCACAGCAGAGAGCTGAACTGGAAGAGGAGCAACTGGGATAGAATCCAGCGCCCCAACTGGGACTAGAACCCGGTGTGCTGGCGCCACAGGCGGAGGATTAGCCTATTGAGCTGCGGCACCGGCCGACTATATTCGTCATGGAAGAAACTTTGAAGCAAAGATGGTAAACAGCATGAAATAGTGAATATCACCTTAATTCCATAAGTCTATTATGGTTATCATTAAAATGTTTTCTTAAAAATAGTGGCACTAAGTTTTTAATTATTTAATTCTCCCTGAATTCATTAGTATGTGATAGTTATCTGAGTGTGATAAGATGATGTTTGGGGCCCTGAGACTCTTCTAGAGGATGGTTAAAATAAATTACATAATAACACTACAATATTACTGTTTTGACATTGTGCTGAAGTTTGCACTGATGGTGCAGTAGAAATAGTAAGTAAAGCTGCTGGGGCTTTGGCATAAACCAAAGCAGTGTCACCAAACTGAACTAGTTACTGTGTTCTTCACAACCATTTACGTGGAATAAAAATAGCCAATTCCACTTAAGAATATTATTCAAGAGACTGGCATTGTGGCACAAATTATACTTTTTTTGAGATCACTGTAGATTCACAAGTAGTTGCAAAAAAGTATACAGCACAATTTCATGTACTCTTTGTCCAGTTTATCCAATAGTTAACATCTTATAAAACTGTACTACAGTACCATAATATATTGAAATATATATATATATACATATGCACATCTGTTTGATATTTTGCATCATGAAATGGGAAATGCACACAAAGTTTTTTGTGTGTTGAAGTATGATATGTTACTTCAAGGAAATCTACTTCTGTGATAGTTTGAGCTGAACTAGCCACTTTTTTATAGATACCATTTCTATTTGAAAGGATACCATTTCTATTTGACAAACTATGGTGAGTCACATCCAGATAGTCAGTAGACTTTTTGTCAAAAATGGAGTGAGTACAAACACAAAATTCTTCAAAATGATACTAACAAAATGAATTTAAAAGTTCATGAAAAGGATTATATACCATGCATTGGCCAAATGAGATTTATCTCAGGAATACATGGAAGATATGACATAAGAAAATCAATTAGCATTATATAACACATTAATAGAGAAAAAGGGGAGAAACTACAAATCTTCTCAATAGACATAAAAAGTTTTGACAAAATTTGACTCCTTTTCATGGTGAAAAAAAAACTTCAACAAACTAGGAATAAAAGGAAACCTTCTAAAATAAACAGCATCTGTGAAGAACTCCTAGCTAACACTATACTAAATGGTAAAAGATTGAAGTTTTTCTATCTATAGTCAAACAAGTAAAGGATGTCCACATTCAATACTGCTGTTCTACATACTACCACTGGGAGGCTAAGCCAGGACAATTAGATAAGAAGAAGACAAAAGGCACTCATGGGGACGGACATTTGGCACAGTGGCTAAGGTGCCACTTTGGTCACTTGTATTAGTATCAACGTGCCTGGGTTCCAGTCCTGGCTCCTGTTCTGATTCTAGCTTCCTGCTGACGTGCAGCCTGGGAGGCAGCAGGTGGTGGCTGTGTTCCTGTCATGCATGTGGGCAATCCAGATTGAGATCCAGGCTTCTGATTTCAGCCTGGCCCAGCACAGGTACTGTGGGCATTTGTGGAGTAAACCAGAGGATAGAAGATCTCTCTCTCTATGTGTCTCTGCCTTTCAAATAAATAAAACGAATACAGAACTTTTTTAAAAAGGTGTCCAGGGAACTGAATTTAGCCTGCATTCCACGTCAGAGCACCAGGGTTTGCTCCAGCTCTTAACTCCAGCTTCCGGTCAGCTAATGCAGACTTTGGGAAGCAATAGTGATGGCTCAAATAATTGGGTTTCTGCCACCCACATGGAAGACCTGGATTTTGTTTTTGGCTCATAGCTTTGGCCCTAGCTGTTGCAGGCATATGGAATGTACCATGGGTGTTCTATTTGTCTCCCTTTCTACCTCAAACAACAAAAAAAAGTTTTTAAGGCATCTAAATTGGAAAGGAAAAAATAAAATCATTGGCAATGAATCCACAGAGAAATTACCAGAAATAAATCAATTCAGCAAAGTTACTGAGTACAAGATCAACACATAAAAATCAGTTATGTTTCCATACACCAACAATGGACTATTTGAAAATAAAATTAAGAAAATAATTCCTTCTTATAACATAAAAAATAATAAATTTAATCAGAGGTGAAATACTTGTGTAATAAAAGCTACAAAACATATGCTGAAAGAAATTTAATAAATGTTGGGCATTTTGTGTTCATGGATTGGAAGACTTAATATAGGAGTTCCTCCTTACCTATAATATCACTTTGCATATTTCATTGCCCGTGGTCAACCACAATCTGAAAACATTAAATGGAAAATTTCATAAGTAAATAATTCATAAGGTTTAAATAATTTATTATAGCATATTGTCATAATTGTTCTATTTTATTATTGGTTATTCTTATTATTCTCTTCCTGTGTATAATTCATAAATTAAACCTTATCATTCAAGGAGGTATGCATGTATAGGAAAAACATAGGGTTCAGTACTATCCACATTTTCAGGCATCCACTGGGGATCTTGGAATATATCTAATATATAATAGATAATAGAGGATATATATATACTCTAATATGAATGATCCTATAATTATTAAAGAAATCAAATCCATAATTTAAAATTTCTGAAAACAAAATCTATAGTATAATTATTTCACTGGAAAATTATAAAATATTGACAGATATATTAAATCTAATTATGGAAAACTATTGTAGGAGGCAATACTTCTCAAATCATATAAGGCAAAAATTACCTAGCTTAAAAAAAAAAAACAGAAATAGTACAAAAGAAATAAAACCCTACAGACAGTATTTCTTATAAACACGGACAAAAAAATCCTTAATAAAATATTAGCAAATAGAAGCTGGCATTGTGGCACAACTGGTTAAGCTACCACCTGCAACACTGGCACCCTGTACAAACACCAGTTTGAGTCCAGGCTGCTCCTCTTCCAATCCAGTTTCCTGGTAATGCACCTGGGAAAGCAGAAGATGGCCCAAGTACTTTGGTCCCTGCCACCCATAGTGGAACCTTAATGGAATTACAGGCTCCTGACTTCATCCAAGCCCAGCCTGGGCCTTTGCATCCATTTGGTGAGTGAGCCAGCTGTTGGAAGATCTCTCTCTCTCTAACTCTGCCTTTCAAATAAATAAACCCATCACATTTATTGGAGTGTCTGGTTGGAGTCCTGGCTACTTTGTGCTTCTGCTCCGGTTTCCTGCTAATGTGCCTGGGAAGGCAGTGGAAGACGGCCCAAGTGCTTGAGTTCCTGCTAACCTTCTGAGAGACCTATAAATAATTCCTGACTCCTGGCTACAGCCTGGCCTAGCCCTCCCTAGCTGTTTGACCTTGTGAAGAGTGAACCAGAGAATGGATGCTTACACTTTCTCTCTCTCTCTCTCTCTCTCTCTCTGTTGCTTTGCCTTTCAATCAATAAAATTTTTTTTAAAAATTGGAGTGTCTGGAGTTCCTGCCACTCATGTATAAAAACCTGGATTCAATTCTGGACTCCTGGCTTTGGCCTGGCCACACCCCAGCTGTTGTGGCCACTTGTTGAATGAACCAGCAGATGGAAGATCTGTGTGTGTGTGTGTGTGTGTGTGTGTCTGCCTCTCTTTGCTTTTCAACTAAAATGAAAATGAAATTTTTACTTTTTTTTAATTTAATTTAATTTTTTTTTTTGACAGGCAGAGTGGACAGTGAGAGAGAGAGACAGAGAGAAAGGTCTTCCTTTGCCGTTGGTTCACCCTCCAATGGCCGCCGCGGCCGGCGCGCTGCGGCCGGCGCACCGCGCTGATCCGATGGCAGGAGCCAGGAGCCAGGTGCTTTTCCTGGTCTCCCATGGGGTGCAGGGCCCAAGCACCTGGGCCATCCTCCACTGCACTCCCGGGCCACAGCAGAGGGCTGGCCTGGAAGAGGGGCAACCGGGACAGAATCCGGCGCCCCGACCGGGACTAGAACCCGGTGTGCCGGCGCCGCTAGGCGGAGGATTAGCCTAGTGAGCCGCGGCGCCGGCCCGAAAATGAAATTTAAAAAAAATGTAAGGTTTAGTGTATGTATCTATGAATATTAAAATAAAGCCTAATACATACTTAATGAATGATGGGTGTTACAAAGTTGAAAAGATGTTTAGAGTCCACTGGATAGGTTTTAAAGAGAAATATATTAATCTTGTTTTAAAATATTGTAGATGTTAACTTAAAAATGTAAAAAGGGGTATACTATATTTCAAAATTTTTTCAAGGGGAATGTAACAAAACATTTTAAGGAATACTGCTTTGATGAAGACCAAGCTTAGGTGGTAGGTATTTTGCACAGCAGTTAAGATGCCTCTTGGGATGCCAGCCTGCCATACCAGAGTGCCTGGATTTGAGCCCTGCCTTTGTTACTGATTCCAGCTTCTTGCTAATTCATGTCCTGGGAGGTAGCAGGTGGTAGCTCAAGTAGTTGGGTCCCTGCCACCCAGGTGGGAGACCTGGATGGAGTTCTTGGTTCCTGGTTGTTACAGGCATTTGGGGAGTGAATCAACAGAAGGAAGATCTCTCCATCTGTCTATCTTTGTCTCTCTACCTTTAAACAAACACATAGGCTGGCGCCGTAGCTCAATAGGCTAATCCTCCACCTTGCGGCGCCGGCACACCGGGTTCTAGTCCCGGTCAGGGCGCCGGATTCTGTCCCGGTTGCCCCTCTTCCAGGCCAGCTCTCTGCTATGGCCAGGGAGTGCAGTGGAGGATGGCCCAGGTGCTTGGGCCCTGCACCCCATGGGAGACCAGGAAAAGCACCTGGATCCTGGCTCCTGCCATCGGATCAGCGCGGTGCGCCGGCTGCAGCGGTGGCCATTGGAGGGTGAACCAACGGCAAAAGGAAGACCTTTCTCTCTCTGTCTCTCTCTCTCACTGTCCACTCTGCCTGTCAAAAAAAAAAAAAAAAAACACACATAGCATTGTAGGGAAGCAGGCTAAGCTGCTACCTATGACACCAGCATCCTATAAGAGTGCCTGTTCAAGGCCTGGCTACTCTGCTTCTGATTCAGCTTCCTGCTAATGTGCCTGGGAAGGCAGGGGACAATGGCCAAGTACTTGAGTCCCTGTCACCCACATGGCAGACCTAGATGGAGTTCTTGGCTCCTGGCTTTGGCCTGGCCCACTCTTGTCTGTTACAGCCCTTTGGGGAGTGAACTAGCAGATGGAAGATTCATTCTCTCTCTCTCCATCACTTTGCCTTTAAAATAAGCAAATCTTTTTAAAAGAAATAAAAATTTTAAAAAGGTCAAAGTTAGTAAAGAAAAGATGAAGCTTAATAAACTATGCATTGAAGGGTACTTCATGGGCATATACACTAAAGTCAAATAGTGTTGCCTCTTCTCAGGAGGCTGATGACTCTTGGGAGTTTTGCACCTAAAAGGGCACTGCCATGGTGTCTGGGACCACACAAGGGCCACCTGAAACTGGCAGTTATGTACTTACTCCCTTAGGGCTTTTGCTGTCATGGTTCTAGCAGATGACCAGAGGGCCCATGGATGATGGGCATGAACATATTTCTGTATATATATGAGGTATGTTGTTTTACAGATTTTTTTGTGAACTACATGTTTTATATTTATGTGCATATTTACATATCTATTGGTTTATGTTCAGATAAGTTGTCACACATCTGAATCCCAATTCCCCCAGATAAGAATATTAATTGATGTATTATGAGGAACAAATGTGAACATTTACATGGGTTATCACACAGTTTTTGGATCTTAGAAGTTATGCATTGGGGCTGGAATTGTAGTATACCAGGTAAAGCCACTGCCTGTGATGCCAATATCCCATATTGGAGCCAGTTCGATTCCTGGCTGCTCCATTTCCAATCCACCTCCCTGCTAATGGCCTGGGAAAGCAGCAGAGGATGGCCCAAGTGCTTGGGCCCCTGCACCCATATGGGAGACCTGGAAGAAGCTTCTGGCTCCTGGTTTCAGATCAGCTCAGCCCTGGCTGTTGCGCCCATCTGGGGAGTGAACCAGTGGATGGAAGACTTTTACCTCTTTCTCTCTCTAACTCTGACTTTCAAATAAATAAATAAATAAATAAATAAATCCAAAAGCAAGTTATTCATTAGATGCAAATTCTCTCCCACGGAAATTAACCATGAGTTTTTTATTTTCATGCATTTGAAATTTATGAGTTGTATGGTGTGGTTCTTCATTTGCATTAATTCTAGGGTATAGATTTATTTTAAATGCCTCAATAATCAATGCCAAGTAAAATTATGCTCCATCCTTCCTCCATAGGCAGAGCTATGGAAAATTTTCAGTGCAAACAATATGGGTGGTCAATCAAAATAACTAAACCAATAAACCATTCTTGGTTTCTTTGTTCTTAATTTTACTTCATTTTCAGTTCAGACAAAAACTCACTCCTTCAAATAATCAATAGCTGATACATAACAGTTTACAAAAAAATCACATTATCATAATTCTAACACTTCCTAGTGATATTGAGAGCTGTGTACTGATAGGGACAATTAGTGATTTTTTTTTAAATAGTGTCTTATTAACTACCACACTGTTATAATACACTTTAAATGTACAATAAGGTAGCCTTTATCATAAGAATAAGAAATGAACAGAAGTCCAAATTTTTAAAATAGGTGAACTGCTGCAGTTATAGGTATACATTTAGGACAATTGTACAGCTCTTACAAGACTGACAATTAGTGATTTGCTACAAAATATATTAGATAACATCAAGAGGAGAAAAATGTATATTTTTAGTAAAAATCACAAAGTAGTAAAAATACGAGTACATATGAATAACTACATATTTAACTAGATAGGATAAGCTTTGCTATTAAGATATCTTTACTAAATTTGCACCAATTTTTGGCATTTACTTAGAATTTCCCTGTAAGGAAATAATATGGTTAAGAAAAATTTCTAGGATGAAAAATTATACCTGGAAAATTATATTTTCCAGCAAATTTTAAAAAGATATGCTGATTGCTTTCCTGTCACCTTTCAACTCCACGCATGCCTTTCTCTGTTCTGTGATGCTGGGCCTGGGATTCCACTCAAGACATGTCCCACACTCACTTGTCAATGGTTTTTTGTTATAGTTGCCTTAGTCTACATTTAAGGGAGATTGCAAAGCAAAAAGGGGGGAGGAACTAGCTTCCTGCTTTCCATTTCTGTCCGTGTCTCTCTAGTAACAGAGGAGGGCAATGCCTTGCCTGCAGACTCCTGCTGATCTCCCAGCCCTGGACTGCAAAACCCAGTGACTGCCAGCTGAGTTGAAATAATTTCTCAGAGCTCTTCCATTCTGGCAAATTCATCTCTTCCTCTTTGTTCCCTGAGTGTTAGCTGCTTCCTGAAGTTAAGACCTTTCATGTTCTTTCAGTCTTTCAACATTATGTAACCAATTTCCTGTAATTAAATCTCTTTGACAATCCCTATGTGGGTGTGCTGTCTTGGCTAATTGAATTCCTGCTAATACATCTGTGTATATATGTACGATTATGGGTGTAATTGTAGGACTGTGTCTATGTATGCGATTGGTTGAGAATTTGTAATTGAATGGGAGATCATGAGCTTGACTATATGGGACCTAGTGGGCGATTGGGAGGCACAGAAAGAGTAGAAAGTGATAGAATGCTACCACTGTTTTAGCAGTGCAATATCTTCCTTGGCTGGCATACTTTGAAGACCACTACCTCACTCTATGGAAATGACAGAGTCAAACTAGTGTTGGACTTGGTAATATAAGAAAAATAAATAGAAGACAAAAAGCCTTCCTATGACCAATTACTGATATATGAAGAGGCAGCTGTTTGTTTGTTTAATGTGGGGTTGAGTGCCCTGGTCTTCTTTTTCTTCTTTTTTTAAAAAAATATTTATTTGAAAGGCAGAGTTACAGAAAGAGAGGGAGAGACAGAGATCGCTCATCCAAGGCAGTCTTACATAGCCAAAGTATGTTCAAAGCTATACCTTGCTAGTCAAGAAAGGAATATCTTTGGCCAGTGCCGCGGCTCACTAGGCTAATCCTCCGCCTGCGGTGCCAGTACCCCAGGTTCTAGTCCCGGTTGCTCCTCTTCCAGTCCGGCTCTCTGCTGTGGCTGGGGAAGGCAGTGGAGGATGGCCCAGGTGCTTGGGCCCTGTACTCACATGGGAAACCAGGAGGAAGCACCTGACTCCTGGCTTCCGATCAGCGCAGCGGTGCTGGCCATTTGGGGGGTGAACCAACGGAAGGAAGACCTTTATCTCTGTCTCTCTTACTGTCTAACTCTGCCTGTCCAAAAAAAAAAAAAAAAAAAAAAAAAGGAAAGAAAGAAAGAAAGGAATATCTTTGAGTCTGTAGCATCTCACTATGAAACATCCCAGATGATCTTTTAATTGGTCCAGTACCAAGCCATAATTATCATCCAAAGAACACAACTAGTACATTTCATTAAATGAACTAAACTATTAAATCTAGAGTCTTAAAAAAAAAAAAAAAACCTTCTGAAAGTAAAATGCTCAGGTTCACAGAGCAAGTAGCAGTCATTTCAGCCCCAGCCCCAGTGGTCAGCCTCCTTTTGTCCAGCACTCCCCGGCCTTGGCTATTACAGGGCTCTCTGGGGCAGGGGATTGAGTGAGTTCTCCAAGAACAGATTTTCAAAGAACTTCCCCTGGCTTCCACACATACCACGGACTGGGAGTTTGACTTGGGGGCGCACCTTCCGGGAATTCCATGGGGGTGGGAGAGAATTTTGCTTTGTTTGGAATTTTCAGTCAGGGGGTTAATTTCCTGTCCTGCAGCCATGGGCGGTTTTCTTCATTAGAGATAAAAGGTGAAAAGATGGAAAGAAAGGAAGAACACCACCGGAGCTATGAACTATAACACACACACACTCTCTCTCTCTCTCCTCTCAGACTCCTCCTGAAAGGCAACCCCAGAAGCGGCTCCGGTGCCTGTCTCAAGTAGACTCCTATGACTTCTAGGACAAGAACAGTTATTGAACACGTCAACCCAAAGTCGGACAGACTCTCTCACGCAATCACGATCACTCTCACTTTCTCAACGTGACACGCCCCAAATCTGTCACACTACCCAGAATCACGTCGCCCCGTTGGTGTGTAAGCACAAAAGTGTGCAACATTTACACACAAACCGCCACACCTGAGTTCAATAAAGTTAGTTACCCAGGCGTTCAGCCTCACCGCTGCCTCAAACACAGCCGTGAACAAAGCAAACCGCTTTCACTCCAGCGCCTGGCTTCTCACACAAGCCCTCTCCACCGGCACTGACCGCGGACGCCTAGGGCGCAGGCGCACGTGGAGGTGGGTCGTGGAGCCCTCTGGGAAATGTAGTTCAACAATGAAGGCCGCGGCGCAAAGCGTTCTGGGACTCGTGGTTCGCGGGGGTCCAAGAGGAACGCTGAGATACTTGTTCAGATCCCGCCGAGCTAAGTCCTGGACGCCGTGGTCCTCATCCGTGCTCCGCCACGCGGAGGATTCTGGGAGGTGACGTCGCAGGTCTCGGTTACGGGTCCCGTTTTCAGAGCCCGCGTCCCGGGAGGTGAGTTAGGCCCAGCCCTGGGCAAGAATGGGAGGTCAGGGCCGGGCTCGGAATGGACCAGCCGCAAAGAGGGCGAGGACTGGGTGAGCGCCGCCTGGAAGAATGTATGTGAGAGAGTGTGTCACTGTGTCTAAGTGACAGGCAACGGGTGTGACAAACTGTGAGCTTGTGTGTCACCGGGTGTGTGGGTGCGCGTGTACTTATGCATGACAGTGACTGTCTGTATGTGGGGAAGAGAACTGTGTCTATGTGTGTGACTGTCTCTGCAGGTATAACCATGTGTTCTTGTGTGTGGGTTTGCGAGAGGCTGAGGATCGACAGTGTATGTGGGATAGTGTATGTATGTGTGTGTGACTGTGTGTGACCTCCGCCGTCTCTGCGGATACAACTGCATTTGAGTTTGTGTGACAGCGTGACCATGGCCTTGTGTGATACTCAATGTGTGTGTGTGATTGTGTGACTACATCTTCTTGCTAATACATCTGTGTATATGTATGAGATTATTGGTGTAATTGTGGCACTGTGTCTACGTATGTGATTGGTTGAGAATTTGTAATTGAATGTGAGATCATGAGCTTGATTGTACGGGACCTAGTGGGCGATTGGGAGGCACAGAAAGAGTAAAATGACTTGTCCAAGTTCTCATAGTTAATAAGTGACAGAACCAGGACTCAAACTCAAGCAGTTTAGCTTGAGGCTTCTGGCTTTTAATTACTAAATTCCCTTAATATTTCCCACGCTGTGGGAGTGGAAAATGGGAGCCCTGGGTTCTGAGGGTGTAGGAGAGGATGATCTCTGGTCCTGGACTAGGATCCTTTGGAATGTGGCAAGTTAGTCTGGGCCTCTTCCTTCAGTCCCCTTATGATTCACAGGACCTGTTCTAAAGACAGTGTAGTGAGACCTAAAATTGGTTGCTTCTGCGGAGGAAAGCCCAACCTGAAAGCCTAGTCTTCCCTTAAGCCAGTAAGTCTGAGATTGTTAAAGCTGTTCCGTGTTTGGTGCTGAGACAGGCTGGGGCCAGGGCTCTTTTTCTGATGCATCAAGTGAGCTAAGTTTTCGGTTTTTACTTTCTCAGTTAGTAAACTGCTCTCTGTTCATTTCCAAATGTACAGATTTAAATGGGAACAAGGGCGGCACCTCTTTCTGCCAGGTTTTGGTTCATGCAGTCTTGACCTTGAGGAGAGGAAGACTCTAACAGATGGGTTAACTTGCCCAAGGTCATATAATCAATGAGAGAAAGGAATGAAGAAGAGTCCACCTTGTCTGGGAATTATAAAAAATTGAATTCTTTTCCATCACACCTTTTTGTTTTTTCAGAGACTGATGGTACAAGCCAAACTTAGAAACATACTATCCAAGGAATACTCAGCTATTTAACCGAAGAAAATGTGCAGGAAATTTCTTTTGTGCATGTACTAAGGCTTTTGCTCCCAGATGCCAAGAATACATTGATTCTTCTCTCAGGTTGCAGAAGCTTTGATGGACGACTTAGAGCTGCACTGAACTGAGGAAATAACTTTCCTAGAGTCTGAGTTGGCTGGGACAGAGTAGCCCAGAATAGGCACTTGTGCATCCTGAATTCTAGATCAAGAACAAGTGTTCTCATTTTCAAAATGAAGAAATGTTGGCTCTGAGAGGACAAGGAACTCCTTTCAAGCCTTACGATTTGTTGTTGGCTTTGTATTTGGCAATGTTTCCCTTAGGCTACATTTTTGTGGAGTAATCAAAAGAAGACTTGCCATCCCTGTTCTCTAGGAAATAGATGGCATTGATTTCTCAGGTTTGGTTGACTATTTTCCATTCAGACATCATAGTCTCTTAAAAACATACCAGTGTTTTGAGTCGCACTCCCATTGAGCTCCTTTGATTTGAATTGGTTGCTTAAGCATCTTGAACCTCAGTTTCAATTATCAGTAATGATGGAGATCATAATATCTCCCCTTGGTGTTTTGTGAGTAGTAAATGATGTAACGGCATTCATGGCATGTTACACTGCAATTTATATTACAATAGGCCCAATAAGATTTATTTTTCCAGCATTTACACGGTGTTTTTGAGCACCCACAATCGTTCTGGCATTGTTCAAGCACTAGAATACACAAATGAACTTAACAAATCCTAGCCGTCTTAAATCTTAAAATTTTGAGTGAGGAGGCAAACATGAAACATGTTTGCCACATGTCCAATGGTGATAAATGCTGAGAAAGACAATCAGACTAAAGAAAAAGGAAATCACCAATATTGGGGTTTTCTTTAGAGTGAATTTTCGGGTAAGTCTTTCTTGTGAGGTGACAACTGAGCACATATAGCAATAGAAGGTATGAGCCATGCTGATATCTGGGAAAAGTTTCCATACAGAAAGAAAAGCAAAGGCAACAGCTCTAAGGGAGGAGTGAACACAGTGTTGAATAGAAGAGGGTATGCCTAGAGTGGGGCAAGCAAGGTGGGAAGGGTAGAGAATGAGCAGGAACAGTTGGGACCAAATCATAAACCTTGTTGGCCACTGGTTAAACCTTAGATTTTGTTGAGTTCAGGTTATGTGTCTTGAATATTAGTCAAGACTTCTAGGGGCTGATGCTGTGGTGCAGCAGGTTAAAGCCCTGGTCTGCAGTGTGGGCATCCCATATAGGTGCTATTTTGAGTCCAGGCTGCTCCACTTTTGATCCAGCTCTCAGCTTTGGCCTGGGAAAGCAGCAGAAGATAGCCCAAGTGCTTGGGCCTGTGCACCAGCGTGGGAGACCTGCAGGAAGCTCCTGGCTCCTGGCTTCGGCTTGGTGCAGCTCTGGCCATTACGGCCGTCTGGGGAGTAAATCAGCGTATGGAAGACTCTCTCTGTGTCTCTACCTCTCTTTAAAAAAAAAAAAAGATTTATTCTATTTATTTGAAAGACAGAGTTACAGAGAGAGGTAGAGACAGAGAGAGAGGTCTTCCATCCGCTGGTTCACTCCCCAGATGGCTGCAATGGCTAGAGTTGCGCCGATCCAAAGCCAGGAAGCCAGGAGCCTCCTCCAGCTCTCCCACGGGGGTGCAGGGGCCCAAGTCCTTGGGCCATCTTCCACTGCTTTCCCAGGCCACAGCAGAGAGCTGAATCAGAAGAGGAGCAGCCGGGACTAGAACTTGCCCATATATGATGCTGGCATTTCAGGCCAGGGCTTTAACCCGTTGCGCCACAGTGCTGGCCCCTCAAATAAATAAATCTTGGGCCAGCACCACAGCTCGCTAGGCTAATCCTCCACCTGTGGCGCTGGCACTCCGGGTTCTAGTCCCAGTCAGGGCACCAGATTCTGTCCCAGTCACTCCTCTTCCTCTCCAGCTCTCTGCTGTGGCCCGGGAGTGCAGTGGAGGATGGCCCAATTGGGCCCTGCACCCCATGGGAGACCAGGAGAAGCACCTGGCTTCTGGCTTTGGATCAGCGCAGTGCTCCGGCCACAGTGCGCCGGCCTTAGTGGCCACTTGGGGGGTGAACCAACGGAAAAGAAAGACCTTTCTCTCTGTCTTTCACACTGTCCACTCTGCCTGTCCAAAAAAAAAAAAAAAATTCTTAAAAACAAACAAGAAGACTTCTAGAACCAGGTTCTGTATTTACCTTTTTTTGAGGTCTTGAAAAATACGAGACTGGCTCATCTAAGAAAGATATGAGGTCAATAAAGGGGCAATAATTCTATCTTTGTGAGTCTCAGACAAGAAATACATGGCTGAGATGTTAATTTTTTCTTCTAATTTCTCCCTTCTCAGGACTTTCTTCTTCTTCAAAAGAGAAAACTAAATAAGGAGGCAGGAATGGCTGTTGGACTTTGTAAAGCCATGTTCCAGGTAAGTTCATGTTTTCACTCTAGATATTTCACCTCATTTTTTTTTAAGGACTCCCTTTCACTATAGGGAGCTTCCCTACAGACAGCCTGGTGAGCACCCTCTTCTTTTGTTCATCTGTGCTTCTATAAAACAACAGCCTTTTTACTCAGTGTTGTGCTTCAATGTGTGATGGATCCAACATGTGTGGACAAGTGGAAGGATTGGTCTTAGAAAGGAGCCTAAAGTTTTATCCATAGTAACAGAGGCAAGATAGACTGTATGATTACAGGTTAGTAGGTGAATATGGTAGCAAGAGGATGAAGAAGTTCTAGATGAGAACAAGAGAGGAGTTTGTAGCAGTTTGAGAGAGAGAGAGAAACAGAAGGCATGAAATAGTTGTTATGACAGGCTGGCGCTGTGGCATAGTAGGTTAAGCTTCTGCCTGCAGTGCTGGTATCCCATATGGACACTGGTTCGAGTCCTGGCTGCTCCACTTCTGATCCAGCTTCCTGCTGATGTGCCTTGTAAGACAGCGGAGGATGGCCCAAGTCCTTGGGTCCCTGCACCCACGTGGGAGACCTGGAAGAAGCTCCTGGCTCCTGGCTTCAGATCGGGTTAAAACTGTAAGCTGTGTTATAACTGATAAACATCTAGTATCTACTATAATACTTTCACCCTGTAAACAGTAAATATTTACTATTCAGTGAATAAATGAAATTTCCTATCATGCATCCATATGAAGAAAGAGTACTATCACGTATCACATGAAGAAAGAGTACTTGGCCGGCGTCGCAGCTCACTAGGCTAATCCTCTGCCTTGCGGCGCCGGCACACCGGGTTCTAGTCCCGGTCTGGGCGCCGGATTCTATCCCGGTTGCCCCTCTTCCAGGCCAGCTCTCTGCTGTGGCCAGGGAGTGCAATGGAGGATGGCCCAAGTGCTTGGTCCCTGCCCCCCATGGGAGACCAGGAGAAGTACCTGGCTCCTGCCATCGGATCAGTGCGGTGCACTGGCTGCAGCGCGCCGGCTGCGGCGGCCACTGGAGGGTGAACCAACAGCAAAGGAAAACCTTTCTCTCTGTCTCTCTCTCTCACTGTCCACTCTGCCTGTTAAAAAAAAAAAAAAAAAAAAAAAAAAGAGTACTCAAAAATGATGGGGTTCCAGTATGTGGAGTATGTTCTTATTTTCTGTCAGAACTAATTCTATATAGTAGAAATATGGCTGAATGTGTCTGGAGAAAACAACTACACAATTTTACATAGTGTTGTAGAACTCCCAGCTGCCCCAGTGCTCCTTTCAGAGTTCCAGGAGGTCACCCTCATGCAGCTTACAGTTCAGTGGTATAGCCTAAACTCAAGTCTTTCCAGATTTTTTGTATAATTTCCCAATGAAAATTGTATACAAAAATCATTATATATACTTCATTATTTCCCAATGTTCCTGGAACTTTCCCATTACATATAGAGTCTAAATTTCAGACCATACTAAAAGCCCAATTTAGGGGCCAGCATTGTCGCACAGCAGGTTAAAGCCTGATCCTGAAACCCCGGCATCCCATGTGGGTGCCAGTTCGAGTCCTGGCTGCTCTTCTTCCGATCCAGCTCTCTGCTATGGCCTGGGAAAGCAGTAGAAGATGGCCCAAGTCCTTGGGCCCCTGCACCCATGTGGGAGATCCAGAAGAAGCTCCTGGCTTCTGGCTTTGGATCAGCACAGCTCCAGCCGTTGCGGTTACCTGGGTAGTGAACCATCGGATAGAAGACCTCTCTGTCTCTCCGTTTCTACCTTTATCTGTAACTCTGTCTTTCAAATAAATAAAAATAAAAATCTTTAACAAAAAAAGAAGAAAATAGTACTGAAATAAAAAAAAACAAAAAGCCCATTTTAGGACGTTCATTCACTATTCTGCCTTGGCCAGTAACTCAGCATGGAGAATATGAACACATTTTCTGTCTGTATAGTATTTGTAAATACAACTTCGACCTTGCTCATGTATTTCTTCATGTTATAAGTTAATTATTTTTCTTGTGTACGTATTTCTTTTTCACAATATATAAAAAATTTAAGAGGTGAGTCTGTTGAGTCTGTTTCTAATATTTCTCTTTCTTTCAAGTTATGTTACAAATAGGCATGTAATTGTTCTGTAATAATTGTTTCTCCAGCATCACTTAGAGGTTTTTTTTTTTTAAAGATTTATTTTACTTATATGAAAGTCAGAGTTGGAGAGAGGGAAAGACAGAGAGAGAGAGAGAGAGAGAGAGAGAGAGAGAGAGAGATCTTCCATCTGCTGGTTCACTCCCCAAATGGCCAGAGAGAGAGAGAGAGAGAGATCTTCCATCTGCTGGTTCACTCCCCAAATGGCCACAATGGCTTGGGCTGGGCCAGACCAAAGCCAGGAGCCAAAAGCTTCTTCCTGGTCTCCCATATGGGTTCAGGGACCCAAATTCTTGGGCCATCTCCACTGTTTTCCCAAGCACAGTAGCAGGTAGCTGGGTCATCAAAAGTGAAGCAACCAGGACTTGAACTGGCACCCATATGGGATCCTGGCATCGCAGGGGGCAGCTTTGCCCATTATACCACAAGACCAGTCCCTAGAGCTTTAAACTATAGAAGAATTCATCTTGTTTGCTAGGACCTAAAGGAGGCCTCAACACTTGGTGAACTGTTTTTTTGTTTGTTTGTTTGTTTGAAATTTCAGGGATTGGTGACATTCAGAGATGTGGCCCTGGACTTTTCCCAAGAAGAGTGGGAATGGCTGAACACATCACAGAAAGATTTGTACAAAGAGGTCATGTTGGAGAACTACAGGAACTTGGTATGGCTTGGTAAGGATGTTTCTCCCTCATAACTCAGAATCTTCCTTCTGGAGCGCTTTTTGTTTTTTCCATTGGGAATATCTAGGGCATCTTGAAAATGCTTAGTTGAATTTCTACTTCCTGTTCCCAGGAAATGATTTGAAGTAGTTTCAGATAGTTGGAAATGGGTAAGTTTCCTTTTGTTTTAGAATGGTGGTTTGGAACTCCAACGTGAGCACGATATGGGAACATGAAAATTATGGGGCCCCATTCTAGACCTCCAAAATCAGAAACTCTGAGAACAGGACCACTAGTATGGTTTTGATAAATCTTCCAAATAATACTGATGCCCATTACAGTTTGAGAGCCCCTGAACTTTATGATTCAGTAGGTCTAGGATGGGACCTGAGAATTTCGACTTCTAGTTAGTTCCTAGGTGATGGCTGCGTTTGCTCTAGCACTTCAGAAATTATGCCTGTGGATGAAGCTTCACCTTCCTCATCCTCCATACAAACATCTTTCTATTCTTGGGCCCTTCCTCTATTGCCCTTTCTTGCTTGATGACCGAGAGATTGGATTTGTGTTCTGAGTTAGCTGTAGCATGTTGATTTGTCTATCTGTCTCTCGCTGTCATTCTTCTTCCTCTCTAAACAGGAATCTCCATATCTAAGCCCAATATGATATCCTTACTGGAGCAAGGAAAAGAACCTTGGATTGTGGAGAGGAAGCTGTCACGTGGTCACCGTGCAGGTGAGTGACTAACTGGGTAAGGAGGGCTGAGGTTAGTGCTCACCCAAGTGGTCAAGAGAAGGCTTTCCTGGACTTCAGTGGGAACTGAGAGCTCTTTAGCATGCAGAAAATTGCCCTAGAAAATTCATCTACCTTTGGAGTTTTTTTCTGTCTCTATCAAATTATTTTCTCTAGTCTTCTGTCTATACCCTAAATCTCAGACCCTCTCAGATATTTCTTCATCTTTATAGTCAAAATATTATATATTTTTAGACTTCTTTCTAGAGTTTTTATTTTTATGAAAATTATAATTGGGCCAGCACTGCGGCTCACTAGGCTAATCCTCCACCTTGCGGCGCTGGCACACCAGGTTCTAGTCCGAGTCGGGGCGCTGGATTCTGTCCCGGTTGCCCCTCTTCTGGGCCAGCTCTCTGCTGTGGCCAGGGAGTGCAGTGGAGGATGGCCCAGGTGCTTGGGCCCTGCACCCCATGGGAAACCAGGAGAAGTACCTGGCTCCTGCCATCGGATCAGCGCGGTGCACTGGCCGCAGCACGCCGGCCGCGGCGGCCATTGGAGGGTGAACCAACGGCAAAGGAAGACCTTTCTCTCTGTCTCTCTCTCACACTGTCCACTCTGCCTGTCAAAAAAAAAAAAAAAAAGGGTCATTTCAAAATTCTGTGAGGAACAAATTTTCTGACTAAATTCCAGGATTTATGTATACTTAATTTTTTTAAAGATTTATTTATTTGAAAGGCAGAGTTACAGAGAGAGAAAAAGAGAGAGGTCTTCCATCCACTGGTTCACTCTCCAGATGGCCACCACGGCTGGAGCTATGCCGGTCTGAATCCAGGAGCCAGGAGCTTCCTCTGGGTCTACAGGGGCCCAAGGACTTGAGCCAGCTTCCACTGCTTTCCAGGCCATAGCAGAGAGCTAGATTGGAAGTGGAGCAGCCAGCACTCGAACCAGTGTCCATATGGGATGCTGGCATTGCAGGCAGAGGCTTTGTCTGCTCACCACAGCGCCAGCCCCTGTGTAGTTCATTTTGTCTTTAGCCTTGCATTATCTGGTCAAAATACTATTTCCAAAGTTACGTACATTCGTTCTTTTAGGTTCTCCGTAGATCCCAACCTTTCCACTCAGGTGCTGCCAGAATCTCCTGGGTTTCATGCCATTAATACAATAATGATTTACTCATTAGTACAGTTGGCACTCAGTATCTGTACTCAGAAGATACTGCAGAGGTTTAATTCCCTTATATAAAATGGCATGGTATTTTCATATCACCAACACACATCTTCCCATGTTCTTTAAATCATCTCTAGGTTACTTATATTTAAAACAATGTAAATGCTGTATAAATAGTTGTCCTGTGGGTTTGTGTGTGTGTGTGTGTGTGCAGAGAATAATGACAAGAAAAAAGTCTGTACATGTTAAGTAGAGGTGCATTTTTTTCTGAATATATTTGGTCTGTGGCTATGGATGTCCACCCGTTCAGCATATGGGAGACTAAGTCCACAATAAGACCTTTCCTTCTTCAAAAATCATAAATCAATCTATTTACAATATAGTTCTGATTAGACTCCAAATCTGATCATAATCTAACTTCCAACTTCTGTTGAGTTACAGGTTATAGCTAGCTGGAATTTATGTATCTCTTAATATCTAATACATTGCCTGGATACATTTTAACCCCAAAAAGGTTTACCTTTCCTAGTTTTTGTTTTGTCCTATTTATAATCCCTGTTTGGAGATGGATATAATAACACCTGAATGTACTATTGGTGTGAGTGCAAGAATTGCTTAAGGAATATAGAATATTTTATTTTATGATGAGCATTACAACGTGTCCACAATGAGGCATGTACCACAGGTATGTTACAAATATATTATTCTCATGCCTCACATGCAAGGTAACATCATTTTGCCAAACAAGAAACTGAGCTCAAGAGATACATTCATGGTGGATGGATAGATGCAGAGCTAGGATTAAAATTCACCTTTGACTCTAAAGCCTGTATTGTTTGTCCTGTGCCATTTGTCTCCCTCTTTGCCTGAATCCATAATTTCTCTTTTCCCCTCTTTTCCCTCAGTGAGTTACTGATGATAGGCGAATTCTCTTCTTTTTTGCTGAATGCCATTAAGATATCAATTGACTTCTAAGTATTTTGCTACTCTAATCATAGTAATATATCTTCCATGTATACTTACTCCCTGCTCTATGCTTTCCTCAGTCTACTGTCTATGTAGAATTTCTTCCCCTATAGTATCTATCGTATCTCTTTTTTGTTTTAAAGAAAGTGGTTGGAGCTCACTCCAGGCACACTGGCATCTCCTTTGTTGGAAAATATCTGATGTCTTCTCCCATCAGGCTTCTACTAAGCATTACATTAGGTATTATATAAACCTGCCATTTACTGAGAGGAAAGACTTATTCTTAGTATAAAGGGAATACAGTGGCCCTGTATGATGGATTCGGGAAAGGAGGTCCAGGAGAGTGAGTGCGGGAACAGAGGGAGCTGTATTGAATCTTGAATCCTGAATCCTCCTTACAGTTGCCTTGGCAGGGCCAGACTGAATGATTTCATGGGCCTTACACAGTCCACGGCTGGACCTTCCCCACCCCTGTAATAGAGAATTAGTGTGAAAAGCCCTCTCAGGCCAAAGTTTAGATAGGAATTCAAGTAAGAGAAAATTTAAGGTAATGCATAGTTAGGGTTGGGGCCTTTCCTTGGGTAGAGAGTCTACTGAAAAAGAAGAAAGACATAAATATATAATATGTTCTTTGTTTTTTTTTTTTATTTTTGTGTATGTAGGCAGCTTTTGTTGTCAATACATGGGAAACTATTATGAAAGGCTATATTTAATTAATATGCAGATGCTGAAATGTACAGTTCTAAAATAACCCCTAATCACATTCAAACATGAAAATGGCTGTTACTGAAATAGTCACTAAATTTTGGAAGCTTTGGAAACCAAGCTCATTTTCCCCAGAAATTATCCATAACCAAGTCAGTGAGTTTTGATCATGTTTTTCAGATATTTATACTACCATATATATATATACATATATATACACACTAATATACTACTAATAGTCTTATCATTTAGCTAGTCCTTTATTATGTTCCATACTGAATCATTGTATGTAATTTAAGCTCTTTTTGTACGTAGTTCCCCTCCTACTAGGTTCTGGGTACATAAAGATTAAGTTCTGTATAGTTGAATATACTGTGTGATTATTGTGGTATGGACATGAAAAGGACTCTTTTATTTCTCTTGTTGAGACCATCTTTTAAAAAGTGAGTTTTCTTTGTGCCTTACCCCAACCAATATCCTCTCCTGAAAATATCAAGTATCTCTTCTGCAGGCACCATTCACTCTTAAAAGCCAATCTTTATATTTCTTGTAGCCACAGACAAAAGAAACCACCAACTTTTCTGTGGATCCTGATAAAATCTTAGAATTTGTTGAGCAGCATTACTAGGAAAAGTTTCGGAGATGAATCTGGCAGCATTCTTCATTTCACAGCGTGCTGTTATTTTCCTAAGCAGTGTATGCAGCAGCAAGAATAGAAAGGAACGAGCATTAGTCCTTGCCCTCCTGGAACCTTTAGTCTTTTTTTTTTTTTTTAAGATTTTTATTTATTGATTTGACAGGTAGAGTTACAGACAGTAAGAGAGAGAGAGAGACAGAGAGAAAGTAAAGGTCTTCCTTCCGTTGCTTCACTCCCCAAATGGCCGCAATGGCCAGAGCTATGCTGATCCGAAGCCTGGAACCAGGTGCTTCCTCCTGGTCTCCCATGCGGGTGCAGGGCCCAAGCACTTGGGCCATCCTCCACTGCCTTCCCGGGCCCCAGCAGAGAGCTGGACTGGAAGAGGGGCAACTGGGACTAGAACCCAGCGAGGGACCTTTAGTCTTATGAATACACATGCAGATTGGATTGGAGGCTTGGAAGAGCAAAGGGAGCAAAACTTTGATTGTGATATAATCAATCATCCTCAAATCTTTGTCTTCTTGGCATTTGGCTTTGTCTCCCTCTTGATCCCCTGCATTTTACTTACTTAACCTACACTGCCCTCCCCATCACGAGTACCGACACCTTCCTCCATCAGCTGTCTTCGTAGTTCCTTTGTATTTTTTTTTTAAAGATTTATTTATTTGAAAGCTAGAGCTACAAGGAGAGAGGATAGGCAGAGAGAGAGAGAGAGGTCTTCCATCCAATGGTTCACTCCCCAGTTGGCTGTGATGGCCAGAGCTGCGCCCATCCGAAGCCAGTAGCCAGGAGCTTCCTCTGGGTCTCCCACGCAGGCGCAGGGGCCCAAAGACTTGGGCCATCTTCTGCTTTCCCAGGCCATAGCAGAGAGCTGGATCGGAAGTGAAGCAGCCAGGTCTCAAACCGGCACCCATCTGGGATGCCTGCACTTCAGGCCAGGGCGTTAACCTGCTGTGCCACAGTGCCGGCCCCAGTTTCTTTGTATTTTGTTCATATTGTGTGGTCATATTTGGGAGATGTTAGAACCATGTAGTTCCCCCCAGTTAAATTCTTCCTCCCAGTTAAATTCTTGAATTTCTTCTATAACAGTGTTGTTTCTCCTAGCAAAGGAAAGAAAGGATACAATTGCTTTCTTGATATTTTTCAGACTGGGAGCCATGGTGTGAAATCAAGGAATTATCTCCAAAATGCTTCATTGATGATGAAGAAATATCCCAAGGGATGGTAATGGAAAGACCTATAAGAAATGACCTTGAATGTTCCAGTTTCAGAGAAACCTGGAAATGTGAGGGTGAATTTGACCATCAGGGAGATCAGGAGAGACATTTCAGGCAAGTGACAACTCTTAAGGATATCTCTACTGGGAAAAGATATAATGAGTATAAAAATTCCGAGGGAAGCATTTCCTTAAAGCCATTATTTTTAACACAACAGAGATTACCCACAGTACAGCAAATACATAAATTTGATATTTATGATAGAATTTTCCCCCCAAATTCACTCATAATTGACTGTAAAAGACTTCATTCTGAGAAGGAACCTTTGGTAGGTAATGAATGTGAAGAATTCAGCCAGAATACACACTTTTGTAGGGCTATAGGAATTCCTTCTGGTGAGAAACCTTATGGAGGGAATACTTTTTCAAATCTCTTGGGTTTCCATTCATGGCTTTCTCAACATCACACTTCTCATTTTGGAAAATTATCCCACGAATATGATGAATGTGGTGCTGCTTTCAGCTGTTACTCATTGTTTACACAACCTCGGAGAATTCACAGAGGAGAGAAAGCATATGCATGCAATGACTGTGGGAAGGCCTTTAGCCGTGACTTCTTCCTTAGTGCACGTCAGAGGATTCGTCTTGGAGAGAAACCTTATGAATGTAAGGAATGCAACAAAGCCTTCAGGCAGAGTGCACACCTTGCTCAACATCAGCGAATCCACACTGGAGAGAAGCCCTTTGCGTGCAATGAATGTGGGAAGGCGTTTAGTCGTTACGCCTTCCTCGTTGAACATCAGAGGATTCACACAGGAGAGAAACCATATGAATGTAAGGAGTGCAACAAAGCCTTCAGACAGAGTGCACACCTCAGTCAGCATCAGAGGATTCACACTGGAGAGAAGCCCTACGAATGCGAGCAATGTGGAAAGGCCTTCAGCAGACGCATAGCCCTGACTCTGCATCAAAGAACTCACACTGGAGAGAAACCCTTCCAATGCAGCGAATGCGGAAAGACTTTCGGCTATCGCTCACACCTTAACCAGCATCAGAGAATCCACACCGGAGAGAAGCCCTACGAGTGCATTAAATGTGGGAAGTTCTTTAGAACTGACTCCCAGCTTAATCGACATCATCGAATTCATACTGGAGAGAAGCCATTCGAATGCAGTAAATGTGGGAAAGCCTTCAGTGACGCCTTGGTTCTAATTCACCACCGGAGAAGTCACGCAGGAGAGAAACCCTATGAATGTAGCAAATGTGGCAAAGCCTTCAGCTGTGGCTCATACCTCACTCAGCATCAGAGAATTCACACCGGAGAGAAACCCTATGCGTGTGATGAATGTGGGAAAGCCTTCCACCAAATCTTGTCCCTTAGGCTACACCAGAGAATTCATGCTGGAGAAAAACTCTATACATGTAATGCATGTGGGAATAATTTTAGTTGTGCCTCCGCTCTTAGAAGACATCAGAGAAGTCATAACAGAGAAACTCTCTGATTATAATAGGTGTAGGAAAGAAAACATGTAAGCATCCCTCCGTTTTTATTTAATATCAGTGAATTATTTTTGGTTAGTAATTCTGTGAATGTAGTACATATAGAAAAGCCTTCAGTTCATAAGCATCCATTATTTGGAATACCCTGAGTGGGGGACATCTGCTCTTTTCCCCTATCTACACCATCTGCAGTGCATACAATTCCAATGGAACTTAATCAGGGAAAGCAGTGGATTGGTCAGACTGGCCAGTTATTTCCCCCAACCTGGTGACTGAGAAGAGATTGGCAAATTAGCCCTTCTAGACCCATAAAGCCCTTTGGGAGTACTGCTGTGGGTAGTAAGAGAGTTGTTTCCTAGAATTGGAGGTTTTGAGGGTTCAGTAAATCCAGTTGGCTTTTGCCACACCTTCCTAAAGAGAAATTCAACTCGGAGGAAAATGGACTTGAAAGACAGAAATCTGATAACATTGATCTTCCAGACCCAGTCATGCTTAATATGTATACCATTCTTTACTTCCGCATCTTTGTGAGCCAATAAATTTATTTTTATTTTGTGTAATTTAATTTAAATTAGGTTTTTGCCTCTTGGAATTAAAGTACCAACTCACCCTATGTTTACTATACCTGTATGATGGCCTTAATCTTTTATATGACATATTTGGTTATGCTGAGGATAAACCTTATAATAAACATATGAAAGGTGAATATACAGCCTTCATAAAACTGGGAGAATTATTATATTTTACTTGTTGATAGAAATTAATGTTTATTAATCTATTTCACAACAAGGATAAATATTTTTTAATTTATCCAGTAAAATTCCTTGATAGGCTTTTCATTAAGGAGTTGAAGTTGTTTTTCCATGGCCTGTAAAGAGCGAATGGAAAGCTAAGAGGATAATGAATCCATCAGTTTAATGAGTGGTTCTTCATCTTAAAGGGATTATTTGATTTTCTTCTTTAAATATTGGCTTAAACATACTGTGTAGGAGTACATAATAAGACAGGATTATAAATGGGGTCTTTTGTGAATTGGCTAGAAACATAGTTATGAAGTGTATGGATAAGTTCCTTGTATTAGAGATACCAGACAGACATTGGTGGCAAACAGAAAGAATGAGCCATTTTCAATAAATGGTAAACAGTTGATGACTGAATGTTTTAGATAATACATTATTACCATTATTCACAGTAATGGGGAATGGGAGGGTGTGGAGCAATATATTTCTATGAGTGTTTTATCTGAATGGGTGTTGAGAGGTACACCTTGTTGATATGCAAACTTAGCCATCTTAAACAGAATCTTTGGCATTGTCTGAGAGCATTTATGAAAGCAGATCAGAGCAAATAAAGAATGAAGGATTTATATCTATGCATAAAGCAAAATAATGATTAATTTCATAACTTATTAGTAAATTTCTATTTAGACCTAATAAAGGTCTAAAATTATTTTTCTTAAATATTGACAGATTCCTTTTAAACAAACTAAACTATGACCGATACTTCAAACTATGAGTAAAAACTAATGTAATTATTATAAAACATTACCAAACTTATTTAGATCTAATATAATCTAATATAACATGTTAATATCCAAAGCTTAATTCATGTCATCATTGTCTTATTTCTCTGAGGTATTGGAATGCTTGTTCTAATAATTTCTGAGTATTGAGTAATAATTTATTTTGTTTTAATTACCAAACTTTGCAAATATATTTTATTAAGATTACATACTTACCAGGCCTACAGGAAGAATAATAACTCAGACCAGTAAACAGTTTGAGTTATTCAGTAATTGATTTTGATCTAGATATTGTGTCTGATTTCTTCCTCCATGATGACATAAACCAAGACAACTGGTTGATTCTCTGTATTACCAATCAAGCCTTTTTTTAACCCATGTCTTTAGCATAAGTATATTTTGCGGTCATATGTTTTTCCTCACAATGAGGTACTAAATTCTGTTTATCTGAGACTATATAGCCTGTTGTCTTTTAGTGACACATCAACCTGATCTTGTAGCATTATTGAAAATTAATGCTTTTTTAGTATCTGATTGTTGTTGGGACCATTTAGAGATCTGTGTTTCTGTGTGTATGTGTGTACATGCATCCAAAGAGGTGTATTTAATTTAAAATTTTTGTATTATGTACCTCCTGTGTGCCAGACTTTGCCAGTGGAGACACAAACAAAATAGACTAAACCAGAAAAAAAAATCACTGCCTTCATAGAGCTAATTTCTAATGAAGAAGACAGACTATCAAAAATATGTAAATAAGATACAACATGTAGGAGAGTAAATTTTGAAGCAAAAAAAAAAACGTGAAGGAAGGGATGGAGGAGCCATGGAAGGCGTCTTTTGAAATTGACATTTGAGTAAAGGCCTGAGAGAGCTACGATTATCTATACATTGATACTTCATATACACACTCACACATTAAGGCAGGTTTTATGCTTTTTGCATCTACTGGAAAGGAAATCTATGTGTATGTATACATCCATATACATCCGATGGAGGTCATTTTAAGCAAACTCCTGTTTCCTTCAGCACTGCTCTGACACCTTTGCAAGTATCCTAACTTTCTGGCAATAATAAAATATTTCATTCTCATCCTCAGTGTTTGCTTCCCAAATCATGAAGTTAAGCTACCTTCCATAGAATCTAGGGAGGGAGAAACAGTGAAAATATTCATAAGGGAATATAAAACCAGAAATAGGAGTTTCCCTTATAAGACAGAAATAATTTTTATTGGTTTTTAAAAGGTCTTGGCTGGCTAGATTTGGGCCTGAGAATATGTCCAAGACTGAATTTTCTTTATATATGACATTTTCTGTCTTCCGTAATTCCTGTTACCAAAGGAGAAAAAGATTGTTTAACTTCACAGTATAGTTCACTTTAATAAGAGGTGCATAGTATATTAATTACCTTTTATACAACTTGAAATTGTTTCAGGGTTTGTGAAACATCGTTTCAATAGTAAGTTTTTTATGTGCATTTGAAAATTGCTAATTTAAAACTGCCTCAATTACATGAATCCAAAGGAAATGTGGTTCACATGTGTTATGCTCTCTTCCTCCTACAGAAAGTTTTCTTTTTTTAAAAAAAAAAAAGTAATTTCAAGTAGCCTTCCTCAGAGAAAACAATGCAAAACTTGCGTGACGTTTATTTTTTCCCACCGAGTTGGGGTCCTTTTAGTCACGACTGGGTTTGGATGGAAGGCCTGCACCTGAGTTTTCAGCAGAATTACTGCCGTTCTGATTGAGCCCCTTTTAGATACAGCTGGAGAGTGTCGCTCCCCGTCTTCGTGGAGGAACGACACAGGACCCTGCGCTGTTCTTTTGTCTGCTCGGCCCTCCTCGGGTTTGCTGCTGGTTCTTCCCGGGTTGGCTACCGACCCTTCCACCTCCGTGGAAGGGCGGTTCCCCCTGCCACCTTCCCCACTTCCGCGGAGGAGCGGCACACCGCCGGCCGGCTCTCTCGGGGGCTGCACAGGTGTTCCCTCAGGTGTTCCCCTTAGATGTTCCTGGTGCATGTTGTCTCTCTCCTCCTTTATAGTCCTCTTCCACCAATCCCAACTCGGCTGCCCACACGCTGAGTACGCTGCTTTCCTCCAATCAGGAGCAGGTCCTACAGTTTATTGGTTGAACTGGAGGCAGCTGTGTAGAAGCTATTTCTCCCTTCTCAGCGCCATATTGTGGGAGAGCAGATGCATAGAATAAGTCTTTTTTTTTTTTTTTTTTTTTTGACAGGCAGAGTGGACAGTGAGAGAGAGAGACAGAGAGAAAGGTCTTCCTTTGCCGTTGGTTCACCCTCCAATGGCCGCCGCGGCCGGCGCGCTGCGGCCGGCGCACCGCGCTGATCCGATGGCAGGAGCCAGGAGCCAGGTGCTTTTCCTGGTCTCCCATGGGGTGCAGGGCCCAAGCACTTGGGCCATCCTCCACTGCACTCCCTGGCCACAGCAGAGGGCTGGCCTGGAAGAGGGGCAACCGGGACAGAATCCGGCGCCCCGACCGGGACTAGAACCCGGTGTGCCGGCGCCGCTAGGCGGAGGATTAGCCTAGTGAGCCGCGGCGCCGGCCCATAGAATAAGTCTTAATTCCAGTAACTTAGTCCAGTCTGAGTTGCTCCCCACAGGAGAGTTTGCTCCTTTTAGACACAGTTTCACACTGAATTCTGGTTTCTACTTTGCATCTTAATTTTCTATACCCTACTAACATTTTCTAATTTATTCCTAAAGCTCAGTACAGTGATGATAGATTTAATGGTGAAAAAAATGTAGATTCCTTGAAGCTGTGAGGTGAGGTAACCTCAGTGACAGGGGAGTAAGTCACCCTCCTGGGCAGGTCTCTCCTCCCTCCCTCCCTCCCTCCCTTCCTTCCTTCCTTCGAAATTCCAAATTGCACAGAGAGGGAGAGACAGATCTTTCATCACCTGGCTCACTCCCAAGGTGGCTGCAACAGCCGGGGCTGGACCAGGCCAAAGCCAGGAGCCAGGAGCTTCTTCCAGATCTCCCAGGTGGGTGGCAGGGTCCCAAGCACTTGTGCCACCCTCCACTGCTTTCCCAGGCTTGTTAGCAGGGAGCTGGATTGGAAGTGAAGCAGCCGGGATGCAAACCTGCACCCATATGGGATTCCGGTATCACAGGTGGCTGCCTTACCTGCTACGGCACAACACGGAGCAGTAGTCAGCTTTCTTAAAGGCACTTACTCCATAATATATACCATATCTTCCAGAAAAGCAGTGGAAGTATTTTCTCTGTTGATTATTGGGACAAGTATGGATGATGGAGTTAGACTTATGTGTGGATGTCAACTCTTTTAAGTGAGAAGGACTTGAAGAAGTGATTTTACTTTCAGACTCAGCCATTTATAAAACAAATAATGATTGTAACCTTTCAAGTTTTTGTGAGAGCTACTTGAAAAAATTAATCTATGTAAACAGCTAACACATTACTAATGATGAAAGCAGTCATAGGAAGTTGAATTGCATGCCTGAGAGCTGGCTGCTCATGGGGACAGAATTGTAAATTCAGCCCCGTGTCATGCTTCCTTCCCATCCAACCCTTCTTTTATTTATTTTTTTTACATTTATTTATTTATTTGAAAAGAGTTATACAGAGAGAGAAGGAGAGGCAGAGAGGTCTTTTTTTAAAGATTTGTTTATTTGAAAGTCCGAGTTACACACACAGAGAGAAGGAGAGGCAGGGAGAAGGAGATAAGTCTTCGATCCGCTGGTTCACTCCCCAGTTGGCTGCAACAGCTGGAGCCATGCCGATCTGAAGCCAGGAGCCAGGAGCCTCCTCTGGGTCTCCCACATGAGTGCAGGGACCCGAGCACCTGGGCCATCTTGTACTGCTTTCCCAGGCCATTGCAGAGAGCTGGATTGGAAGTGGAGCAGCCGGGACTCGAACCAGCGCCCATATGGGATGCTGGCACTGCAGGCGCCAGCCTCATCACTGTGATTTTAATTTACATTTCCCTAATAATTAATGATGTTAAATGTCTTTTCATACTCTTGTTGGCCATTTGTATATCCTCTTTGTAGAGATGTCTAATCAAGTCTTGATTTGTTTTTTTTGTTTGTTTGTTTAGTCAAGAAGCATTCTTAAAATAAGTTAGATACCAGACCCCTGACCTATTGCAAATGTTTTCTCCCAATCTGTAGGTGATTTTTTTAAATTTCTTGATAATTTCCTTTGATGCATGAGTTTTTCATTTTTGAAAGTCCACTTTATCTAACAAATTAGATGTAAACAAAAGAGATTATCATTTCTAGAAAGCACAATGCCTCCGTAGGCCCTACTCACTGAGAATTGTAACCTCCTGCTTTCCCCCAAAGATGGAAACCACTTGTTCTGGAAGGTGAGCTACTCCACCAGTCCTGAACTGCCCTCCCCTAGAGTCTTACATAAGGGAGAAATAAATGTATGTGTTCAAGTCACTTGTTACATCAACTTAACCTGCATCCTAACTTCCACGACTCCAGTGTGCCATACATATATTACCACTTTCTGTGTGTACCATGAAAAAGTTGGGAGCACTATTACTTGGACCATTTCCTTTTGGTCACTCCTCTTCGGTGCTATCAAGAGATGAATCCTGGGGCCTGCACTGTGGTGTAGTGGGTTAAAGCACCAGCTTGCAGTGCCGGCATCCCATATGGGTGCTGGTTCAAGTCCTGGCTGCTCCTCTTCTGATCCGGCTCTCTGCTATGGCCTGGGCAAGCAGTAGAAGATGGCCCAAGTCCTCGGGCCCCTGCACCCACCTGGGAGACCCAGAAGAAGCTCTTGGCTCCTGGCTTCCAATTGGCGCAGCTCTGGCTGTTGTGATCATTTGGGGAGTGAACCAGCAGATGGAAGACCACTCTCTCTCTCTGGCTCTACCTCTCTCTGTAACTCCTCAGTCTTTCAAATAAATGAAATAATACTTTTTTAAAAAAAAAAAAAAGGAGAGAGGTGAATCCTTTCTGCCATACCAATTCAGGTATTTTATTCCAGTCCGGATAACGGTGGAATATCCCAACTTCTGGTGGAAATTTGAACATATAGTACTGTTGGCCAGGTAAGGCCAGTTAGACTCTGCGGTAGACTGGTGAGACCTGGTGCTGGAACCCTCCAATACGCCCTCTCCACTAACCCTCCCCGGGGACCCACACCCGTGAAAGGCTGCCCTGCATTCGTGGGTTGCCCTGACACTGTGTGTCTGTGCCCTCAAGGGTTCCCTTCCTAGCTGGGCAACAGGAACTGCCCTCCAAGGAGAGACATTTTCATTGTTTCTGCAACCTTCCCAAGTCTCTCGTCTGCTTCGGCTACTTTGGGGCAAACAACGACACAAGGAAAACTGACCTTTCCGAAGTTTGCCTTGCAGCCTTTGAGCCCAATTATTACGCAGTGAGTTTGCAAAATTAACGTGCACTGCTGTTTGATTCTTTTGGACAAGCGTCACCACACCACCCCTCTAGGAAGAACCTCCCAACTCTGGGGCTCCCTCCAAGTCTTCACGCGCTGCTGGCGGGCGGGAGCCTCTCAGAGTCCTCTCTCCTCCACCCTGGAGAGATGGTCCTTTTCCACCTTGGACTTCAGTGCCCTCTGTTTCTTCCCCACCCACCAAAGCGCCCTCCTGTACACGCACAGGACTTAATGAGTCCAGTGAGCGGTGGGACACTGCGAGGCTTCCCGCCTCTCTCACCAAACTACGAGTCCCAGGGTCCTTCGCGTTGAGCCTTTTCCGCCCCTCCCCGAACTACATTTCCCAGAGGCCGCTGCGAGCCAATTCGGCCTTAATAAGTAGCGGAATTCCTAGCTGGGCGGAGCTAGGGAAGCAGGTTGTACCGAGGGCCTCAGGTGAGGTCGCTGAGTGCGCCAGAGGGTCTTTGAGGGCCGAGGAGCAGCTGTAGGACGACTTGTATCTGGGGCTGCCTGAGTGCCGGTGGCCGTTGTGTTTGGTGGTTGTGCGGCTGTGCACGAGGGAGCGTGAATGTTTCGGTCTTGTGTTGCAGGTAGGAGCTGTGCGTGTGTGAAACTTGGGGAGAGTGCTGCGCGTGCAACGGCGTGTGGGCACTGCCGTGTGTGTAACGAAGGCGGGATTGTTGCGTGGGTGTCAATGTGTGACGCTGTCCCCAGGTTAGTGAGATGGTGTGACCTCGTGTGGCTGTGCGAGCCTGCCACTTCACCTTTCGGAACGCAGCGATTCACAATGTGAATAAAAACATTGTCTTTCTCTGCCCGAAATAGTGGCTGACTCTGCCAAAGAGCGTGAGCCAAAATCTGTCTTTTCTGGAGGGAAGACCTGGCCTCACCCCGGGTCCTCCCCGGGTGCGCGTCGTCTGTAGGAGGCACACACAGGGTTAGCAGTGCCTTATTGCCGAATGTGGTAATGGCACTGCAGAGCCGGCCTTTTCTGTTGCTGTGATGTCTACAACTGGGAATCCCTGCTGCTTCTTCCTCTCCCCTTAGGGAATCCTTGGGAGAATTACCTCCGGGAGAGAAGACAGGAATTTGAATCTCCGTTGGAAGGTTCCAAGCACGGAGACTTTCTCCCGAGTTGCAAATGTGGTCTTATACTGTAAATTTACAGATGTAACAGAATGTAACCTACGCAGGAGACAGACACTCTCCTGAAGGCTATCCATGTTTTCTTACGGAATAACGGCTAGTTTTAGAGTTAGAGAAGCTTGAATTCTACTTTGGGCTTCTTCACCTACAAACTGTCTAGCAATCAATGCAGTCAATCTCTATGTCTATCCATCTGTATCTCTGTATGTCGTGTTGGCTCTCCTTCTCTGGAGAACCCAGGATAATAAGATCCTCTTACCAGGTTTACAAATTTGGGCAAATAATGTCAATATTCCTGAATGGTATTCCCTCCATCTTATGTTTGTGCTATAATTTATTGAACCATTGATGGATTTTGAGGTTTTAAATAACTGGCAACGTGGCCTGTAAGCGTCCTTGTGTTATGTTTGTGTTGATTTTTCTAGTCATTCCGAAGCTGTTGAAGGATCATATGGCGTTGTGGTTAAATGTTGAGCAGAAAGCTCCAACGACTGATCTTGAGGTGAGGATTCCCACTGTGTGGAAAGCACACAAGAGCATAACAGTGCTAACCACAGGCTCAGCACACTGCATCACCTGTAGGTTCAGAATGGCCAAAGCATGGCTTAACACACAAAGGGCTGGTTGGAATAACACGTTACTCACAACAAGAAGACATGAACCAGCAATATCAGTATTGGTTGTCTGTGCTGGCCTTCCGTGATCAGCCAGTCCCTCCCAATAGCTAATGCAGGGCGACGGACTATAAGCACCTCTCATGTGCTGCAGGCACACACCATGTTTTCTCTGCATGGAGCAGATATACTCACGGGGCTGGCCAGGTGCCATATGCTGCACACACTTAAGCAGTACAAGAAAGGAAGTTCACTGCTTACCCAGAACAGGAAAGATTTCTCTTAATAAGGAAGAAGAATTTGGGGCCAAGCAATAGCTGGGCATCTGGCCTCCCTAAAAGAGAATGGCTCAAACACAGGGCACTGATTGGGCAGTCCTGGGGAGGGGCAACATGTTACTTGAAGGCTTCTTCTCCAACATCCCCTGACCTGGGGAGGGGGGGAGCAAAGCGTGTTACAAGCAATAGGACGGACAGCTACCCCAGTATGGAGATGAAGTTGTGCTCACTATGGTCCTTGGATGGCTTGAAGGGCAGTAATTCTCACAGAGCAACCTTGCCCCATTAGACAGTGTGAAACTTGGGGAGAGTGCTGCGCGTGCAACGGCGTGTGGGGACTGCTGTGTGTGTAACGAAGGCGGGATTGTTGCGTGTGTGTCACTGTGTGACGCTGTCCACAGTGCGCTTGATCAGGGCACTGAAAGGGCCAGTCCAAGGAGGATGATCAAGCCTTCCTAGATTATGATTCTCAGGCAAGAGCCCCAGGCGCTGAGGTTTAGTTTAATAGGGACTGCAGATTTACAAAAGAAAGCGTGCTGCTTGAAGGTGTATTTTCTCCATCTGGATCTGGACCTTCCTAGAAGGGGCCGGTGCTGTGGCGCAGTAGGTTAATCCTCTGCCGGTGGCGCTGGATTCCCAGCTGCCCCTTTTCTAATCTAGCTCTCTGCTGTGGCCTGGGAAATCAGTAGAAGATGGCTCAAGTCCTTGGGCCTCTGCACCTGCATGGGAGACTAGG
Source organism: Oryctolagus cuniculus (assembly GCF_051225735.1). NCBI lineage: Eukaryota > Metazoa > Chordata > Mammalia > Lagomorpha > Leporidae > Oryctolagus > Oryctolagus cuniculus. The sequence continues at coordinate 18,532,313 of NC_142884.1, forward strand.
AAGAAGTACCTGGCTCCTGGCTTCAGATCAGTGCAGCTCTGGCTGTTGTGGCCATCTGGGGAGTGAACCAATGGAAGGAAGACCTTTCTCTCTGTCTCTCCCTCTCCCTGTCTGTAACTCTTACCTCTCAAATAAATAAATAAATAAATAAAATCTTTAGAAAAAATAAAGAAGTGCCTTTTTCTGATTGGAACCCTATATGGTACAGAAACATATAAAACAGTGACTTTTCACCAGGGGGACTATTGTGGTACTGTCATCATATGCACATGGGGGTGGCATTTCCACATCAAAGTAGGTTTCAACTGCTATGAAGCACCAGAAGAATCCATGGTTGGGTGTTGAAGGTCCAATATATAGTCAATCTGTCAACCCCAAGCTGAGTCAATATCCTTGCTATGTCCTCCTAATTCTCCATGTTGTACTACTTGGGCTTGTTGACAGGAATCGACTGACTCACATCCCTGGCTTCTATATCTTCTAGGGTTACTCTCCTGGGTTTGGACCATTCCTGCGTTCCAATCAGTCATGGAAGTCTACCTCGAATGAAAGAATGCTGTGTTATCATAATAGACTCCATGGGGGAACCTTGAGTAGAACCTTGGCATCACTCTGTAAGAATCTATGGTCAGCCTCTAAGCCTGGAGCCCTTTTTGAATATATTCTGTTCACTCAGATTTGCTCAGGAATATTGGCTTCATCAGTCACTACACCCACACTGAAGATGTGTCTCCAGTCTAGTCTGGAACAGTCATCCCACTGTTGAACCTGGATCCCACACCAGGATTTAGGGATATAAATAGTGTATCATGGCAAGCGAGGTGGTAATGCAGGCTTTGAAAATTTAGTGGAACAGTGTGAAGCATCCCATGTTAGAGGTTTTCTGACTGAATTTAACATTGACAGATCTCTGTACAGAAGCATATATACAGTAGCCTCATGACAAACCTAAACATATTCAGGCAGTTTTAGTAAGCCACATTCAGTCACAACATTAAAAAAAAATTCAACACATGGTTATTTTTATATGTCAACATCTCTAGGCTATAGTGCCCAGTTACTTAATCAAATGCTAATACAGATATTTATTTATTTATTTATTTATTTATTTTTTTGACAGGCAGAGTGGACAGTGAGAGAGAGACAGAGAGAAAGGTCTTCCTTTGCCGTTGGTTCACCCTCCAATGGCCGCTGCGGCCGGCGCACCGCGCTGATCCGATGGCAGGAGCCAGGAGCCAGGTGCTTCTCCTGGTCTCCCATGGGGTGCAGGGCCCAAGCACCTGGGCCATCCTCCACTGCACTCCCTGGCCACAGCAGAGGGCTGGCCTGGAAGAGGGGCAACCGGGACAGAATCCGGCGCCCCGACCAGGACTAGAACCCGGTGTGCCGGCGCCGCTAGGCGGAGGATTAGCCTAGTGAGCCGCGGCGCCGGCCCAATACAGATATTTCTATGTAGCTATTTTGAAATGCAGTTAACATCAATAAGATATCTATAGTATCCTAATTCTACAGTTATCTATAGTAAGATAATTTTAACTGTGGTTCTCATCCAATCAGTTGAACAAAAACAGGTTTTCCAGAGAAGAAATTAGCCTGCAGATTGAAGCTTTAACTCCCGCCTGATTTTCCAGCCAGATAGCCTTCCCTAGAGATGTGACTTGCCAGGCCCCATAATTGCATGAGGCAATTCTTCAAAAACATTTATTAAATTTGTAAAAGTTCATAAGTTTATAAAATTTTAATATATAATTACATATTCTATATTTATATAATTGAACCTCTATTTTGGAGAACCATGATAGAGATTTTGAAACCGAGAATGGTTCTAAAGGAACACATTCTGAAGGTTTTCTTACTAGTTCAGGGATTTTTTTGAGTTAGTTCTCTACTACATTATTTAAAGGCACTAGTTATTGGGCTGGTGCTGTGGGGTGGTAGGGTAAGCCTCTGCCTGCAGTGCCGGCATCCCAGATGGGTGCTGGTTTGAGCCCTGGCTGTTCTTCTGGTACAGCTCTCTGCTATGGCCTGGGAAAAGCAGCGGAAGATGGCCCAAGTGCTTGAGCCCCTGCACCTGCATGGGAGACCCAGAAGAAGCTTCTGGCTCCTGGCTTTGGAATGGCTCAGCTCTAGCTGATGTAGCCATTTGGGGAGTGAACCAGCGGATGGAAGACCTCTCTCTCTCTGAAACTCTATCTAATAAATAATAAAAATCTTTAAAAAAAAAGGCACTAGTAACTGGATTTCCAATGATAAAGAGGGTACTCTGATATCCATAGCATGATGTGGTAAGACAGGTAAAATCTCACCAGTGGATATGCCTAATCATTAGTTACTTTAAAAAAAAATGAGGTTCTGAGCAACGGTGTGTTTGATAACTTGGAGCATTTTTGACAAACTAGCAAGTATATTGAGATTTACTAGTTGTTCCTAACTGTGCTTGAGAAAGCAGAAAAACATAATTTCAAGACTTCAAATTCCCACCTCAAATGCAGCATAAATGACATGAAAAAATGTTTACCCTAAAAGCAAAACAAAAACCAAACCTCTTATGAAAGCTTACCTCATAGTTGCAGAGCTGAGATTTATGAATACTAAACCCAGAGTCTTATCCTGCAAGTGTCTAATTTTTTAATTTATTTATTTGAGGGGAAGAGTTACAGACAGTGAGAGGGCAAGACAGAGAGAAAGGTCCTCCATCAGCTGGCTTACTCCCCAAATGGCCATAACAGCTTGAGCTGAGCCAATCCAAAGCCAGGAGCCAGAGCCTCCTCTGGGTCTCCCACACGGGCCCAGGGGCTCAAACACTTGGGCCATCCTCCACCGCTTTTCCAGGCCACAGCAGAGAGCTGGATTGGAAGAGGAGCAGATGGGACCAGAACCAGCAGCCACATGGGATGCCAGTGCTGCAGGCAGATGATAAACCTACTGCGCCATGGCACTGGCCCCAAGTGTCTAAATTAAAACAGAAACCGAATGCCCAGCTTTCTTCTGACAGGTACAGAAACTTTTCACATACCCTTACCTGGCACACAGAAAATCACTGAGAGGTAATGAAATTGGTCCTGCTCTGACAGTGGTAAATATGCTTACTTGACACATTAAGTACATGAATCATTTTATGTAGGCATGAATTATCTCTTTCCCTCATTATAAAAAAAAAAAAAAGATGTAGGTGGGTTTCTCTTTCCAAATGAAGAATAACAGTTTTTCTTTGACATATTCACTGCTTTCAACTACAATTAGAACTTAAGATAAAATTTAAGGGTGGGCATTGTGGCACATCAGGTTAAGGGTTGCTCTGTGAGGAGTCACCACCATCCTGGATCAGAGTGCCTGAAAGCCAGCAGAAGATGGCCCAAGTACTTGGGTTCTTGCTGCCCATGAGGGAGACCTGGATGAAGTTCCTAGCTCCTGGCCTCAGCCTGATGTATCCCTGCCTGTTGTGGGCATTTGGACAGTGAGCTAGCAGATGGAAGAGGCAGCAGGCAATGGCTTAAGTAGTGCCACCCCTGTGGCAGATGCAAAGTGAGCTCCTTGATCCTGGCTTTGGCTTTGGCCCAGCCATGACTGTTGCAGGCATTTGAAGAGTGAACCAACAGATAGGAGATCTCTTTCAATCTCTCCCTTTGTTTCTTTGCATTTCACATTAAGATAGTAAAGTTAGTGTCTGATCAAGAATAAGAACCCATTTTAAAATTATTTCTGGCCGGCACCGTGGCTCACTAAGCTAATCCTCTGTCTGCGGCGCCAGTACTCCGAGTTCTAGTCCCGGTTGCTCCTCTTCCAGTCCAGCTCTCTGCTGTGGCCAGGGAGTGCAGTGGAGGATGGCCCAAGTGCTTGGGCCCTGCACCCCATGGGAGACCAGGAGGAAGCACCTGGTTCCTGGCTTCGGATTGGCGCAGCACGCCGGCTGTAGCAGCCATTTAGGGGGTGAACCAACGGAAGGAAGACCTTTCTCTCTGTCTCTTGCTCTCACTAACTCTGCCTGTCAAAAAAATAAATAAATTGTTTCTATAGCCCATGTTTCTCTGACTCAACTAAGTCTTCTTTAGAGAAATTAGGAAACAAAGAGCAAGAGTTTAAAACCCATAGTTAATTTTGACAATCAGATTTGTGACCATATTTGTTTCTTCTTTTATTGAAGAAATATTATAGATAAATGTAACAACTCCTGCCAAAACTTTCCACATTCCAAAAGGCAACCAATGTCATATACGGACCCAAAATCAATACACAGTACTGCTCTTTGTGCCATTTTATTAAATTATACAAATGTTGTATATTTCATTGTGCATTTTGCTTTTACCTTAGCATTATAACTGATCCATGTAATTTTGTTACCTTTTAATCTATCTAAATACTGTATTCTTTCACAGAAAAATCACATTGTACTGATCTACCCCTCTATTTATCGAAATTTGTGTTACATCCAATTTAGAGCATACAAACCATGATGCAATAAACATAATTAAAGATAACTTTCTGTGCACATTTGTGGGTGCTTCTGAGGCCAATACACCAAAATAGAATTGATTATTCCATATTTATATGCATTTTAAGAAATTCTATTACTTAAAAGTAATAAATATAGTCTATTATAATTTTAGAATTTATTTTTATATTCTGGTCTTCAATCTTTTAGATTTTATCTTTATATATGGTATAAGGTAGAGACCTAACATTTTTGCTCATATGACTCTTCCATTTACTGAATGAGTAATCTTTTCCCCACTGATGTCAATAGCACCATCTTCCATAGAATGCCCGTATCTTCTTGAATTTTTGTAGCAATCCTCAGTTGTTGCCACTGATTCATTTATTTATTCACTCAATTACCCAGTTTAAATGACAACAGCTTTAAATAATATGTGATGACCTGTAGTTGAGTATGTCTTCTCTATTTGTTTTGTTTTGTCAAACAGGTTTCAACTATTTATGGTCCTTTACCTTCCCATATAAAATTTTGAATCAGTTTCTAAAATTCCTTAAAATATAAGTGGTGGAAGTACATTAAACTCAGTTGGGAGAGAAGTCATATTTTTATAATGTCAAGTCTTTTCAGATGTGATGTCATCTTTTTCCATTTTAAGGTGTTCTTTTGTGCCATTAACATTTTATAACTTTATACATATAAAAATTAATTGTGTTTATTCTTAGGTATTTTATCAACACTTTTTTTCTAATTAACTATTTCTCATATACATGTCATTTTATAATTTCTTCAATCTTTTTTCTTAATACATTGGCTAGGAACTCAAATATGTTGATAGCAGACATCTTGTTTCAAGTTTTAATGAGAATGCTGATTATGCATTATAAACAAATAAGATCTCTGCTGAATGTTTTTGATCAGCTTTCTCATTAAACACATTGTTACTTTGGCAAGACTTTTCTAGTGTTTCCTAAATTTGTGATTTCTTCAAAAGGCTTTCCCATATTCATAGTTTTCTGCTCTAGAACCTATCATGTAATGTGCAATGAGATGTTCATTCCTTCTGAAAGCTTTCTCATTTTTATGATATTTGTAGGGCTTCTAATGAGTATGAATTCTCTGATGTCTAACAAGGTGTGACTTTTGGCTAAAAGCTTTGCCGCACTCATTACAGTGATAGGGCTTCTCACCTGTATGTTTCCTCATATGAAGAGTAAGGGATGAAATCTGAGAGAAGGCTTTTCCACATTTGCTACAGTCAAAGGGTTTCTCACCTGTATGTCCTCGTATATGTATAGTGAGGGATGAGCTCTGAGAGAAGGCTTTTCCACATTTATTACACTCATAAGGTTTCTCACCTGTGTGGCCTCTCATATGCACAATGAGGGAAGTTCGTTGAGAGAAGGCTTTCCCACATTCATTACACACATAAGGCTTCTCACCTGTATGACTTCTCATGTGTAAATTTAGCAGTGAGCACTGGGAAAAGGCTTTCCCGCATTTATCACATTCATAAGGCTTTTCCCCTGTGTGACTTCTCAAATGAAGTGTAAGGGATGCAATCTGGGAGAAGGCTTTACCACATTTATTGCAATCATAAGGTTTCTCTCCAGTATGAACTTTCTGATGTGTAATAAAGTTCTGCTTTTGGCTGAAGGCTTTACCGCATTCATTACATTCATAAGGTTTCTCTCCAGAATGAATTTTTTCATGAGCAATGAGATTTGATTTCTGGCTAAATGCTTTGCCACATTCCTTACATATATAGGGTTTTTCTCCAGTATGAATCCTGTGGTGTCTAACAAGATTTGACATCTGAATGAAAGCTTTCCCACATTCATTACATTCATAAGGTTTCTCTCTAGTATGAATTTTCTGGTGTGTAATGAAGTTCTTCTTGTGGCTGAAGGCTTTTTTACATTCCTTACATTCATAGGGTTTCTCACCCGTGTGACTTCTCATATGTACAGTAAGGGCTGAGCTTTGAGAGAAGGCTTTCCCACACTCATTACATTCGTAAGGTTTCTCGCCTGTATGAATTCTTACATGTATAATAAGCATGGAAAACTGAGAGAAGGCTTTCCCACATTTATCACATTTATAAGGTTTTTCTCCTGTATGACTTCTCATATGAAGAGCAAGGGATGCAATTCGGGGGAAGGCTTTGCCACATTCATTACATGCATACGGTTTCTCCCCAGTGTGAACTTTCTGATGTGCAATGAGGCTCTGTTTCTGGCTGAAGGCTTTTCCACACTCATTACATTCATAAGGCTTCTCTCCAGTATGAATTTTTTCATGATCGATGAGATTTGACTTCTGGCTGAAGGATTTCCCACATTCCTTACATGCATAGGGTTTCTCTCCGGTATGAATTCTTTGATGTCTAATGAGGTTTGACATTTTAATGAAAGTTTTTCCACATTCATTACATTCATAAGAAAGCTCCCTGCTGTGGGTTTTATGATGTTTAATGAGTTTTTCCTTGTGGCTGAAGGTTTTCCTACATTCATTACATTCATAAAGCTTCTCTCCGGTATGAATTCTCAGGTGTCTGATGAGGTCCAATGTTTGACTGAAGCCTTTCCCACAATGATTACACTTAAAGGGGGTTACTCCAAGATGGGATGAACCATAACCATATGATTTCACAGCTTCATTATATTCACAATGTTCCTTTTTTATAAGGCATTTCACATTATCGTGACAGTAAAAATTATGTTCTAAACACTTTCCAAATAAGTCATATTCATAGAGCTTATGTCTGGAAGAAATAAAATCTGAGTTCCGAGGAAATGCATTTGCAAATTTCTTAGAACATTCATTGACTTTTTCTTCAGTCAGTGTTTTCTTTAAAACTTGTCTCAAAAGTCTGTCCTGGTTTTTCTGATGCTCATCAATTCCCCATATGTCTCCTAAAATAGATTGCAAATAGACAACACTCATGAATATTTTACAACACTGTAATAGCAAAAAAATTTTAACATATGCTATTATGGGAATTTTGGTTTAATGCTTCATTTCTCAATATTAAGCAAATCTCAAGCGTTTATCCCCTATTTCTTGAGAAGAAAATCCCTGAAAAGGAAATATACAGATAGCTTTGTTTTTAAATAGGGTCTCAAAGAAACCATCCTAAAAGGTAAATAAAAGGGAGGTGCAGAGTGTACAAATAAAGTAAGAAAAAAGTGATACAGTAAAAAACAAAAACAGGAAGCTAAATATCAGAAGATCACTTGCAGTACTCAATTGAAATAATTTTATAAGTTTTGATGTGAATACTTTCTGGAAAATGTAAATTACCAAAACTGACTCTAGAAGATCTAGGATACTTTTAGGCCAATTTCCATGAAATGAGTAGAAAAGTAGGAAAAACAACTACCTAAAAACAGAAAGACCCATAGAGATTCACACAGGAATTCTAATGATGATTTAATTGACAACTCTAATGCTGTGCCAAATGTTTCAAAGTAACATTTCTAATATTTTGTGAAACATAATATTAATGAAAAGACATGACAAAAATGATACACCAAAAAAAGCAAATTATATGCCAACTTCATTTATGAAAGCTAATGTAAAAATTGTATGTAAAATGTTAAAGTGATCCAGAAGAAAAAAAGTTTCCCAAAAGCACATTAAATATAAAATACCTAATGAGTAGTTTTCAAGACCATAAATATATTTTTTTTTTTTTGACAGGCAGAGTGGACAGTGAGAGAGAGAGACAGAGAGAAAGGTCTTCCTTTGCCGTTGGTTCACCCTCCAATGGCCACCGCGGCCGGCGCACTGCGGCCGGTGCACCACGCTGATCCGATGGCAGGAGCCAGGAGCCAGGTGCTTTTCCTGGTCTCCCATGGGGTGCAGGGCCCAAGCACCTAGGCCATTCTCCACTACACTCCCTGGCCACAGCAGAGAGCTGGCCTGGAAGAGGGGCAACCGGGACAGAATCCGGCGCCCCGACCGGGACTAGAACCCGGTGTGCTGGCGCCGCTAGGCGGAGGATTAGCCTAGTGAGCCGCGGCGCCGGCAAGACCATAAATAATTTTAAGTATTAAAACATCTACCATTATAAGTAAATCTGTTAATAGGTCAAAAAAATGAAAATTTTTTAAAACTAGAAATAGGTACTTGACAAAAAAGTACAGTACAATCCAAACATCGGCACAATACTTAATAAGGAAAATCCAGAAGTTGTCACGTTAAAGTCAGGAATAAGAAAAGTGTACTATCACCACCATTATTGTAATAAATAGAAAGAAATCAGTGGTATAAAAATTTGGAAAGCAAAAGCAAATTAATACTATTTGACAACAATGAAACTGTTTACCTGAAAAATCAAGTCACCTGAAAAATTATAAAAAGTAATTCACTAGGACCAGCGCTGTGGTGTAGCGGGTAAAGCAGCCACCTGCAGTGGCGGCACCCCATATGGGTGTTAGTTCCAGTCCTGGCTGCTTCACTTCCAATCCAGCATTCTGTTGTGGCCTGGGAAAGCAGTACAAGATGGCCCAAGTCCTGCATGGGAGACTTGGAAGAAGCTCCTGGCTCCTGGTTTGGATTGGTGCAACTCTGGCCATTGTGGCCAACTGGGGAATGAACCAGTGGATGGAAGACCTCTCTCTCTCTTTCTCTGCCTCTCCTTCTCTCTCTGACTTTCAAATAAATAAATAAATCTTTTTCTTTGAAGATTTTTTTTTTTATTTATTTGACAGAGTTACAGACAGTGTGAGAGAGAAACAGAGAGAAAGGTCCTCCTTCCTTTGGTTCACTCTCCAAATGGCTGCAATGGCTGGAGCTGCGCCGATCCGAGCCAGGAGCCAGGTACTTCCTCCTGGTCTCCCATGCAGGTGCAGGTGCCCAAGGACTTGGGCCATCCTCCACTGCTATCCCAGGCCATAGCAGAGAGCTGGACTGGAAGAGGAACAACCGGGACTAGAACTGGTGACCATATGGGATGCCGGCACCGCAGGCAGAGGACTAACCTAGTGTGCCACAGTGCCGGCCCCATAAATAAATCTTTTTAAAAAATAAAATAATTCACTAGGTTCACTACATACAAATTAACATTCAAGTTCAATAACCATACAAACAAATAACTACTTAGAAATCCTCGTTTTAAAAAATTACATTTACAATGGCAAAATATGGAAAAAATCTATGAAAAATTAATAATAAATTTCCAAAAGCCATAAAAAGAAAACAGACTTGAACAAATGGAAAGATCTTATAGGTTGAATTGTCTGCCCCCCAAAAAAGACATGGTGAAGTCCTAACTCCCAGAACCTCAGAATGAGACATTATTTGGTCACACCAGATGTAATTAGTTAAAGTATGGTCATACTGAAATAGGGTAATCAAATATGACCGACATTCTTATTTCAAGTGAAGAGAGAGATGCAGAATGCCATGTGAAGGTGGAAACACAGATTGGAGTTAGACTGCCGCAAACCAAAGCAGTCCTGGAAGTACCAGATGCCAAGGCAGGCAAGGAGTGATGCTTCAGAGGAAGGTTTCAGAGGAAGCATGGCCCTAGTGACACCCTGATTTTAGACTTCCAGACTCCAGACTATGAGAATTAATTAGTTCCTTCCCGTTTGTTCCCTCATCCCTCCTGATTTTTCCTCCCTCCCTCCCTCCTTGCCTCCCTCCCACCTTGCCTCCCTCCCTCCTTGCCTCCCTCCCTCCCTCCCTGCCTTCCTGCCTTCCTTCCTTCATCCCCCCACCCTGCTTTGACACTAAATTTCTGTTATTATTCATCACCCAGTTTGTAGTACTTTGTTGCATCAACCCTAGGAAACCAAGGCAAAAGGCATAACAAATGCTTGGAAATGAGTACTCACTAGCATAAAGGTAACATTAATTACAAGTTAATCTATCCATTTAAAGTGGTTTCAGGGATGGCTGTTAAGCATAGTAGTTAAGGCGCTGCTTAGGATGCCCACATCCAAGTGCCTGGGTTCGAGTCCTGGCTCTGCTTCTAATTCCAGCTTCTATATGATGCACACCCTGGGAGGCAATAGGTGATGCCCCAAGTGATTGAGTCTTTGCTACCCATGTGGGAGACAGTTTGAGCTCCTGGCTTCACTCTGGCCCAGCCCCAGCTGCTGCAAGCATTTGAGAAGTGAACCAGCAGACGGAAGATCTCTTTCTCTGCCCTTCAGGCAAAATACATAAATATATTTTTTAAAGATTTATTTGTTTGAAAGGCAGAGTTACAGAGAGAGAAAGAGAAGGAGAGACAGATCTTCCACCTGCTGGTTCACTTCCCAAATGGCTGCAATGGTTTAGCTGGGCAGGAGCCAGCAGCTTCTTCTGGGGTATCCCATGTTGATACAGGGGCCCAAGTACATGGGCCATCTTCTGCTGCTTTACCAGGTGCATTAGCAGTGACCTCAGTCGGAAGTGGAACAGCCAGGACCTGAATTGGCACCCATATGGGATGCTGGCACCACTATGCCATAGCACAGACCCCAATACATAATTTTTTTTGACAGGCAGAGTGGACAGTGAGAGAGAGAGACAGAGAGAAAGGTCTTCCTTTTTTTACTGTTGGTTGTATTAGGCACTGTATTAATCAATATGATGAGAACAAACTATGGGAAGGTAGTTATTTGATGAAAGGATTGGCACATAAAACTGGAGGACCCCACCTAAGCTGACTGAATAGGGAGAAATACAATGAGCAGAAAAGGAAAACTGAAAATTGAGGTTAAATATGGTATAGTAAATATATGGGTATATCCTTGATTCTACCCAAAGCCACACTAAAATGAGATAAACAGAATGTTATCAACAAAGACCACAAGAGAGAACAATGGATGACACACAAAGATAATTTTAGCAAATAGAAAAAGGAGTATCCTGACAGAAGAATTTAGAAAGATGAAACCCAGGTGCCTCCGAGGAAGAGGTCAAAGGGTAAAATCAATTCCTACAATATAACTAAAGAAAGGTTCAAGAATAAGAGAAAGCATATGCCATGAAAGATGGGCATGAATTGAGGGGCTAACAACAAGAGGACTGATTGGACCTACATGGCAAACAGATGGCTGCATTGTACACTGAGGTGCCTATCACTCCTCTACCCTAGCGAGGATAGGATACCATTCTCTGCTTCTAAAGAAAGGAAGACGGAGAAGCTCTGCATTCAGGGACACCACTCGCAGAAGTACAATGAAAAGAAACTAGCTCAGCTGTCGCCGCAGCTCACTTGGCTAATCCTCCACCTGTGGCGCTGGCACCCCGGGTTCTAGTCCCAGTTGGAGCGCATGATTCTGTCCCGGTTGCCCCTCTTCCAGGCCAGCTCTCTGCTGTGGCCCGGGAGTGCAGTGGAGGATGGCCCAAGTGCTTGGGCCCTGCACCCCATGGGAGACCAGGAGGAAGCACCTGGCCTCCTGGCTTTGGATCGGCGAAATGTGCCAGCTGTAGCGACCATTTAGGGGGTGAAATCAACAGAAGGAAGACCTCTTTCTCTCTCTCTCTCTCTCTCTCACTGTCTAACTCTGCCGGTCAAAAAAAAAAAAAAAAAAAAAAAAAGAAAAGAAAAGAAAAGAAAAGAAACTAGCTCAAATGTAGTGTAGGAAAAATAAAGTCTACATACTGAAGGGAAAGACCGTCCTCTGGTGCTGCTTACCTCCCATGGCAAACGGAGATGTTTTCTCCCTATCTGCCAGACGGAGAATGAAGTGAGGGAAAACGTCCCGTGAAGTTGTCCCGTAAAGGTAGAAATTTGTTTGCAGGTTATAAATGTAGAAAAGAAAGCAGAATGTGAAGCTCTTAGGTCACCTCAGTTACAGGGGAAGCGGGAAGCAGAATTAAGCAAAAGATGTTGAGGGAGAAGGTAAGATCATCATGGTATTATCCAAGCAGAAGAGAAAGGGAATTCCAAGGGCAAGACCAAAATGCAAATATGATAGGAAAGGCTCTCTATTTCAAGATGGTGGAATACAAAAAGTTGCTAGTACATTTTCCTCTCTACAAGTAAGGAGTATGATCCAAGAAGGCAGGTGTAACTCCAATTATAATAAATGGGTTGGTATTGACACATATAGTGGAGAATGAAATGGGGAAGAAGGATTCCAAGAAGACAGTTCATGCTGATACTGGACCAACAAAAGCAGTTGAGTGTCAAAATAAATACCACATCTTGAAGGTCAGAAGTAACAAACCAATCAGTGTGTAAGTACAATATTGAGATTTGAGAGTGTAAATTCATGATGAGATACATCAAAGAAGCCAAGATAACAAGAACACATTCTGACATACTATGTTTTTAAGAAGTCTGTTAGGGTACAGGTGTAAGATTCAGAGTTGATTTATCTTAGAGGGAATGTAAGATTCAGACTTGTAGCTGCAGGAAATAAAGCCTAAACTTACTTAAACACATGAAGAATACAGGACTTCAGCATGAAGTAGGGATGCCTTTCTATAAATTCAGGGTTGAAAAACTTTTCTTAAAAATATCAGATAGTAAATATTTTAGGATTTGTGAGCCATATGGTCTTTGTCAAAACCATTTAACTTTGGTATTATAATGTAAAAGCAGTTATATATAAAAGACAGAAATGATTGAGTGTAGCTGTGTTCCAATAAAACTTTACAAAACCAGTGGCAGGCCTCTATGGCATAATTTGCTGACCCCAGTACTAGATCAGAGCACTCATTTTCCTTCTCCAACATTATCTTTCTTGTAGTAGTAGGCAAAGAAAAACTATTATTGATCAAAAATAGAATGAGCTGCAATCAAATCTATAGAAAACTATCACAAAAGAAAAAGAAACATGATACACAAAAATACAAACTAAAATTTTTAACATAGATGATAATCTTGACTAAATGTGTTACCTTAAGTTAAAAAAATTTTAATGAAAAAAGTACCTATGAATCAAGAGCTCAAAATATAAATGCATGAGGAAGAAACAAGAAAACAGAAAGGGATAAAAAAAAAAAAAACTTAGTAAAGCCAAGCAAATAATTAGAAGGGAAAAATAAAACTACCACTAAAATGAACAATACTATATAAGCAGACTTTTTTTTTTTTGACAGGCAGAGTGGACAGTGAGAGAGAGAGACAGAGAGAAAGGTCTTCCTTTGCCGTTGGTTCACCCTCCAATGGCCACCGCGGCCGGCGCACCGCGCTGATCCGATGGCAGGAGCCAGGAGCCAGGTGCTTTTCCTGGTCTCCCATGGGGTGCAGGGCCCAAGTACGTGGGCCATCCTCCACTGCACTCCCTGGCCACAGCAGAGAGCTGGCCTGGAAGAGGGGCAACCGGGACAGGATGCGGTGCCCCGACCGGGACTAGAACCCGGTGTGCCGGCGCCGCAGGCGGAGGATTAGCCTAGTGAGCTGCGGCACCGGCCTATATAAGCAGACTTCTAAAAACAAAAATATTTTTACAATTAGAATTTTGGGACAGTTTCTTTACATTGTAAAACAATATTATGGATAAAATGGACATCCTGGTGCATCACCAGACTGCGAGAGGTAGCATAAATCTCACAGAAGAAAATGAACAAAAAAAACACTACTAGCTAAAACTAGAGTTAGGAGAGACAGTTAGAAATAAGCTGGAGGATGGGTCTGAAGTGAGTGTCCTGGCAAACAAAAGCCCTGCTAATGGAAGTATAAGCTTTGGGCCAGTAATAAGAAAAACTCAACTGAAGCTCCCACAAAATGCCAGAATCTTCAAAGAAGGCTCTCAATTGATAGTGCCTCTTAGTACTCACTAGAAACACATGCAAATCATCTTCCTAAGAAAGTAATACCAATATAGGACAAACCATGTATACAAGACACCTTCCAAAATGGAAAATGCATATATAAAAAATTAAGCATGGATTTCAAAATTTTTATTCATACAAATAAACATCTTGGGGCCAGTATCATGGCATACCAGGTTAAGCTGCTGCCAGTGATGCCATCACGGGTGCCAGTTCGAGACCAGCTGCTCTACTTCCAATCCAGCTCCTTCCTAATGTGTCTGAGAAGGCGGTGGAAGATGGCCCAAGTGTTTGAGCCTCTGCACCTTTCTGGGAGACCCAGAAGAAGCTCCAGGCTCCTAGCTTCAGTATGACACAGCCCCAACTGTTGCAGCCATTTGGGGAGTGAACCAGCAGATGGAAGATTCTTTCTGTCTATCTCTCCCTCCCTCTCACTGTAACTCTGCCTTTAAAATAAATAATAAATAAGTCTTTTTAAAAAATCTTGTAATTCCATTTTCATGAATTTTAAGTACCCTCATATATGTATATGTATAATCATATGTAATATACACATATCACAGGCATATACATATGTCTATGCACACATACATAATAAATATAGCAGAAGACAGATGCTAACAAAATCAGCACCGACTTTAAAACTTTAAGTAAAAGGGTGGTAATCATTACTAAAGTATGTGAAGAAAAGCTAAAAATGCAGTGGAAAGTATAATATGGGTATAGATATGATGCTAAGTGGTTTAGAATGGAAGGAAGAAGAGAATGAAAGGACTATAATGTCAACAGGTTTATTTGTACAACTGCAAACCTGTTAACTTCTGTATGCAAAAGAAAAGGATTATTTTATATATGTAAAAATCAGCAAAGATACTGAAGATGCTAGTACCAGAATAATAATCAAAGTAAGGTTGAAAGTTAATTCGGAAAGGTTGGTACCTAACATACAAGTAAGAAGGCCAGAACTCTAAGTCCTGAGGAAGTTAGGAATGGTATTTAGAAATGACACCTTAGGTTTATTAAGAGTTCAATCAAATAGTCTATAGAATTTTTTTTAAATGTGCTTTTAGAACATTTCATTGATTAACCACTGTTATGGTACTGACCCCGCCTCACTAACCTGGACAGTGTCTCCTTAGTGCCTCTTCCTCTGCCACCCATGGTTCTTCTTCTTGTTCCAACTTGAAAATCACATCAGGTTTGGTGAATGGGTAGCCTGTCAAAAGGAAATGGCATCCGTGTGGGCATAGATACTAAAAACAAAGAAGCAGCCGGCGCCGTGGCTCAATAGACTAATCCTCCACCTTGCGGCGCCGGCACACCGGGTTCTAGTCCCGGTCGGGGCGCCGGATTCTGTCCCGGTTGCCCCTCTTCCAGGCCAGCTCTTTGCTGTGGCCAGGGAGTGCAGTGGAGGATGGCCCAAGTGCTTGGGCCCTGCACCCCATGGGAGACCAGGAAAAGCACCTGGATCCTGGCTCCTGCCATCGGATCAGCGCGGTGCGCCGGCTGCAGCGGCGGCCATTGGAGGGTGAACCAATGGCAAAGGAAGACCTTTCTCTCTCTGTCTCTCTCTCTCACTGTCCACTCTGCCTGTAAAAAAAAAAAAAAACAAAAAACAAAAAAACAAAGAAGCAGCCAAGAAACGAGCCAGCCCAGGGAAGCTGGGCTTTCCGAAGGACAAGAAGACGTGGCTTCTGGGAATGCTGCTTCCTGAAACCCAGTTAAGGATGGCCTTTCACTCTGAAAGCTGCAGCACGGACAGACACAAACACAGGGTTCTCAAAGCCAAGCTCACTCTAACGGTTAAAAGTGCCATTGCTTTGAGAACACTGGGTGAGGGAGGAGATACTTTATACACAGAATTCGAGTTACACAGTAAACCACTCTTACCCACTGTGATTAAGTTGTTATAGTTCTCTAGCATCACGTTCCGGTAGAGATTCCTCTGAGTGGGATCCAGCTGCTTCCATTCCTCCTGGGTGAAGTCAATAGCCACATCTTTGAATGTCACTGTTCCCTGTAACAACACACTCCTACTCAATCTGAAGCCATTCATTTTGGGTGATGTGGACACAACGTGTTGAACCTTGTTCTGATAGAATTTGAGGGAGATATTAAAAATAACTTTACCTGGCTTTATTATTTTCTGAAAGAAACCCCCCCCCCCATATTAGCAACACCCTGTCAGTTTATGTTCATTCACTGATTCAGAAAGCACATATCTTGAATAACTATCATGAAATAAAGAAAAGATCTTGGGTATCAATTTATACTGAGTGTAAAAGAAATGGAAAAATAAAATTATATTCAAGTTAATTGATTTGGAGCCTCATTAGATTTCAAAGGCAGGAAAAATTTGAAGAAGGATTTGGATGGAGGCCAAAACAAGAAGAGAATAAAAGGTGAAATGAGGTATAGTAGGTCACCCAGTTGGAGATATTCACTGATTTAGCAGCTGGACACATAGTCATGAGATCAAGAGCAATCTGTTGAAAATAAAGATTTGCTGATTAACCTTTATAATATGTGCCTGCAGCCATGAAAAATGGGATCAGACTGCTTGAGGAGCTTATGTATACTTAAAAACGAGGGCCACAGATAGAAAAGATGCCCTGATAAAAAGATTTATTTTTCAATGATAAGAAATATTATTATAACTGCAACTATGAAAAAATAACATGAAGAAAGCTATAGGATGAGTTTCTGAAAGGAGCCGTGTAAACTGAATACATAAATCTAATGCACCTTTTCTAGTTCAAAACTGAAATGGCCCAAAGAATATGAACACGAGAAAAAAAAAGTTCAACAAAACAGAAAAAAAAGGGGGGGAGCAATTCATAACTCCTACCTTTTAGGCAATTTCTACTGAAGATTAGATGAGATAGAAGGATTCTAAGAGATAACTCAGAGCTAATATTTTTAAAAATTTATTTTTAGGTCCTAAAACAGGTGGAAAACATCTGGCTCACAGACCATATAAAGCCCGCAAAATCATTTGGTCTGGCCCTACCAAGGTAACCAAAGGCAGGACTCAAAATTCAATAAATCGGTAGCAGGCTAATTTTTAAGATGATAATTTTATATGGTCCATGAATTATGTTATAAAGATCCAAATCTCTGCTTCTTTTTTTTAAAGATTTATTTATTTATTTGAAAGTCAGAGTTACACAGAGAGAGGAGAGGCAGAGAGAGAGGTCTTCCATCCGATGGTTCACTCCCCAATTGGCCGCAACGGCCGGAGCTGCGCTGATCCAAAGCCAGGAGCCAGGAGCTTCTTTCAGGTCTCCCACGTGGGTGAAGGGGCCCAAGGACTTGGGCCATCTTCTACTGCTTTCCCAGGCCATAGCAGAGAGCTGGATTGGAAGTGGAGCAGCCAGGTCTCGAACTGGTGCCCATATGGGATGCTGGCGCTTCAGGTCAGGGTGTTAACCTGCTGCGCCACAGTGCCAGCCCCTCTCTCTGCTTATAAAAAAAAGTTTCCCCATCCCTGTCCTAAGAGGATAAACACTCATTAAGAAAAAGAATTCGTTGGCGCCGCGGCTCACTAGGCTAATCCTCCGCCTTGTGGCGCCGGCACACCGGGTTCTAGTCCCAGTCGGGGCGCCGGATTCTGTCCCGGTTGCCCCTCTTCCAGGTCAGCTCTCTGCTGTGGCTAGGGAGTGCAGTAGAGAATGGCCCAGGTGCTTGGGCCCTGCACCCCATGGGAGACCAGGATAAGTACCTGGCTCCTGCCATCGGATCAGCGCGGTGCACCGGCCACAGGGCACCGGCCGCGGCGGCCATTGGAGGGTGAACCAACGGCAAAGGAAGACCTTTCTCTCTCTCTCTCTCTCTCTCTCTCACTGTCCACTCTGCCTGTCCAAAAAAAAAAAAAAAGAATTAAGATAGAGCTGTTGTACTGATGGGAACTCAGAATTCTTTCTCACTGAAGATCATGGTATTTGAAACAAGCATATCCAGAAGACAACAGCAAAGTGTCAAGGACTAGTGTTGTGGTGTAGCAGGTAGAGTCACCACCTGCAATGCTGGCATCCCATATGAGTGCCAGTTCATGTCCTAGCTGCTCCACTTCCTATACAGCTCCCTGTTAATGTGCTTGGGAAAGCAGCAGAAGATGGCCCAAGTGCTTGGGCCCCTGCCACACCCACGTGGGTGAGCCAGAAGAAGCTGCGGGCTCAGGGCTTTGGCTTGACCCAGGCTTGGCCCATCCCTGGCCTTGCAGCCATTTGGGGCATGAACCAGTGGATGGAAGACCTCTACCTCTCTCTCTCTCTCTCTCTCTCTCTACCTCTCTACCTCTCTGTAACTGCCTTTCAAATAATTATTTTTTTAAAAAAAAGGGATAATTTTCTATTGATGTTAATTTGCATTCTTTCCAATGTTAGGCTTTTTCGACGGATAGTCTTTGTTTTATCCTTAATGAAAAGAAATCAACAAAAAAATCCAGGTTTACAATTATAAGATGTTACATTGTAATATTTTTTTTTTTTTTTTTTTTTTTTTTGACAGGCAGAGTGGACAGTGAGAGAGAGAGACAGAGAGAGAAAGGTCTTCCTTTGCCGCTGGTTCACCCTCCAATGGCCGCCGCTGCAGCCGGCGCACCGCGCTGATCCTGGCAGGAGCCAGGATCCAGGTGCTTTTCCTGGTCTCCCATGGGGTGCAGGGCCCAAGCACCTGGGCCATCCTCCACTGCACTCCCTGGCCATAGCAGAGAGCTGGCCTGGAAGAGGGGCAACCGGGACAGAATCCGGCGCCCCAACCGGGACTAGAACCCGGTGTGCCGGCGCCGCAAGGTGGAGGATTAGCCTATTGAGCCACGGCGCCGGCTCACATTGTAATATTTCAATTGTTTTAGATGCCAATGATAAGCTTATTCCTGATAGAAAATGTTTATTCTTAAACTGAAATACAATGAAAACTATAAATTTCTACTCTGTTTTACATAAAAAATGAAATTCAAATTTGAAGTCCAATTTTAGTTTCTCCAAATGGATGTATTTCATAAACTACATTTTAACTCCTTCCTACTTTTTAATCTTCCAATTCTACTTCCTCTGCCTGTCTAATTACTGTATGGATCACAGCAGTGCCCTGAAGTTGCATAATAGAATAAGATAAGCAACAAAGACTATTTCATATTTACCTGGGATTCAGTCATTTCCTCTTCTTTCCAGGAAAGTACAGAGCCTGGGGAGGTAGAGCTGGGGAAGAGAGTGAGTCATTAGAAAGGGTTTGTCTTGTGGTTTCAGGTTTCAGAAATCTGGACCAACAAGTAGATTAAAGGTCACTTTGTGGCAAAATGTTACTTGGATCCATCTGAAAGGCCAAAAATACCAATACCACTATAGTTTGAACTTTTATCCTCTTGAACTCAAGAGTCGTCTCCAAAGTTTCATGTTAATGGCACTAAGTCCAAGTACAATGTTTAGAGGTGGGACCCATGGGAAGTGATTAATTTGGAATACGGCCGGCGCCGCGGCTCACTAGGCTAATCCTCCGCCTAGCGGCGCCGGCACACCGGGTTCTAGTCCCGGTCGGGGCGCCGGATTCTGTCCCGGTTGCCCCTCTTCCAGGCCAGCCCTCTGCTGTGGCCAGGGAGTGCAGTGGAGGATGGCCCAGGTGCTTGGGCCCTGCACCCCATGGGAGACCAGGATAAGCACCTGGCTCCTGGCTCCTGCCATCGGATCAGCGCAGTGCGCCGGCCGCAGCGCGCCAGCCGCGGCGGCCATTGGAGGGTAAACCAACGGCAAAGGAAGACCTTTCTCTCTGTCTCTCTCACTGTCCACTCTGCCTGTCAAAAAAAAAAAAAAAAAAAAAAAAAAAAAAAACATGGAATAGGCATTGGAAAGGAGTCCCCGAGACTGAATCCTAGTGGCTTTATAAGAATACAGAAATGGACATAGTCAAGGGGTAGGCATTGTGGTACAGCAGGTTAAATTGCTGCTTGGGAGGCCCACATCCCCTATCAGAGCTACTAGTTTGAATCCTAGCTACTCTACTTCCAATCCACCTCCCTGCTAACACACCTGGGAAGCAGTGGATGATGGATCAAGAACCCGAGTTCTCATTATTCATGTGGGAGACCCAGATGGAGTTCTCATCTCCTAGCTTCAACCTGGCCCAGCCCCGGCTTTTTGTGACCATTTGAGCAGTGAACAGATGGAAGTGTGTGTGTGTGTGTGTGTGTGTGTGTGTGTCCCTCTCTCTCTCTCTCTGCCCTTCTCTCTCTGCCTTCATAAGTAAACACATACATACATACAATTGTTTTTAAAAAGCTATAGTCAGGGGCTGGTGCTGTGGTGTAGTGGGTTAAGCTGCTGCCTGCAGCGCCAGCATGCCATATGGGCACCAGTTCAAGTCTCAGCTGTTCCACTTCTGATCCAGCTCTGTGTTAAAACACCTGGGAAAGCAGCAGAGTATGTCCCAGGTGCTTGGGCCCCTGCACCCACACGGGAAACCCAGAAGAAGCTCCTGGCTCCTGGCTTAGGCCTGGCTTAGCCCTGGTTGTTGAGACCATTTGAGGACTGAGCCAGCAAATGGAAGATCTCTCACTCTGTCTCTCCCCTCCTCTCTGTAATTCTGCCTTTCAAATAAATAAAATAAATATTAAAAAAAAGAGACACAGTAAAGATATAGTCAGATATGTGTGTTCCTGTCTCTTGCCATGTGATGCCCTGTGCTATCTAGGGATACTGCCAGAAAGAATCCATCATCAGAGGCTGAACAAACAGGGCCTGCTGAACAAACAAATCCTGGCCTTCAGAACTATGGGCCAAGATAAACCTCTTTTTTTTTTTTTTTTTTTTATAAATTAGCCTGCTTTGGGTATTTTGTTAAAATGGTGAAAAGATGACAACCAAATATTCACATCATAGAAGGCCTCGTAAGTGCGAAGAGGACTGATGTGATCATGCAGAACTTAGCCACAGGGCAGATAGGACAGGAGCATGTACGTGGGAGATGCCCCATGACTATTAATAGCTCTGTATCAGAGAACACACGTGTACTGCTTCATGAAAACATATACCCAAGAAAGTTAGGAAACTGACAAAATACGTAAGATAGTGTACTAAGACATTTAAAAAAGGAATAATTAAGTAGGAATTAAACGGGAATTTAACAAAAAGTCTGATAATTAGATTTTGAGGAAGGAATGAAAAGTTGGTATGTGCTTAGTAATATGTATCAGAGACAGTGATGGTAAAAGAGTGAACTCTTTATTTTTAATAGAAAAAAACCCTAAAACTGAAAAGTACTAAATCATGGTAGGATAAGCACATTATTAGAAAATTGGAGGGGCCAACACTGTGGTATAGCAGGTAAAGCTGCTGCCTGCAGTGCCAGTATCCCATATGGGTGCCGGTTCGAATCCCAGCTGCTCCACTTCCCGTCTAGCTCTCTGTTATGGCCTAGGAAAGCATTAGAAGACGGCCCAAGTGCTTGGGCCCCTGAACCCACGTAGGAGACCCAGAAGAAACTCCTGGCTTCTGGCTTTCGTTTGGTTTAACTCTGGCCATTGTGGCCACCGAGGGAGTGAACCAGCGCATGGAAGACTTTCTCTCTCTCTCTCTCTTTCTGCCTCTGCCTCTCGGTAACTCTGCCTTTCAAATAATTAAGTAGTTTTTTAAAAATTCAAATAGTTTTGCCAAAAAATACAAATTCAATTAAAAAATATATACTTGCAATAGGTTCAAGTAATACTACAATGTAGAAGGACAAACACAGATGTCTCCCCTCATGCAACCTATTTCGCAGATTTAATTTGATTCGGGAAAGTTTTCCTCTTATTTTATGTCCAGCTCCTTTTGTTATTGCTGCTATTCATTTCATTGATTTTGTCATTCATTAAAGTTTCCTCCTAAAGAGTCTTTTAAAGAAAACTTTAGGGGCCTGTGCTGTGGCATAGTGGGTAAAGATGCCGCCTGCAGTGCCGGCACCCCATATGGATGCTGGTTTGAATCCCGGCTGCTCCACTTCCAATCCAGCTCTCTGTTATGGCCTGGGAAAGCAGTAGAAGATGGCCCAGGTCCTTGGGCCCCTGCACCTCTTGGGAGACCCAGAAGAAACTCCTGGCTCCTGGATTTGGATCAGCACAGCTCCAGCTGTGTGTGGCCACCTGGGGAGTGAACCAACGGATGGAAGACACCTCTCTCTCTCTCTCTCTCTCTGCCTCTCCTTCTCTCTCTGTGTAACTCTGACTTTCAAATAAATAAATCTTTTAAAAACAATAAACTTTAGGCTACATGAATTATAGTGAGAAAAAGTAGAGATTTGCTAGGAGCAAAGAGATTTGCCTTCTAATCCTCCCTCTGCCACTAATAAACACTGTCTCCCCTCCCAGAGTTCTGCTTTCTCAGAGCCATCAGCAACCTTTAAGAGGACAGCGGCATACGATGTTTTTTGTTTGTTTGTTTGTTTGTTTTTGACAGGCAGAGTGGACAGTGAGAGAGAGAGAGACAGAGAGAAAGGTCTTCCTTTTCTGTTGGTTCAGCCCACAATGGCCGCTGCGGCCGGGGCACCGCGCTGATCTGAAGCCAGGAGCCAGGTGCTTCTCCTGGTCTCCCATGGGGTGCAGGGCCCAAGCACCTGGGCCATCCTCCACTGCACTCCCTGGCCACAGCAGAGAGCTGGCCTGGAAGAGGGGCAACCGGGACAGAATCCGGTGCCCTGACCGGGACTAGAACCCAGTGTGCTGGCGCCGCAGGCGGAGGATTACCCTATTGAGCCGTGGCGCCAGACACGATGGTTTCTAAGCAGCTGCTGCAGTACTGTGAAATTGCTAGAAAAATTTTACATCTTGCTAAGGATGCAGAACCAGCATGTTTGAGAGACCAGATATGGCAGACACTATTAATTAGACACTAAAACAGCCACTGTTTCCACCTTATTCACTGAAAATGAAACCTCTATTGTATCCAAGTGGCAATATACCTCTGTTGTATCAAAGTGGGGTGAATTGTGATTGTCAATAAAGAGAATCTCATTCTCTTTTCCAGCTTCTTTCTCAGTATTCTTTGCAGCTAAGAGTTATTTTGTGACAGAATACTGGTCAATAGGAGTCAATAAGATGTCTACTATGGGGAAAGGTTATAAAAAATTTCTGTTCTCTGGTTTAAAAATAAATGATAGGCATTAGAATAAAGCTCAATTTCTTCTTCTTGACTTAGATATGGCTACAATGCCTGGATATTTAGCAACTGACTTTGTAACCTGAGGTGACAATTATATGAATAAATAGTGATTAGTTAAAGAGGATGGATCAAGGAGCCTGGCACTGTCACATAGCAGGTAAAACCACTGCCTGCAATCCCAGCATCCCATATGGGCATGGGTCTGAGTCCCGGCTGCTCCACTTCCGAACCAGTGATCCAGCTCCCTGCTAAGTGTCTGGGAAAGCATCAGAAGATGCCCCAAGTCCTTGGGCCCCTGCACCCATGTGGGAGACCCAGATGAAGCTCCTGCTCCTGGCTTCAGATCAGCCCAGCTCCTTTCATTGTGGCCACCTGGGGAGGAACCAGCAGACGGAAGATCTCATTCTCTCTCTTTGTAACTCTACCTTTCACATAAATAAATAAATCTTAAAAAAAAAAAAAAAGATGATGGTTCGAAAGACAGAAAGCACCACATTTTGATGACATGGAAGCACTGAAATAGTCTAGAATCTACTTTTAGTCCTCTTGTTAAGTGAAACAATAAAAGCTTTGGTTGTTTAAGCCACAATTAGATTCAGCCAAAACTAATAATAATTCTAAGTACAAGACAGATTTGGTGTTAAAATTTGAATGTTTCAACAGGGAGAAGTAATAAAGTGAGGTGACATGTTTGCATATTCCAGGGGAGATACATGAATTTTCTCAGGTTGGTTCTTGATCCCACCAATGCTATACTGCAATATCCTTTAATTTTCTTCTCATCCATCTCCCTTCCTCCACTTTACCTCAACTCTGAACAAGTTCACTACTCTTCTAAAACTAGGGCACAGGGGTGGGCATTTTGTGAGGGGACTAGGGCCACTTGGGATCTCCTATCAGGAGGACTGGGTTCAAGTCCTATCTCCTCTTTTGATTCCAGCTTGCTGCTAATGTGTACCTGTGGGAGAGCAGGTGATGATGGTTCAAGTATTCAGGTCCTGGCCGCTCATGTGAGACATCTAGATTGAGTTACAGGCCCCTAGCTTCAGCCTGGCCCAGCCATAGATGTTGCAGGCGTTTGGGAAGTGATCCAGCGGGTGGAAGCTATCAGTCTCTGTCTCACAAATAAAACAAAAATTAATTAAATAAAACCAGGGGCACACTATCTCATGTAAAAACACAAATCAATATTTGTTTATGAATGAATCCTATTCTTAGCAAGCAGATTGTCAAAACTCCAGAAAATGTTAACATCAATTCTGAAGGGACAAGCAGTTACCGTGAAGGGGCCCAGAAGAACCCCATGGAGGGACTTCAATCATGTCAACATAGAACTCAGCCTCCCTGAAAAGAAAAAGCAGCTCCACGTTGACAAATGACAAATGGTGGGTACATAGAAAGGAACTGGATATGGTTCACACTGCTGTAGTCATATGTAGAATGTGATCAAAGGTATTATACTGGACTTCTGTTACAAGAAGAGATCTAGATATACTCATCTCTCCATCAACATCATTGTTTAAGAGAATGAGTTTCTGCTGAAATCTGAAGTTCATTGGGTGAAAAACATATCCTCAGGGTTCAGGTGAATCCAGGCCTTGCTTATTCAGTACCCCAAGCCCAGAAAGATTAATTATTGAAAGAAATGACATTGAACTTCAGCTGCTTTGATTCAGCAACCTACAACCGTTAAAAACAAATACATCAGGATATTTTGGATAGTATCTATGGCTCTAATAAAGGAATGGTTCAGCGAGCTGGTAAAGCTGGTAGAAAAGATTAAAAAGTTGTCCACCTTTGGACAGATGATCCCTAAGAAACTAGATGGCAGATGATCCCTAAGGCCTTTTAAATATTTTAAAGACACAATAAAAACCTTCTATTTGAAAAAGAAAAACAAAACAAAACACTGTTTTACAAAATACTTAGGTCATCCCCTTTTCTCCCTACCACCTTCAGTGATGTTATCATATAACTGTATGTACAACCTGTCATGTTCTACATTCCATCCTGGTTCCACCTCTACCTGGCGTGAATTATTAAAAGCTTGCATACAGTAAAATTCACTGTTTGTTTTGGAATATTTTATGGTTTTGACAAATGCAATGTCAAACAACTGCATCTCCATCACTCCTAAACCTCTAGGTGTTTCTCCTTTATACTTAATGCATTCCCCACACACAATCCCTGGAAACTACTGGTATGTTTTCTTTCCTCTGAGTTTTTCCTTTTCCAGGGTGTTGTGTGAATGGAATCATATAATATGTAGGCTTTAGGGGCCGGCACTGTGGCTCAGTAGGTTAATCCTCCACCTGCGACAACCAGCATCCCATACGGGCACCGGTCCAAGATCTGGTTGTTCCACTTCTGATGCAGCTCTCTGCTATGGCCTGGGAAAGCAGAAGAAGATGGCCCAGACTCTTGGGCCCCTGTACCCACGTGGGAGACCTGGAGGAAGCTCCTGGCTCCCAGCTTTGGATCAGGTCAGCTCCAGCTGTTGCAGCCATTTGGGGAATGAACAACAGATGGAAGACCTCTCTCTCTGTCTCTCCCTCTCACTGTCTGTAACTCTATCTCTCAAATAAATAAATAAAATCTTTTTTAAAAAATAAAAAAATGTAGGCTTTAGGTCTAGCTTCCCTCATATAATAAAATTTTTAAATTACTATTTAAGCTTTATCTATGTTGTATGAATCAATAGTTCATATCTTTTTACTACTGCGTAGAATTCAATTTTGTAGATATACCAGAGTTAATTCCTTCACTTTTTGAAAGACATTTGGTTGTCCTTTTAAAAAGCAGCTATAAACATTCTCGGAAAGATTGATGTATGAATGTAAGTCTTCACTTTACTTGAATAAATACTTAGAATTGGGATTGCTAAGTAATACGGTTAGTGCATATTTGGCTTTTTAAAAAAACCCAAACTGTTTTCCAAAGTGGCTATACCATTTTGTATTCTTGCCAGGAATGTATAAGAGATACCATTAACACTATCTATGGAATGCATGAAATCTGTTCTCTTTATATTAATAAAAAAAATTTTTAAAGTGATACTGTCGGGGCCAGCGCTGTGGTGTAGCAGGTAAAGCAGCTGCCTGCAGCACCAGCATCCCATAGGGGCACTGGTTTGAGTCCCAGCTGCTCTACTTCTGATCCAACTCTCTGCTATGGCCTGGGAGAGCAGTAGAAGATGGCCCAACTCCTTGGGCCCCTGCACCCATATGGGAGACCTGGAAGAAGCTCCTGGTGCCTGGCTTCAGATCAGCGCAGCTGTGGCTGTTGTGGCCAACTGGGGAGTGAACCAGTGGACGGAAGACCTCTCTTCCTCTCTCTCTGCCTCTCCTTCTCTCTCTTTGTAACTCACTTTCAAATAAATCCTTTAAAAAAAAAAAAAGGACATCATACTGAAACTGAAGGAAATTTATCGCCAGCAGAACTACCTTGCAAGAAATGTCAAAAGGTTCTTTAAGGAGAAAAAAAAAATGATGCACGTAGAAACTTGGAAAGGAAATAAAGTAGAAGCATCAGAGCAGGACTAATGAAAGTAAAGTCTTTTGGTTCTTTTATTCTTAACTGATCTAAAAGATGAATGTTTACTTCAACAATAATGAGGGCAGGCATTCTATTGTAGTAGGTAGGCTGCTTAGGACGCCCTCATCCCATATCAGAGTGACTGGTTTGAGTCATGGCTTCTCTGTACTTCTAATTCAGCTGCCTGCCAATACTCCTGGAAGACAACAGACAATGGCCCAAGTACTTAGGTTCCTGCTACCCACAGGGGAGACCTGGACAGAGTTCAGGCTTCCGGCCTTGGCCTAGCCGAGTTCTAGCTGTTGCAAGCATTTGGGGAGCAAACTAGTGGATGGAAGATATTTCTATCTTTCTCTGTCACTCTGCCTTTCTTTTAAGATTTTATTTATTTATTTGAAAGGCAGAGTGACAGAGAGGCAGAGAGAGCGAGAGTGAGAGAGAGAAAGAAAGAGAGGTCTTCCATCTGCTGATTCACTCCCCAGTTGGCCACAACAGCCAGAGCTGCGCCAATCTGAAGCCAGGAGCCAGGAGTTTCTTTCAGGTCTCCCATATGGGTGCAGGGGCCCAAGGAGTTGGGCCATCTTCTACTGCTTTCCCAGGCCATAGCAGAGAGCTGGATCAGAAGTGAAGCAGCTGGGACTCCAGCCGGCACCCATATGGGACGCCAGCACTGCAGGCATTGGCCTTACCCACAGCTGGCTCCCACTCTACCTTTCAAATAAATATTTTTATAAAAAATTAAAGCAATGATGATAACAATGTATTGGGTGATTACCACACATGAGTAAAGTAAAATGAATGCAAGAAATGTCCTAGGGGATAGGAGGGAAAAATTAAGAACACTCTGCTGTAAGGTCCCTATATTCCCTGTGAAGCAGTATAGCATTTTTTGAAAGTCAACTTAGGCTAAAAATACTATATTCAGGAGAAGGGTGTTTGGGGCAGTGGTTAAACCTCTGCTCAGGATGCCCACATCCCATACTGGACTGCCTGACTTTGGTTCCCAGCTCCATTCTCTATTCCAGCTTTCTGTTAAGGACTGGCAGCTGATGATGGCTCAAGCAGTTGAGTCCTTGCCACCCATGTGGGAGGCCTGGATTGATTTCATGGCTCTTGGCTTCAGCCTGAGCCAGCTGTAGCTATTGCAGGGATTTGGGGATGAAGGATCTCTCTGTCTCACTGTAACTCATTCTCAAGTAAAATAAACACATTTTAAAAATATGTTGAAAACTTTCAGGCAACCCTAAAATTAAAGAAACGTAAATGATACAGCAAAAGAGGAGATAATAAAAAACCATAAAATGTTCAATGAAAACCAGAGAAATCAGATAAAGGCAAAAAAAAGATCAAATGAAACAAATATTTGTTAGGAGAATGGTATGGTAGATATTAATTTATCTATAAATAAGAGTAAATGGTCTAAACATACCAATTAAACTACTGTGCTCAGAATGGATTTAAAAAAGCATATTTAATTATATATATATATCTACAAGAAATGCACTTTATCATAAACACAAAGGTTAAAAGTAAGGAATGAGGATAACACCAGAGAAAACAGAAAAATGAACTCTAGAGATCTGTTCTTAGAAACAAACAAAAAAAATGTGGCAAATCTGTTAAAATCAATCTTATAGGAACTTTGAGATGTAATCAAATGCTTAACCAGGGGAAGGATGACTTAAACCAGACAGGTGATCTGTGTGACATTTTACCTAATGTATTCAAAATTCACAAAAGTGAAAAAACTCTAAAGCACACAGAATAATTCCAATAAAAACTGTACAAGACCCTAATCAAGAAAATCTGCTCAACTTATTAAAGTTAATAAAAGGAATCCTAAGTTAATGCCATACTTAAAAATTGGAAAAGTTATCAAATTAAAGATGGAAGTTTTCTCAACGTTATCTATGAAATTAATAAAATTCCAATCACAAGGTTTGAAAGGTTCTCAAGCTAATGCTCGAATCTAGTTAAAACGAAAGACCTGGAAAGAATGAAATGAAAAAATCAAAGAACATGGATAGGGGCCGGCGCCATGGCTCACTTGGTTAATCCTTCGCCTGCAGCGCCGGCACCCCATCTGGGTGCCGGGTTCCAGTCCTGGTTGCTCCTCTTCCAGTCCAGTTCTCTTCTGTGGCCCGGGAAGGCAGTGGAGGATGGCCCAAGTGCTTGGGCCCTGCACCCATGTGGGAGACCAGGAGGAAGCACCTGGCTCCTAGCTTCGGACCGGTGAAGCGCCAGCCGTAGTGGCCATTTGGGGAGTGAACCAACAGAAGGAAGACCTTTCTCTCTTTCTCTTTCTCTCTCTCACTGTCTATAACTCTATCTGTCAAATTAAAAAAAAAAAAAAGAAGAAGAAGAACATGGATGGTACAAAGAAGCCATGACTCAAACCAGTCACTCTGATATGGGATGTGGGTGTCCCAAGCAGCCCACCTACTGCACAACAATGCCTGCCCTCATTATTGTTTAAGTAAACATGGATAGTAAATTACTATGTTATATATATTTGCATATATTAAAAAAGGAAAGAAACGTGAAAAAACTAACAATTTTAGAACAATCTGCAGACATGGGATGAAAACAAGATTTCTCTATGTTTTATATACATCTTCTGCATATAATTTGGTATACTTTGTTTTGTGTATTTGATTTTCCAACCAGGTAAATGTTTCACATAATTATAAAATAAAATTCAATTAATTATTAAAAGCTCTGCCTAAAAATCAAAAGCAAAATAACACAAATGAACCTAAGCATATATCAACTTTCTGGTTTAACCATACTGAGAGAATTCCTTCTAGCTACTTCAAAACACAATGATTTTTTTAACCTTACTTTCCTAGAAGGATTATACCCTAGCAACAAATACATTTATGAAGAAACGTTAAAATATTAATAGTAGAAAGATTGTAAGTACTGAGAATGTTATTTTTTTTAATTTTATTTATTTTTTTATTTTTATTTGACAGAGTTAGACAGTGAAAGAGAGACAGAGAGAAAGGTCTTTCTTCCGTTGGTTCACCCCTCAAATGGCTGCTACAGTAGGAACTATGCCGATCCAAAGCCAGGAGCCAGGTACTTATGCTGGTCTCCCATGGGGTGCAGGGCCCAAGCACTTGGGCCATCCTCCACTGCCTTTCCGGGCCACAGAAGAGAGCCGGACTGGAAGAGGAGCAACTGGGACTAGAACCCAGCACCCATATGGGATGCCGGCACCGCAGGCGGAGATTAACCAAGTGAACCGCAGTGGCAGCCCCAAGAATGTTACTTTGAAACTATTTTATTTATGTGTAGATATATAGATGGATGGATAGATGAGCAAATAAAAGATTCAAAAATAAAAACAAAGATTAAAATCCTGTAATTCCACATTTTTAACTTTGGACATAGCAGTATGAACTCGTGATTACTACTTTGTTAAGAATGCATTTCCTACTATAATATGAATTAACCTTGAAACATGTGGCCAGTGCCGTGGCTCACTAGGCTAATCCTTCGCCTTGCGGCGCCGGCACACCGGCTTCTAGTCCTGGTCAGGGCGCCGGATTCTGTCCCGGTTGCCCCTCTTCCAGGCCAGCTCTCTGCTGTGGCCAGGGAGTGCAGTGGAGGATGGCCCAAGTGCTTGGGCCCTGCACCCCATGGGAGACCAGGAGAAGCACCTGGCTCCTGCCTTCAGATCAGCGCGATGCGCGGCGGCCATTGGAGGGTGAACCAATGGAAAAAGGGAAGACCTTTCTCTCTGTCTCTCTCTTTCACTGTCCACTCTGCCTGTCAAAAAAATAAATAAATAAATAAAAATAAAAAAAAAGAAAGAAAAGAAAACATGCAAAGTGAAAGAAGTGAGTTAAGAGTCTGCATATTGAGGTCAGCACTGTGGTGTAGCAGGTAAAGCCAATGCCTGCAGGGCTGGCATCCTATATGGGCACTGGTTCAAGCCCCAGCTGCTCCACTTCCAATCCAGCTCTCTTCTAATGTGCGTGGGAAAGTAGCAGAAGATGGCCCCAATCCTTGGGCCCCTCCACCCATGTGGGAGATATGAAAGAAACTCTAGGCTCCTGGCTTCTCCAGCCATCACAGCCATTTGGGAAGTGAACCAGTGGATGGAAGACCTCTCCCCCCACCCCAACTCTGCCTTTCAAATAAATAAATCTTTTAAAAAAATCACACACACACAAAAGCCTACATATTATTTAAGTGCCCAAGCACTTAAGCCATCTTTCATTGCTTTCCCAGGCCATAGCAGAGAGCTGGATTGGAAGAGGAGCAGCCAGGACTTGAACCTGCACCCATATAGGATGCTGGCACTGCACGCTGGGTTTGTTTGTTTGTTGTGTTTTTTTTGTTTTTGTTTTGTTTTGGTTTGGTTTTTTGTTTTTTTTTGTTTGTTTTTTGTTTTTGTTTTTGTTTTTTTTTGACAGGCAGAGTGGACAGTGAGAGAGAGAGACAGAGAGAAAGGTCTTCCTTTTACCATTGGTTCACCCTCCAATGGCCACCGCGGCCAGCCCCGCGCACCCGCTGCGCTGATCCAATGGCAGGAGCCAGGTGCTTATCCTGGTCTCCCATGGGGTGCAGGGCCCAAGCACCTGGGCCATCCTCCACTGCACTCCCTGGCCACAGCAGAGAGCTGGCCTGGAAGAGGGGCAACCAGGACAGAATCTGGCGCCCCGACCGGGACTAGAACCTGGTGTGCCGGCGCCGCTAGGCGGAGGATTAGCCTAGTGAGCCGCGGCACCGGCGCACGCGGGGTTTTAACCCACTGTGCCACAGCACTGGCCCAGAACTGTATACTTTAAGTGGATTAAATGCATTGTATATGAATTAAATCTTAGTCAAGCTGTTAATAAAATATTTTCTAGTTCTTTATACACACACACACACACACACACACCCTATAGAAACAATAAAACAGTGATCACAATAAGAGCAAGCACCGTAATTATGGTTTCAAAATATCATTTCCCACTTAAAGGAATCAGGGTATCATACTGAAAGGACAGATCTCATGCCGAGGGCATGTACAAAATGGTACTTGGGGCCGGCGCCGTGGCTCACTAGGCTAATCCTCCGCCTTGCGGCGCCGCACACCAGGTTCTAGTCCTAGTCGGGGCGCCGGATTCTGTCCCGGTTGCCCCTCTTCCAGGCCAGCTCTCTGCTGTGGCCAGGGAGTGCAGTGGAGGATGGCCCAGGTGCTTGGGCCCTGCACCCCATGGGAGACCAGGAAAAGCACCTGGCTCCTGCCATCGGATCAGCGCGGTGCGCCAGCTGCAGCGCGCTGGCTGCGGCAGCCATTGGAGAGTAAACCAATGACAAAGGAAGACCTTTCTCTCTGTCTCTCTCACTGTCCACTCTGCCTGTCCAAAAAAAAAAAAAAAAAAAAAAAATGATACTGGGAGTTCTTGTCAGACCAGAAATATAGGATGCCATTAAAAACTACTAGGGATGTGATAAAAGGATTCAGAAACCATTTTAAAAAGGTGGCCAAGGGGCCAGCACTGTGGCGTAGTGGGTTAAGCCACTGCCTGCAGCACTATCATCGCAAATGGGCACCAGTTCAAGACATGGCTGCTCCACTTCCCATCCAGCTCTCTGCTACTGCCTGGGAAAGCAATAGAAGATAGCCCAAGTGCTAGGGCCCCTGCACCCGTGTGGCAGACCTGAAAGAACCTCTTGGCTCCTGGCTTTGGATTGGCACAACTCTGGCCATTAAAGCCACCTGGGGAGTGAACCAGCAGGTGGAAGACCTTTTCTCTCTCTCTCTCTCTCTCTCTCTAACTCTACCTTTAAAAAAAAAAAAAAAAAAAAGGTGTCCAAAGATGGGAACATTTGGGCTTCAAAAGAAAAGTAACTGCAATGGTTTAAAACACATCAACTATGTGTTTTTGTTTGTTTGTTTGTTTGTTTTTTTGACAGGCAGAGTGGACAGTGAGAGAGAGAGAGAGAGAGACAGAGAGAAAGGTCTTCCTTTTGCCGTTGGTTCACCCTCCAATGGCTGCCGCGGCCAGCACGCTGCAGCCGGCACATCACACTGATCCGAAGCCAGGAGCCAGGTGCTCCTCCTGGTCTCCCATTCGGGTGCAGGGCCCAAGGACCTGGGCCATCTTCCACTGCACTCCGGGGCCATAGCAGAGAGCTGGACTGGAAGAGGGGCAACCGGAACAGAATCTGGTGCCCCGACCGGGACTAGAACCTGGTGTGCCGGCGCCGCAAGGCGGAGGATTAGCCTAGTGAGCCATGGCGCCGGCCAAAAACACATCAACTATGTTAAAATTATATATATGTAAATATATAAGGTTAATAATAACTCATCAGGAGATGTTGAGAACGATTCAAAAGTCCAAAAACTTCTAAAGGACAGTGATCTATTTATTCTGTCTTTCTTGTACAAATTGTACCCTGGTTGGGTAACAAAACACTTATGGGAATTTTTTTTTCTTTAGACAAATATTTCAGCTCATTAATGAAGAAGAAATGACAGAATTCAAATACAACTACTTTATAACTCCAATGAAACAATGGGTCTAGCTAATAATTATCCATGTTTCCTAAAAACATAATAGCAAGACCTGTTCTATTTTTAAAATATTTGACAACCAAAGAGAAAAATACCCTTCTATCTCTCCACCTTACTCCCTCTAATATCACAATTCAGTAGTCCTTCAACCCCATCAGGAACTTCCGTTCTTTGAATCTACCAATTTTTCACTGTCCCTGACCCCTTGCTATCCTCTCTTCTCTAGTTATCTGTCCTAAAATCCATAGTTAAACAACATAACCAATTCTTAAATCCATGGGCAAACAACATAATCAAATCTTACTAACTCAGACGACTTTTGCCTCTGTTTGACATTTTTCTAATTTGCTTTATGAAACCAATACATGCACTAAGTCCAACTTCTCCCCTGTGGGTACAATTATACAGATGAACACTGCAGAAAAGAAATCACACAACTATGTGGAATAGGCTCACTTTAAATTCATGAATACTAACGTTAAGTGGTTCTTCACTGTTTCCTTGAAAATCATATTTCTCTGTGTTCTGTTACACTCTCTTAAGCGATTTTCTTTTTCTCATTCCTCAAACCCTCAACCTTCCTCTACCAACCTCACTCTCAGCCAAGTCTCTTGCTTCCTACTTCAGTATAAAATTGAAGCAATCAGAAGAGAAGTGTTATAAGCTCTCACTAACACATCATTCCATCTACCTGTATCTGAGCCAGGTACTTCTTTCTCTCCTGTTGCTATTATGGTCATGCTCCAAACTAAGGCAAACTCTATCATTAGATCCTGTTTGCTCTGGCTACTTAAAGACACGTTTATGGTATTACTCTCTTTTCTTTCCTGTATCATCAAATTTGTCTATCAGATCATTTTAATTAACATATAAAGAGTAAACATATAGCTCTTAACTCCAGCTATCACTCCTTTCACTTCTTCCATTTAAGAAAAAAATCTTCAGCAATTATCTAAACTGTGGTACAGTGCATTAAGCTACTGCTTCCAACCCTGTATTACAGAACTGGTTCAAGTTCCAGCTGCCCAGCTTTCAATCCAGCTTCCTGCTAATGTGCAGGGAAAGGCAGCAACTCATGGCTCAAGTACTTGGGCCTCTGCCACCCATGTGGAAGACCAGATGGAGCTCCT
Source organism: Oryctolagus cuniculus (assembly GCF_051225735.1). Lineage (NCBI taxonomy): Eukaryota > Metazoa > Chordata > Mammalia > Lagomorpha > Leporidae > Oryctolagus > Oryctolagus cuniculus. Next base: position 18,566,780 of record NC_142884.1, read on the forward strand.
GGTTCCTGGCTTTGGCCTGCTCCAGACCTAGCTGTTGTGGTCATCTGGGGAGTGAATCAGTAGATGGGGGAGGGAGGGAGGGGGAGAGAGAGAGAGAGAGAGAGAGAGAGAATGTGTGTGTATGTTCCTCTTTTTTTAATTTTTATTTTATTTTATTTATTTGAGAGAGTTACAGACGGTGAGAGGGAGAGACAGAAAGGTCTTACATCCATTGGTTCACTCCCCGATGGCTGCAACAGCTGGAGCTGCACTGCTCCAAAGCCAGGAGCCAGGAGCTTCTTCTGGGTCTCCCAGGGGATCCTTATGTGATGCTGGCGTTCCAGGCGGAGGATTAACCTACTGTGCCAGGGCACCGCCCCCTCTTTCTCTCAAATAAATAAATCTTGGGAAAAATTATCTGGACTTGATATTTCCAATTTTTGTTCTTCAGTTTTCTCTTTGGCCTCATACTCCAATGAAACTGCTTTCCGGAACACCAATGACTAAATTCTCAGGCCTCGTTTACTTGGCCTATCAATAGCATCTGACAGTTCTCATTAAAACACCTTCTTCCCTTGGATTCCTGGATACCACCCTCATCTAGTTGTCCTCAATCTTTTTAACTAGTCCTTTCCAGGCTCTTTTGCTGATTTCTCCTTTCAGCTGTGACGTAGTGTGTTAAGTATCTGCCTGCTGGACTGGTATCCCATACGGGCACCAGTTCTAGTCCCAGCTGTTCCACTTCCAATCCAGCTCTCTGCTATGGCCCGGGAAAGCAGAAGATGGCCCAAGAGCTTGGGCCCCTGCACCCGCCTGGGAGACCCAGAGGAAGCTCCTGGCTCCTGGCTTCGTATAGGCCCAGCTCCAGCTGTTGCAGGCACTCGGGGTGTGAACCAGTGGGTGGAAGATCCCCCTCTCTCTGTCTCTCCCTCTTCCTCTCTGTAGCTCTGCCTCACAAGTAAATAAATCTTTTTTTAAGAAAAGAGTACATTGTAGCATGTACCAAATAGTTGCTGCTAAACACCATTTATAAATGCAAGAAATCTGGCAGACCCAAATTACCATCAATAGGAGCAAATGCATTAAAATGTACACTACAAAAAAACTTTTAAACCTTGACACAGATGTGTAATTTTTCAAATGAAAACTTATTAATCACACAATGTTAAAAAGAGAGAATGCCTGGGAGCCAGCATTGTGGTGCAGCGGGTTAATGCCCTGGCCTGAAGCGGAGGCATCCCATATGGGCGCCAGTTCGAGACCTGGCTGCTCCACTTCCGATCCAGCTCTCTGCTATGGCCTGGGAAAGCAGTACAAGATGGCCCTAGTCCTTGGGCCCCTGCACCCATGTGGGAGACCGGGAAGAAGCTCCTGGCTCCTAACTTCCGATCCAGGCAGCTTCGGCCATGGCGGCCAATTGGGGAGTGAACCAACGGATGGAAGACCTGTCTCTCTCTCTCTGCCTCTCCTCTCTCTGTGTAACTCTTTCAAATAAATAAATAAATCTTTATAAAAATTTAAAAAAGATCGCAGAACTGTATGTATAGTGCATTTACAACTTTACGTCATTACGCACCTATATAAGAACATACGAATACATGTATATAGATTCGCAAAAAAAGATGAGTAAATTGTGACAGTGCCTCCATGGCTGGTAGACGTATGAACGATTTTTGTTCTCTGAACTTTTCCGTGTTTTGCGATTTTGGGCAAGGGATTGGGGAGCAAGGAGAGAAAATTGAATACGCACACAAAACGACATTGTTAACATAAGCATATACAATTAAAAGTAGGTATTGCAGTGTTGGGCCTACAGCGATGCAGTGTCACACATTTACACACACAACCCAACCCTACCTTCATTCACGGAGTTTCTCGTTCCTGTCACGGACGGTGGCGCCCATGTTCATACTGAAACATAAAACGGAAAAGCACATCCCAAAAAGCGTTTGCAGACACGATCCCAAGGCCACACTCAGCCAGTCAAATGCCCAGCAAATTCCAGGCACTTCACGCCACACCCACGGCCTCAGGGAACGGCCGGCCCCGGCCCCGCAGGCCCCGCTCCCTCCCTGCGCAGAGTCCCCGAGGACTCACCCCCGAGCCCGCGCGCGGACTCAGGCCCCGAGTCCACGCCCCAGGCCGCACTCTCGGCGCGGGTTAGGATAGGGGCGCCCCTGAGGTCACAGCTGGCGGCGACTGAGAGCCACAAAATGCTTCGGTCCGCTAGACGCAGGGCAACGCTTCCCAGACGCCCCCGCGGCTCACCCGGGTGGGACTAACCTGCCCGTTTGCCATTAGTGAGAAAACCAACGGCGGCATTGAAAGGTGCGCAGCCCTGCGCAGGAGCACCAGCCGGGGGTCTGGCGAGAGCAGCCTCCCTTGATCTCCTCAGGGAGTGCAACCAGGTACTGCGAAGAATCGGAATGGGGCCGCGACTTCGCGGTCCCGAACTACATTTCCCAGAGGCCTTCACGGCATAAGACGATTTTTCTGCAAAAAGGCGTTTCCTCCTTACAGCTTTGGGGAGCGTCAGGTTGGCGAAGGAGGCGTCGCTCAGTCTCTTTAGTTTCGCCTGGTCGCGGCTCCACTCTGGGCTGGGCTACATCGGGGTGGAAAGGAAAGATCACAAGTCTGCCTGAGCCTCAAGCTCCTAGCAGGAGTCAGAAGAGGAAGCAGTGATGTCCTGGGACTGTGTGTGTGTGGAAATTCGACCATGGATTTAGGATTTGGGGTTTATGGGACTGGGAGACTCTACGGTCCCGTGGCTTTTGCGGTCCTGTGAATTTGCAGGTGTGTGTGTGTGACCGTGCTCGCGAATCGTGCATTCTCCTGTTCTGGTCCTGCAGTTTTGTCAGTGACAGTGTGTTGGTGGACTTCTTGAATGTGTCTGAGACAGCATTAATGAACTAGATGACCTGGGATTGGGAGCGTGACTGACAGGCAGGGAAATGTGGCCGGACTACCTGGATTCTAAACACATAGGGCCATTAACCAGCTTTGTGGCCTCAAACTAATTAAATTCTGGTAACGCTCAGTTTCTGCTACTGTGACAGTTTGAGACCATGATTTTTAGACCCACTTGAGCAGAAGTTTAGTCAGTCAGCTGCCGACGTAGACTCTTTGAGAGGAAGCGAGCTTCAAGTATCAGCAATGTCCCATTTCCCTGAAACCCAGATCGTCCACTGGGACTTCTATGTACATCAAATACACCTTAGAACCTACACTGGCTTCAGTAACAGGATGCTACTGTGAATTTGGGGAGGAATCTAGCTCCACAAAATGGAGACCCCGACTTCTCTGTTTCATAAAAAGGTACGCAATTGTTATTAATCTTTCTCTTACATGTAGGTGGTTGGATGTGGAGCCGACTACCCAGCTTAGTCTGTAATTACAAGGCAGGGCTGTATCATAATTCCTACTTCCTCTCTCAGCTCTACTCATACCTTTCTTGCAAGAGAGGAATCACAGGAGGATACAAAAAGGCATTGCACCGTGTTAGTGTCCACCCCTTCTCCCCTTTTATTAGTACCATAAACTTCCACTTGTTTTAGGAGTAGGAACACTTCCGGGACTTTTGAAATTTTTAGTATGTAGTAACACCTAAGAATCTGTTTCTTGTTTTATGTTTTGTTTTTGTATTTGTTTTTCAGAGGAAAAGAGAGCACACTCATTCACTGGTAGATTCCCAAAATGTCCGTGACAGGTAGGGCTGAGCCAGGGCTGGAGTCAAGAACTTAATCCAGGCCTCCCACGTGGGTGGCAGGAACTCAGCTACTTAAACCATCACCGCTGCCTCCCAGGGTCTGCATTGACAGAAAGCTAGAATCAGGAGCTAAAGCTGGAAATCGAACCCAAATATTTCAGTGTGTGACGTGGGCATCTTAACCACTAGGCTACACACTTACTCTGCTTATTCTTTCTATACCTGATGTGTGATGGGGACCTAGGGAATATGTCTTCCATTATTGATTCCTCCCCTCCATCAAAAGTTCACCACATTCATTCTGGAAATTATTCTACACCATCTTATTTTGTAGTCTACTCCTAAGGATTCCTAATGACATATAAATTAACGAGCTAGAGTGAAATGTGGGAACATTCATTTTAGAAAATTAGTATCTGGGGGCCAGCACTGTGGCATAGTTGGTTGTTTCCACCTGCGGCACCGGCATCCCATATGGGTGTCAGTTTGAGTCCCACCTGCTCCACTTCCTATCCACCTCCCTGTTAATGGCCCCGGGGAAAGCAGTGGAAGATGGTCCAAGTGCTTGGGCCCCTGCCACCCAAATAGGGGACCCAAATGGAGTTCCTGGCTCCTGGCTTCAGCCTTGTCCAGCTAAGGCCATTTCAGTCATTTGGGAGTGAACCAGAGAATAGAAGAGCTGTCTCTCTGTGTGTCCGTGTCTCTCTCTACCTTTCAAATAAACACAAATAAATCTTTTTTTAAAAAAGTGAAAATTAATTGTTTAGTCTTTATAAAAGTAATATCAAAACATGTCTGTTCCCCCAAAAAAATCACAAAAAAGATGATCAGAAACTATAAATAAATATATCCAAATAATCTAATAACCTGGAATAATTATTATTAACATTTTGCCATGCTTATTTTCATTTTAGTGCATATTTTAGAAAGAATCACTTATGCATATTTTTCTACAACATTTCATGCATAATAACAAATTTTGAACATATTTCCATTAGTGGTAAGTAAAAAATCAACATGTTAAATATATAACCTAATTTGAATGATGTTTCAAGCTTTCCTTTTTTATCTTTTTTGTCATTATAATTCATGCCTTAAAGAACTTCTTTGTACACATGTCTTTCAGCATATGTATAATTATTTCCCAGTCTAATTTATAAAAGTGAATTTCCTGGCTCAAACATCAGAAATTCAGTAAGGCCAGGACCTGTGTGAGAAATTTTAAAGGTTTTCAAGGACAAAGTACATTTCCTATTCTAAAGTTTATTATAACCCAGTATGAGAAAAAAATATACACAAATACTGCCTAAATAGAGTGTGGTAAGGGCATCCAAGGAAGTGCGAATGATACACCAGGAGATTTAAAAGAGAAAGGTATTATTTTGATTTCTGGAACCACTGATAACAGCAATACAAAACCAACATACTTTCCTCTTTATTTGAAAGGCAAAGAGAAACAGATAGACTGACAGCGATCTGCCATGTGCTGGCTCATTCCGCCAATGCCGGCAATAGCGGGGGCTGAGCCAGGCTGAATCCGGGGGCCTGGAGCTCCATCCAGGTTTCTCCTGTGGATGAGAGGAACACAAGCACACAAGTCACCACCTGCTGCCTACCAGAGTGCACGTGAGCAGGAAGCTAAAACTGGGACATGAACCCAGGCACTCTGACAGGGAATGCAGGCATCAAGCAGCTTTGCCTTAGCCACTGCACTGAATGCCCACGCTTCCGTCTAATGCTTATATTTTGTATTTTATTTTTAAAGCGTGACTTTTATTAGACAGCATTGGTTTTTGTAAGGCTTCTACAACACACACCAAACACCGGAATTAAGAGAAAGGTTTATTGTCGGGTGGGGGAAGCCCGATGGACCTGGGGAAAGGTGGAGAGAGTAAGAGAGAGAGGGATCAGGAGAGACAGTACGTGTGCTGGAAGCAGATCCTGTTATACATTTGCAGGGGTGGGAGGGAGCTGGGCAGGGAAGTAGGAGAAGCGAATCCCATTAGGGTGGAGGTGGAGCTGACACCTGTAGTTGGGCCATGGGGCTTACGACTGATTGATCGATTGATCGAAGCTTACTATGCAAGGTGGCCATGGGGGCCAGAACCTAAGATGGTGTCCATGTGTAGATGGTGCCACAGACAAGTCTGCACCATATTTATTAACAGTTTTTTTTTTTAACAGTATTACTCATTTTCCGTATTTAGTAAGTTAACATTTAGTATAGTTTAGCTTTGGTCTACCATCTTAGTATTTATTTTCTTCCTTTTTGAAGGAATTCTAGATTCACATGTAGTTTAAGAAATTACTGAGAGAGATCACATGAAACTTTTTATCCAACTTCCTTCAATACAACTCTTATAAAATCATAAATATATAACAACCTGTAGATTTATATTTATACAGTCAAGATGTAAATATTTCCATCTTCACAAAAATTTTTCATCTGGTTTTTTATTTTTTTAAAAAGACTTATTTTATTTATTTGAAAGGTAGAATTGCAGAAAGAAAGAGAGAGAGATCTTTCATCCACTGGTTCACTCCCCAAATGGCCACAACAGCCTGCGCTGGGCCAGACTGAAGTTGGGAGCCAGGAACTTCTGGGTCTCCCATGTAGGCACAGGGTCCCAAGCAGTTGGGTCATCCTCAACTGCTTTCCCAGGCCATTACCAAGGAGCTGGATTGGAAATGGAGCAGTCAGGACTTGAACCAGTGCCCATATGGGATGCCAGTGCTCCAGGTGGAGGCTTAACCTACTATGCCACAGTGCCAGCCCCTCTTTCTAGTTTCTTTAAAGTAGAAGATGAAGTCATTGATTTGAGACCTTCCTTCTTTCTAATGTAGGTATTTAGTGTTACATATGCCCCCTGAATACTGCGTTAGTGGCATTCTATAATTTTTAAAAATTGGTGCCCAGCCCAGATGTATAATAGTTATACATATTTATGGGTTACTGTATGGTATTTCAATACATGTATGCAGTGTATAATGACAGGTAACTGGCATATTCATCATCTCAAACATTTATCTTTTTTTGAAATCAGCAATTAGTCATCGTCAACCATGGCGGTCAATTGTGCTATAGAGCATAGAAAGTGTTATGGATTAAACAGTACTTGGCTCCCCAAAATTCATGCAGATATTTAAGCCCCAAAATCTTGCATTAACAGTTAATGGATTAATGCTAATGGTTGATGGATTAGGGTGGACACTTCATCTGATGATGGCAGACGAGAGGTGGGGTTAGTGGGAGACATTTAGTATCACTGGGGGCTTGCCCTTGGAAGGTAATTCTCTTGAAAGGGTTGGCTTTTTAAGTGGAGTTTGGCCTAGCTCCTCTCTGCTTCTTGGCTTACCATGTGAGCTTCCCTCTGCACATGCTGCATCATTGCTAGCCTCCACCAGATGGCCCACTAATGGAGCTACCTGATTTTGAACTGTGAACCTCCAAAGTGTTGAGTTGAAACAAACCTCTTCCTTCCCAAGAAGCTCAACTAAGGTGTTTCAGTAAAATTAATGAAAGCTAATACAGAAAACTGGTATCAAGAAGTGGGATATACCTGAATATGTGGAGGTTGGAAGAATTTGAAGAAGCAGACTAGAGAAAGTCTAGAATGCTACAAACAGTGTCATTGGTGATTCTGATGAGGCTTAGAAGACTGGAATGCTGGTAGAAATGTGGACAGTAAAGGCCATGCTGATGAGTTTTTCAGATGGAACTAAATATTCTACTAGAAACTGGACTAAAGATCACCCATGCTGGGGCTGGCGCTGTTGCTTGAGGAGTAAAGCCGCCACCTGCAGGGACGGCATCCCATACGGGTGCCGGTTTGAGTCTCAGCTGAAAGCAGTGGAAGATGGCCTAAGTCCTTGGGCCCCTGCACCCTCATGGGAGACCTGGAAGAAACTCCTGGCCCCGGATGGTCACAGCTCCAGCCGTTGCAGCCAGTTGGGGAGTGAACCAGCGGATGGAAGATCTCTCTCTCTCTCTCTCTCTGCCTCTCCTTTTCTCTCTGTGTAACTCTGACTTTCAAATAAATAAATAAATCTTTAAACAAAAAAGATCACCCATGCTACATGGGGGCAGAGAATCTGGAGTGTGACTTCATGGAGGTTGAACTTAAGATGGTGGACCCCGTGTTTGGTGGAGGACATCTCAAGGCAGCCAAGTGTTCTGGCCGCAGCCTGCGTGTTACTTGTTATTGTTACTGCTAGTAAGTTTTGCAGTGGGAATCAGGAGCAAGTGGGAGCAGAGCATGAAAAATTTCAGCCTGTCCAGGGAAGGAAGGAAGAAAAACTTGTTTAGGATAAGAAATTGAGTTAGAGAAACCATTTTCTAAACGGGTTAGTGCAAGGAAAAGGAAACCAAGTGTTTATGAGCAAGACGATCAGAGAAAGACTCTGCGGGCATTTCGGGGATCTTAAATGCCCCTCCCATTACTGGCCAGAACTGCTTCCGGAAATCCCAGAGACAGGATTCTGGCCAGTTGGCAGAGTTCTCAGAGGCCACTGCAGTCCTGGCTCGACAGGGTCCAGGAGTGGCTCCTGTTGGTGGCAAACCTTGGTGTCGTCGAGGTGAAGCGGGTTTTGCAGGTGTGCAGAATGCAAGAGTTATGGTCTCGGTGGCTTCTACCAAGTTTTCAAAGGTAAGCCTCTGAGGCCAGAAAAGAGTCGTGCTGCAGGACTGGGGGGCCTGCATGGAGTGGTACAAAAATGAAGCTAATAAGCGTGGAGCTTCAGAAGAAATCTCAGAAAAGTAAAGGTGCCAGCCATGTCAGGCACGCACCAAGGAATATGGCAGGCAAACCCGGGAAAGCTGCAGACGCCAGCATTAGTCCCAGAGAGCAGCCATGGGGGCCTCCACCTCGAATGCAAAGGATGTTTCAAACTTGGGGTCCAGGCAGACACCTGTCACAGGGGCGGAGCCACAGCAGGGTGGCTAGGAAATGCCAAGTGGAAATGTAGGGGTGGAGCTGCGTTCAAGTAACCACCTCCAAAGCAATAGCGCGGGCGGCGGGGAGCAGGACCGGGCGGAAGGAAGCATAACGCGCTTGCGCACTCTATCTCCCGGCACTCCACTTTTTTTTTCCGGCATTCCAGTAGGATTCTAGGAAGTCACCCACTCTTGTGTAGTAGTGCAGTGTGCGCGCCCAAACCTCTCCCCCTGCAGTTAGGTTGTGGCTGTGTGTTGGTAACGGAAATAGGTCGAGCCCTGTGCCTGTGCACCGTCCCCTGTGACACCCGGCGCAGTACCTGTGCCCGGCCCAAGCAAGGAGCTGAAAGGAAAACGGACTTTCGGACTCTTTTCTGGAAGACCGGGGCCTGAGGGAGTGCGAGGATGCGGTGCCGAGGGGGTGGTACTAGCAACCCTGAGCGGCGCTGAGCCGAGGTACGCGGACTCCGCTGCGGACTACATTTCCCAGTGGCCCCCGCGGGAACTGGGCCGTCGGTCCCTTTGTGTCCTCCGGAGGCCTAGGCTGCTGAGGCGCTTCTTTCCGGGCCGGCAGTATTTGGGTTCCCCGTAACTCTTAGACGGGGCGTAAGGCCCTAGTGGAGATTTCCGGAGATTTCCAAGCGGAAACGGCTCTTTCCGCAGTTCAGTTCTGCAGGTAGGGAGCGGGCTGAGGAGTGGCCTGTGGGTCACCCTGACGCCGACCCCAGGCCCCTTGCCGTGACTCTCCGTGTGAGACAGTCACCACACTTGCCTGTCTTACCTGTGCGACTGCGGGCGTGGGTCGATGATGGGTGCCCTAGAGCGTCAGGCTGTGAGTGCGGGAGGGTGGGCATTCCTTGCCCTCGGTTGTGCCGGTACCCGCGGCCTCTTTGTGACTGGGGTGTGTGAATGACACCGTCGGTTCTGATACCGTAGTGTCCGAGATTTGGGGTCTGGGGGAAGGTGTCCGTGTGAAACTGCCCATGCCCATGGCGTCTGGGGCAAGCAGCTGGCACTGTAGTTTCTAAGACTGGATATGTGAGGGTACTGAGTGATAACTGGTGACACCCAGTATCTGCTAAAGCCACCCAAGTGATGTCATTATGCCACCAAGTGTCAGAATCACTGATTGATTGGAGAGTAGCCCTGTGGATTCAGGCAGCCTTGTATTTGATGTTTTCACATTTTTATTTACTGTTTCAGTTTTATTTGAAGAGGGGGGAGAGATTCCATCCACAGGTTCACTCACCCCAATGCCTGAAACAGCCAGCGCTGGGCCAGGTTGAAGCCAGGAGCTAAGAACTCCATCTGGGTCTCCCATGCGTGTCAGGGACCCAAGTACTTGAGCCATTACCTGCTGAATTCCAGGGGTGTGCATTAGCGGGAAACTGGAATCAGGAAGAGTTGCAGCTGGAACGCAGTCATTCCCTTGTGGAATGGGCCATTCCAACCAGCGTATCAGTTGTCTCAACCGCTGTGCCACGTGCCCACCCATTATATTGATGTGATTATTTATTGGTTTTGTGACTTTATGTAAGTGATGAAGTTTCTTGGAGTCTTGTTTTGTAAAACCTAGAAAATCTATTATTAAAATAAAAATTAGGAAATAATTTAGGCACAGATTGAAATTCTATGCAAAAAAAATTCCTAGGTCTCCTTTATGCTCTCTTTATTGGAGGAAAGTTGACAGCAGGAGGGAAGAGAAGCCCAAAGAGCCCAGACTGGTGATTCTGGATGCTGCAACACAAGCCGCGCTGCTTGTATTTTCTTCCCCGTCTCAGTCATCTGAGGACACTGCCATTTCTCAAGAGAAGAGCCATTAGGAAGAAAGAATGGCTGTGGGGCTGCTTAAAGCCATGTACCAGGTGAGTTGGTGTTTGCTCTCTTTCCTGAAATACCTTCCAGTTTTTCAAACCAAGAACACATTAACTTTCCTTTTGCTGAAACGTTTCTGGGTAACCAGTCTTGCCACTTCTGAAAACCCTCCAGTGGAATTCCTGTCTCAGATAGGTCAGTGTGGGAGTCTTGGCCAGCAGGGCCCTGTGTCATCTGGTCCATTCCTATCCCTCTGACCTGATCTAATTTCTCTCTCCTGATCTTCCAACTCAAGCCCCCCGTTCCAGCCACAGCAGCTTCCTTGTAACTAGTTGAGAATGTTCTTATTGCAGCTCCTTGTACTTGCTGTTCCCTCAGCCTGAAAAACTGTTCCTTCAGATACAGAAACAGGTCAACGTCTTCATTCTAGTTCTGTCCCAAACGTCATTCATTCACCACATGCTACTTAAGTACCTATTAATTTGGGTGTCCCAAAGCTTAGTCCCTGAGCCTCTTTTCTTATACTCACTACTTTGTCTCATGGCTTCAAATACCATTTACGTGCCAACAGTTACTTTTTTTTTTTTTTTAAAGATTTATTTATTTGTTTGAAAGAGTTACACAGAGAGAGGAGAGGCAGAGAGAGGTCTTCCATCCACTGGTTCGCTCCCCAGTTGTCTGCAATGGCTAGAGCTGCGCTGATCCGAAGGCAGAAGCCTGGAGCTTCTTCCTGGTCTCCCATGTGGGTGCAGGGGCCCAAAGAGAGCTGGATTGGAAGTGGAGTGGCCAGGTCTCGAACCGGTGCCCATATGGGAATCTGGCACTTCAGGCCAGGGCGTTAACCTGCTGCGCCACAGCGTCGGCCCTGCCAACAGTTACTGATTGTATACAGCCTGGACCGCTTCCCAAATTCCCTGGTAATGAGGCAAGTTTGCGTACAGGAGTGTAGGCTCAGATGCAGATAAGAGTATAAATGTTGTGGTGAGAGTTTGAGGAGATTCTCTTTGAATGAAAGTAAGATCATCAGATGAGAGTGATAGACTGGAAGGAGGTATGGAAGGTTTGAGCAGAGTGGGAAAGAATGGGCTAGGGAAATGTTGGTGGCATTTTGGCCCACGTGAGGGTAAGGATCATTAACTTAAACTAATTAGCATGGTGGGTATGATTTTCTCTAGCAAAGTTCAGCTTCTTAGGGTATAGTCACAAAATAAACTAAAAGAGGGCTTTAGTTTAATGAGGTGGTTATAGTTACGTGAGAGAGGGGGTGGGGAAGTTGAAGGCATACGCGGGGGGTACTTACAACAAATGGTTGTGCTAGGAAGTGAAGGTATGTGGGCACGAGGAACAGTGAAACCAGTGAATCGTTATGTTCTTGTAAGGTCAAAAAAATTTTCCTGATTGAGAGTATCAGAGAGAAAATTGAAATAAAAAAGGTGGAAATAACTGGGATTATGGAGAATTTGGAACTTACTGGTAGTGACCAGGTCTGCGTCCTAACCGTGGAGGAGTGGAGGACAAGATTATTGGAGGAGAGTGGGTGTCGGAGAATTAAGAGGCCAGGTTGTTGGGGTGTTTCTTATATGGATATGGAAGTGATCAGATTATGATAGGAATAGCACTGGAGACAGTGGCAGTAGCCTGGTGCTGAAGTGTTCAAGCCATGACAGAATTCCTGTCTTTGATTAACTGTAGATAACTAAACTAAGGAGAAATTTCCTCTGATTTCGTAAGATTTAAAATTAGTTGTTTTTAGTGAGGTTGGGGGAGGAAATGGTCTGGAAACAGATAGGAGGAGCAAAGAGGTTACCTGCCTCACCTCTCACTTCCAGGTGCTGTGGTACAAACATTTTGGGAAATAAGACTTCCCCCCAACCCTCCCCCCGACACCCAATGACCGGGCTTCAGAGGAAGGAATCTTTGCACCTAGAAGCCACTGTAGCTCTCTGTTAAAGTTTTTGAAGTTTAATGCAATTGAATATTTGCTCTGCCTAGTCTAGCACAATTTTCAGAGGTATAGCAAGCAATTTCTGGTGTCATTGGTAGAGGGTGGGAGGGCAGTTACAATTATTAAGGAGTGCTTTTATTTGTAACATGTGTCAGTGGGACTGATAACCCTGTTATATACCTTTTTAAATTTTTGGTTAATGTGTTCTGCTTGCTCATTTTAAAGTGGGTACAGTTTATTTATTTGAAAGTCAGAGTTAGGCAGAGAGAGAGAGAGAGAGTGAGAGAGAGAGGTCTTCCATCCGTTGGTTCACTCCCCAATTGGCCGTAACGGCCGGAACTGCGCCCATCTGAAGCCAGGAGCCAGGAGCTCCTTCTGTGTCTCCCACACAGGTGCAGGGGCCCAAGGACTTGGGCCATCTTCTACTGCTTTCCCAGGCCATAGCAGAGAGCTGGATGGGAAGAGGAGCAGCTGGGACTAGAACCGGCGCCCATGTGGGATGCTGGCACTGTAGGTGGCAGATCTACCCGCTGTGCCATAGCACCGGCCCCTACAGTGCATTTTTGATCCTCTTATAGCTTCTTGAAATTTTCAAACCATTCATTCATTAATTCAGTTTATTCAACAAGTATTTGCATTTCTGATCATGCCAATTACTATTTAATTGGGGATATAGCAGGACCAAAGCAAAAATGTATTCTGCCCTCATCACACCTACATTTTTACTGGGAGTGGGGGGAGACAGACAATAAATAAGCAAAATAATTAAAAAGCTGTGGAGAAAAATAAAACAGGATTAGTGGAATCATGAAACAGAGTAGGAACATTGCTGTTTTCATATGGAATGATCTGAGGAGTACAAAGGCCCTGAGTGAGAAAATGGTTGACGTATTTGCAGATATTAGGGAGAAGCCAGTGTAGTGGGGTAGACTAAATGAGGTGGGATGGTAAGAGCAGAGGTTATTTCATTTATTTTATTTCAGGAGTTGGTGACCTTTGGAGATGTGGCTGTAGACTTTTCCCAAGAGGAGTGGGACTGTCTAGATTCTTCTCAAAGGCACCTATACAGTAATGTGATGCTGGAGAACTACAGCGTCTTGGTATCTCTGGGTAAGGATAGCTTCCCCTTGCAAAATTGAATTTCTCCTCATAAGGGACTCCTTGCTACACTAGTGTGAATTTTTTTTTTTTTTTTTTTTGACAGGCAGAGTGGACAGTGAGAGAGAGAGACACAGAGAAAGGTCTTCCTTTGCCGTTGGTTCACCCTCCAATGGCCGCCGCGGCCGGTGCGCTGTGGCCGGCGCACCGCGCTGATCCGATGGCAGGAGCCAGGATCCAGGTGCTTTTCCTGGTCTCCCATGGGGTGCAGGGCCCAAGCACCTGGGCCATCCTCCACTGCACTCCCTGGCCACAGCAGAGGGCTGGCCTGGAAGAGGGACAACCGGGACAGAATCCGGCGCCCCGACCGGGACTAGAACCCCGTGTGCCGGCGCCGCTAGGCGGAGGATTAGCCTAGTGAGCCGAGGCGCCGGCCACTAGTGTGAATTTTTTGATAGTATCTGCAATGCCTGGCTGAATGTGTGCTCTCTGTGCCAAGTAGTTGAGTTAGTAACTTTGGAGTTGGTAATGGACAGTTCTGTTATTGAATTATGCCTAACACATTAGCTTTCCCATCCTTCTAATACATGTCCCTGATAAATTTTCCTTTGGCTTAGTGTAAGCTCCCCACCCCTACTCCCTGCCATGATCAGTAGGTCGGTTGTGTGTTTTACGATAGCCATAGCATGATCCAGTTGTGTTTCTTTTCATATGTGCAGGACTTTGCTTTTCTAAGCCAAGTGTGATATTATTGTTGGAACAAGGAAAAGAGCCCTGGATGGTGAAGAGAGAGCTGACGAAAGGCTTGTGCTCAGGTGAGTGAAGAGGAACTAGGCAGGCCAAAACCTTTGCAGGTGACAGCTCAGCTTGACTCAAAGGTATTGCCCTTTCACTCTTCATTAGTGGAATTTCTGCTCAAATGTTCTAGGTTTTAATAATAACTTGACCTTTTAGGATTTTTTTCCTATTTGCTATTTTTAATTGTCTCAGTTTTCATACTTTGTCCTCTCCATTCTAATAGCTCATTTATCTATTCTCTGAGTTGTGTTTCCTCTCAGTTTCATAAGCCTCTTCCCATTTTAAAAAATCTTTTCCTAATCTGATGAACTTTGGAGCTCTATAGAAGGCTGTAAATGAAGAACTAGGCTCAAACCTTGCCTGATATTTACATGCAGTGACTTTCAGAAAAGTTACTTAACTTCCCTGTGGTTCTGTGTTGTCACTGTAAAGTGAGGTTATGCTTTGAGTGTTTTAAATAATTTCATCTCATCTCATGCTAAGAACTCTCTCGCTGTTAGCTGCTAGTAGTAGTAAAAGCAACAGCAGCAATTATAGAAACAGTAAGCTTCCAAAAGCCACATTATTTCTCTGAAAGGTCAAGTTTATTCGTTCCTTTAAACAGCATTACTAAATTTGCAATTTAAACAACGTACTTAGGCTGGCGCCGTGGCTCACTAGGCTAATCCTCCGCCTTGCGGCGCCGGCACACTGGGTTCTAGTCCCGGTTGGGGCGCCGGATTCTGTCCCGGTTGCCCCTCTTCCAGGCCAGCTCTCTGCTGTGGCCAGGGAGTGCAGTGGAGGATGGCCCAGGTGCTTGGGCCCTGCACCGCATGGGAGACCAGGAGAAACACCTGGCTCCTGGCTTCGGATCAGCGCGATGAACCGGCTGCAGCGCACCGGCTGCAGCGAACCGGCTGCGGCGGCCATTGGAGAGTGAACCAACGGCAAAGGAAGACCTTTCTCTCTGTCTCTCTCTCACTATCCACTCTGCCTATCAGGAGGAAAAAAAAAAAAAAACGTACTTGCAAGGTGCTGGGGTATTTTACATACAGTTTACAGTTAATCAAACAGTTGATAGGCTAATAGTAGGGATATGACATAGCTGTACTATGGTATATCTGAAGAGAAAGCTGATGTAAAAGAAGCTCAAAGGAAAAGCTAAGAGGCAGGATTTCTTGGAGGATGATGGTCTTTAAACAGCAGCTACAAAAAATCTGAGGGAAAAGAGAGTAAGAGTGTGGCTTTTTGATGTGGGAAGGATTTTTACATAGATACAGGAGGCATTAAGGTAAATGGAAGGGGTCCAGCATTGTGGTGTAGCAAGTTAAGTTTCCACCTGTGATGCCGGCATCCCATATGGGCCCTGGTTTGAGACCCAGCTGCTCCACTTCCAGTCCAGCTCCTTGCTAATGTGCCTGGGAAAGCAGTAGAAGGTGGCCTAAGTCCTTGGGCCCCTGCATACTCGTGGGACTCCCAGGAAAAGTTCCTGGTTCCTGAATTCGGACTGGCCCAGCCCTGGTCATTGCAGCAATTTGGGGAGTGAACCAGAGGATGGAAGATCTCTCTCTCCTCTTTTCAAATAAATAAAAAATAAGATTATTATTATTATTATTTATTTGAAAGACAGAGTTACAGAGAGGTAGAGGCAGAGGCAGACAGAGAATCTTCCATCTGCTGGTTCACTCCCCAAGTGGCCACAGTGGTCGAAGCTGGGCCAGGGCAAAGCCAGGAGCCAGGAGCTTCACCCAGGTCTCCCACATGGGTGCAGGGAATCAAGGACTTGGGCCATCCTCCGCTGTCTTACAAGGCGCATCAGCAAGAAGCTGGATCAGAAGCAGAGCAGCCAGGACTCGAACCAATGCCCATATGGGATACCAGCACTGCAGGCAGCGGCTTTATTCACTATGCTGTAGCGCCAGCCCCAAAAATAAAATCTTTAAAAAAAAGGTAAATGAAGGCCTGATACCCGATAATTGTATGTATTTCTGTTAACACAACTCCCCAGCTTACCCCCGCCACCTCTGCCCAATCTTTTTTGTCTTTGTTCAGATTTCACAGGAAAAAATTTGATGTGAAACTTTAGTGTCAAAGGATATATTATGAAGTTTTATATATTATTTATTATTAAATAAATCATATCCATCAATATATATTAGCGTATATATGTAGTTTAAGTAATAATAGAACAAAACTTCATGTAGATACAGAAAATTGTCCATGTCATTTCAGATGCTTGAGGGCCCCTGCCTAATGACATCTGATGCCCCTACCATGGCTCATCCTCTCCCTTCATTGGGGTATCTGTTACCCTGAAGTTTTGCTTATCACTTCTTAGCTGTTCTTTTTCTGTACATGTATCCTCAACTTTTTACGTATGGAAATATATTGCATATGTAGTCCTGTGACTTTCTTCCCAACTCAAAATTATATTTGTGAGATTTCATCCATGCTGATTTCTATAGTCCTGGTTCACTGGTGAAATATAATATCTTCCATTGTATAAACTACAATTTATCCTTTGATGATCATTTGAATTAAGGTTTTTGCTGTTATAAATATTACTGCTATAAATCTTGATATTTTATATATTTTCTCCTAATCTGTGGCTTTTCTTTTCATCTCTCTCTCTCGCTCTCTTTTTTTTTTTTTTTTTTTTAAGATTTGTTTATTTGAAAGTGCAGTAGAGAGGGAGAGAGAGAGATCCTCCCTCTGCTGGTTGACTCCCCAAATGTCAACACTAGCCAGGGGTGGGCCAGACTGGAGCCGGGAGCTTAGGCCTCCATCCAGGTCTCCCACATAGCAGGGACCCAAGTACTTGGGCCATCAGCTGCTGCCTCCCAGGTACATTAGTAGTAAGCTGAATTGGAAGCTGGAGTTAAGACTTGATCCCAGGCACTCTGACATGGGATGCAGGCATCCCAAGTGTGACATAACCTGCTACACCTCAGCGTCTTCACTGTGAACCTTATTATACATGACTGCTGATTCATATATGCTGGTGCTCAGTTAGAAAAATTACCAAGGAATTTACTGGATAGGGCTATTTAAGCTTCCAAAGTGCTTATACTAATTCATATTTCTAACAGCTGTATGTGAGAGTTCCCATTGCTCCACACCTGGAATTGAAAAATTACCAAATTTTTTTGCCATCTTGGTGGGTGGGAAATATTATATGCATATACTTTAGTATATTATTTTCCTTGATTACTCTAGAGATTCTTTTCACATTTATAGTGACCACTTGTAGTTTTTCTTTTGAGACATGCCTGGTTGAGTCTTTCTCATTTAGGGGGAAGTTGTCTTTTATATATATATTTTTTTAATTTATATTTTTTATATTTTGAGACTCTTTGTTCTGAGATCAAAAGCCTTTTCTAAATATTTCCCTTCTCTATTTAGGTCCAATTGGAATGGATTTTTGAAAATTATTTGGTATAAGAATTTAATTTGTGCCTTAGGTAAAAAACAAAATGTCAAACGTATTTCTTGAATAAATTATCTCTCTTTACCTGTTGTTCTGAATGTTACCCCCTAATATCTTAATTTTTAGTCTCTATAGGTCTGCTTTTGAGCTTTATTCTGTTCTATTGATCTCATTTCCTTACATCAGAACCACATTGTCTTTTTTTATTTATTTATTTTTTTGACAGGCAGAGTTAGAAAGTGAGAGAGAGAGAGAGGGAGACAGAGAGAAAGGTCTTCCTTCCGTTGGTTCACCCCCAATCCGATCCCGATCCAAAGCCAGGAGCCAGGTGCCTCCTCCTGGTCTCCCATGTGGGTGCAGGGCCCAAGGACCTGGGCCACAACAGAGAGCTGGACTGGAAGAGGAGCAACCGGGACAGAATCTGCCGCCCCAATCGGGGCTAGAACCCGGGGTGCCAACGCTGCAGGCGGAGGATTAGCCTAGTGAGCCGCGGCGCCAGCTACGTTGTCTAATAAAAATGCTTTAAAACTGAATATCTGTTAAGGAAAATTCCTACACTTTGTTTATGTTCTTCAGAATTTCCCTTTTGCCTTTTGGCTGTCTGAATAAAGTGTAGGGCCAACTTGTCAATTTCTATTAATAAATAACAAAGAGATGTTGACTTTTGATTCAAGTTTTATGTATAATATAATTAGTTTTCAAAATTTTTCCATTAGTAAACATGGGATAGCTCTCCATTTATTTAGACTTTTTCATTTCTTTCAATATTTTTTAATTTTCTCCATAAAGGCCATGTACATCTTCTGTTAGATTAATTCCAAGATGTATTAATTTGTTGCTATGTTAAATGTTATCTGTTTTTTATATTTGTGTGCTCATATGTGGAAATGAAACTAATTTTTTAAAAATATTTATTTATTTATTTGAAAGTCAAAGTTACACAGAAAGGAGAGGCAGAGAGAGAGAGAGAGAGGTCTTCCATCTGATGGTTCACTCCCTAATTGGCCGCAATGGCCAGAGCTGCGCTGATCTGAAGCCAGGAGACAGGAGCTTCTTTTGGGTCTCCCACACTGGTGCAGGGCCCAAGGACTCGGGTCATCCTCTACTGCTTTCCTAGGCTATAGCAGAGAACTGTATCGGAAGAGGAGCAGCTGGGTCTCAATCTGGTGCCCATATGGGATGCTGGCACTTCAGGCCAGTGTGTTAACCTGCTGCACCACAACTCTGGCCCCAAAACTAATTTTTTAAAAAGATTTTATTTATGTGAGAGGCAGAGTTACAGAGAGAGAGAGAGAGAGAGAGAGAGAAAGAAAGAAAGAGAAAGGTCTTCCATCCGATGGTTCCCTCCCCAAATGGCCACAACAGCCAGAGCTGGGCTAATTGAAAACCAAGAGCCAGAAGCTTCTTCTGGGTCTCCCACGTGGGTGCAGGGGCTCAAGGACTTGGGCCATCACCCACTGCTTTCCCAGGCCATTAGCAGAGAGCTGAATCAAAAGTGGAACAGTGAGGGGCGCGCACTGTGGTATAGCGGGTAAAGCTGCCACCTGCAACGCCAGCATCCCATATGTGTGCTGGTTTGAATCCTGACTGCTCCACTTCCGATCCAGCTCTGTGCTATGGCCTAGGAAAGCAGTACAAGATGGCCCAAGTCCTTGGGGCCCTGCACCTACGTGGGAGACTTGGAGGAAGCTCCTAGCTCCTGCTTTTGGATCAGCATCGCTCCAGGTGTTGGTGGCCATCTGGGGAGTGAACCAGCGGATAGAAGACCTCTCTCTCTCTCTGTCTCTCTCTCTGCCTCTCCTTCTCTCTCCGTGTAACTCTGATTTTCAAATAAATAAATAAATCTTTAAAAAAAACACCAAAAAAAGAAGTGGAGCAGCCAGAACTCGAACCAGCGCCCATGTGGGATGCCAGCACTGCAGGCAGAAGCTTAACCTACTGTGCCACAGTGCCAGCCCCATGAAATTAATTTTATACATTGACCTTATATCTAGCAATTTTGTCTGTCTCCCCTGTTCATGCAAGTAGTTTTTACATTTCTTTTAATTTTCTGTATGGGAAGATGTATATGTGAGTATGGCATTTTCTTTATTTTAAGTTCTTTAATTTCTTTTTTCTATTGCCCTTTATTGTATCTCTAGTGTGGTATTAATTAAAATAGTGATAGCAAGCATTTGTGTTCAATTTTGATCTCTGTGAGAGTACTTTTAATATTTTTTTATTAATGTTCTTGATTCTAAAACTTTTTGTTAAATATCCTTTATTCCTGTTTGCTAGCTTTGCTTGTGGAAGTCTTTTGAACTTTTTTTTTAGATTTTTTTTTTTTTATTTGAAAGGCAGAGTTGCAGAGAGAGGAAGAGAGAGATCTTCCATTTACTGGTTCACTCCCCAAAATGGCCCAAGCTAGGTGCCCAGAGCTTCTTCCAGGTGTCCCACATGGGTGCAGGGGCCAAACACTTGGGGCATCTTCTGCTGCTTTCCCATCCACACCCAGGGAGATGGATCAGAAATAGAGAAGGTAGATCTCAAACTGGCTCCCATAGAGAATGCTGGTGTCGCAGGTGGAGGCTTAACCTGCTATGCCACAATGCTGGCCCCAATTTTGAATTTTAGTAACCATTTTCCAGCATTTGTAGATGATTAAATGGTATTTCATCTGTTAATGTGGTGAATTACATGTTATATTTTCAATATTGAAGTAATTTTTTTAATAAATGGTACTATTTGGCTCTGCATATTACTTTGTGGCCCACTTTTTTATGATTTATTTTATTTATTTGGAAGGGTTATAGAGAAAGAGAGATAGAGAGAGAGATCTCCCATGAATTGGTTTCCTCCCCAAATGGCTGCAACAACAAGGGATGGGCCAGACAGAGGCCAGGAACCAGAAGCCAGGAGCTTTTTCCAGTTTCCCACAGGGTTGCAGGGCCCCCGAGTACCCCATCTTCTGCTGATTTCCCAGGTGCATTGGAAAGGAGCTGGATGGGAATTAGAGCAGCTGGGATTTGAACCCGCATTCAGATGGGATGCCAGCATTGCAGGTGATGGCTTAGCCTGTTAACACAGTGCCAGCCCCGCAGTGTTACATTTCTGAGATCATCCATCTTTATATCTTTTCCATTTATTGTAGTTGTTATTTTAAAATTTTTCAAAGTCTTTGTGTTTTTATTATTGAGGTTAGCTTCAATGTCCTTCAGCTACTCTTGTCAGATTTTGGAATCAAAGTTGTGCTATTGTAAATTCTGTTGTTAGTGTTCTTCTTTTTTGTTCTAGAAGAATTTGTTTTAAATCAAAATTACTTGCTTTTTGAACTTTTGGTAGAACTTTGTTCATCTTAGTCTGAGATTTTTTTGTGTGTGTGAAAAGAATTTAAACTAATAGTTCCAATTTGTTAGGATGTAAGATCCTAGGTTTTCTATTTCTCCTCTAATCAACTATGACATTTCTTTTTATTTTATTTTTTTATTTTTTTATTTTTTGACAGGCAGAGTGGACAGTGAGAGAGAGAAACAGAGAGAAAGGTCTTCCTTTTGCCGTTGGTTCACCCTCCAATCACCACGCTGATCCGATGGCAGGAGCCAGGTGCTTCTCCTGGTCTCCCATGGGGTGCAGGGCCCAAGGACTTGGGCCATCCTCCACTGCACTCCCTGGCCACAGCAGAGAGCTGGCCTGGAAGAGGGGCAACTGGGACAGAATCCAGCGCCCTGACCGGGACTAGAACCCGGTGTGCCGGCGCCGCAAGGCGGAGGATTAGCCTAGTGAGCCACGGCGCCAGCCTCTTTTTTTGTTTGTTTGTTTGTTTGTTTGTTTTTTAAGATTTTTATTTATTTATTTGAGAGGTAGAGTTACAGACAGTGAGAGGAAGAGGCAGAGAGAAAGGTCTTCCTTCCGTTGGTGCACTCCCCAAATGGCCGCAACGGCCAGAGCTGCGCTGATCCGAAGCCTGGAGCCTCTTCCAAGTCTCCCATGCGGATGCAGGGGCCCAAGGATTTGGGCCATTTTCTACTGCTTTCCCAGGCCACAGCAGAGAGCTGGATTGGAAGAGGAGCAGCCAGGACTAGAACCGGTGCCCATATGGGATTCCGGCACCGCAGGCGGAGGATTAACTTACTGTGCCATGGAACCAGCCCTGTGGCATTTTTTTTTCCTAAGAATTTATAGTTTTCAGGGCAGCTTTGGCATAGTGGTAGGATGCTGCTCGGGATGCCTGCATCCCATACTGGAGTACCTGGTTTGCAACCTGGCTCTACTTCCAATTCCAGTTTCCTGCTAATTTGCACTCTAGTCACCCTGTCACTCACATGGGAGACCTAGATTGAATTCTAGGCTCCTGGCTTCAGCATGGAGTGAATCAAAATGGGGAATGAGCCAGCAGATGGAAAATCTGTCTCTCTTTGCCTTTCAAATAAAGTGAGAAAAAATAAAATTTTAAAAACTATTTTACAGTCTTCATGTAAGTATTCATATTTATTAGATGAAGATTTTCATCATTTTCCCTGACATAAAGTTGGTAAGGAACAGGAATTTTGACTGGAGGTTAGGATGTGGCGTTAAGAAGTCTACATCCCACCCTGGAGGGCCTGAGATCAAGTCCTGTCTGAAAGAGTTTAGGTTTCCTATTTCTCCCATAGTCAACTATGACTTGATTCCCCCTAAAGAGTTATAGTTTTGATGTAAATATTCAAATTTATTGGATGAAATTGTCCATCATTTTCTTTCATCTGAAGTTGGGAGGGGATGAGTGTGTTTTGTCTAGCAGTTAGGACACCCATTAAGATGCCCATACTCTGTATTGGAGTGCCTAAGTTCAAGTCCTGGCTCTGTTTCCAGTTCCAGCTTCCTGCTAATGCTGTACTCCAAGGAGGCAGCAGGTGGTGACTCGAGTAATTGGGTAGTTGGGTTCCTGCCACCCATGTAGTAGACTCAAACTGAGTTCCCATTTCCCAACTTGGATCTGGCCCAGTCCTGGCTGCTGTGGACATTTGGGGAATGAACCAGTGGGTAGGAGCTGTCTGTCTCTCTTGATCTGTTTTGCATCTTTCTGCCTCTCCAGTGAATAAGTAACAAAGTTGGTAGTATAGGTCATTGTGACCTTTTCATCCTTGAAAAAGTCTTTCCAAGAGGTTATCTGATTTGTGTGTGTGTGTTTTCAGACATTTACACTTCATTAATCTATAATTTATCTTTTTTAAATTTTCATGTATTCATCTACTTTATTGTTTTATTCTACTTACATTTCTTTATCGTAATCTTTCTTTTTTTAACTGTCAAAGTTAAACAGTTCCTTGCTTTTGAGACTTCTCATTTCTATAATAGAGATTTAGGGGTATATTAGTAATATATCCCAGGTATTTTGTTATATGACATTTTTTGTTTTTGTGCATATCTAAGCATTTTCTAATTTGCATTGATTTATTCTTGATCTGTGAATTATTTGGAAATTCTAAATTTAAGATTTTTTGTTTGGTATCAGTTTAGTTGGATTGTGGATAGAGAATTTGGTCTGTTTAATGTACATTCTTTGAAACCTTTTAGACTTTATTTATGTATATCTTGGGGCTAATTTTGGTAAATATTCTAAGTGTCCTTGAAAATAATATGTTTTTGGGCCGGCGCTGTGGCTCAATAGGCTAATCTTCCGCCTAGCGGCGTCGGCACACCGGGTTCTAGTTCCGGTCGGGGCACCGGATTCTGTCCCGGTTGCCCCTCTTCCAGGCCAGCTCTCTGCTATGGCCCGGGAGTGCAGTAGAGAATGGCCCAAGTCTTTGGGCCCTGCACCCACATGGGAGACCAGGAAAAGCACCTGGCTCCTGGCTTTGGATCAGCGCAATGCAAAAAGGAAAAAAAGAAAATAATTTGTTTTATGGTTGTTAAGTACAATATCTGATATATGCTCATTGGATTAAGCTGTAGATGTACTAGTCAAATTTTTACTCATTGATTTTTTAATTTTTTTTTATTTTTTTATTTTTTTGATAGGCAGAGTGGATAGTGAGAGAGAGAGAGACAGAGAGAAAGGTCTTCCTTTGCCGTTGGTTCACCCTCCAATGGCCGCCGCGGCTGGCGTGCTGCGGCCGGCGCACCGCGCTGATCCGATGGCAGGAGCCAGGAGCCAGGTGCTTTTCCTGGTCTCCCATGGGGTGCAGGGCCCAAGCACTTGGGCCATCCTCCACTGCACTCCCGGGCCACAGCAGAGAGCTGGCCTGGAAGAGGGGCAACCGGGACAGAATCCGGCGCCCCAACCGGGACTAGAACCTGGTGTGCCGGCGCCGCTAGGCGGAGGATTAGCCTAGTGAGCCGCGGCGCCGGCCCACTCATTTTTTTTTAAAAAATCTCTGAACAATCAGTTACTGAGAGACATAGGAAAAATTACCCTGATGGTAAATATGTACATTTTCTTCTTGTAATTTTTTTTTTTTTTTTGGACAGGCAGAGGGGACAGTGAGAGAGAGAGACAGAGAGAAAGGTCTTCCTTTTGCCATTGGTTCACCCTCCAACGGCCACCGCGGCCGGCGCACTGCGGCCGGCGCACCGCGCTGATCCGATGGCAGGAGCCAGGTGCTTTTCCTGGTCTCCCATGGGGTGCAGGGCCCAAGCACTTGGGCCATCCTCCACTGCACTCCCGGGCCACAGCAGAGAGCTGGCCTGGAAGAGGGGCAACTGGGACAGAATCCGGCGCTCCAACCGGGACTAGAACCCGGTGTGCCGGTGCTGCTAGGCGGAGGATTAGCCTAGTGAGCCGTGGCGCTGGCCTCTTCTTGTAATTTTGACAGCTACCTCTTTATAATTTGAAGATATTTTATTTTGACATGTTTTTAGAATTGTTTTATCTTTCTGGTGAATTCTTACATTGTTATCCTTATCCAGTGATTATTTGATATTGCTTAATATTTCTTAAAGCTAAATCAGCCTTTTGTTAATATTTACTTGGTATAGTTTTTTCTACCCATTTAGTCTTCTTTTAAAGATTTATCTATTTATTTGAAAGGAAGAGTTAGAAAAAAAGAGAGCTAGAGAGAGAGGGAGAGAGATAGATATTCCATCTACTGTTTCACTCCCTAAATGGTCACAATGGCCAGAGCTGGGCAGATCTGAAGCTGGATCTCCCAAATGGGTGCAGGGGCCCAAGCACTTGGGTCATCTTCCACTGTTTTCCCAGGCGCATTAGCAGGGAACTGGATTGGAAGTAGAGCTGCTAGGACTTGAACCAGTGCCTATTGGATGCAGGTGGCTGGGGGCATTACCCACTGTGCCACAGCACCAGCCCCCCATTTAGTCTTAACCTTTGTGTATTTCTCTTATAAACACTATATAGGCAGGCTGGCACTATGGCGTAGTAAGTAAAGCCATTGCCTGCAGTGCTGGCATCCCATATGGGCGCTGGTTCCTGGCTGCTCCACTTCCGATCCAGCTCTCTGCTATGGCCTGGAAAAGCAGTACAAGATGGTCTAAGTGCTTGGGCCCCTGCACCTGCATGAGAGACCCAGAAGAAGCTCCTGGCTCTTGGCTTCAGATTGGTGCAGCTCCTGCCATTGTGGCCATCGTGGCCATCTGGGGAGTGAACCAACGAATGGAAGGTTCTCCCTCTCTCTCTTTCCCTCTCTTTCTCTCTCTCTGCCTCTACCTCTCTGTAACTCTGCCTTTCAAATAAAAAAATAAATCTTAAAAAAAAAAAAAGCACCATATAGGCAAACAGTTGTTAGTCCAGTCTTTATTTTTATTGAGTGTGGGACAGGGGAGAACTAGCACTCCTGTTCTCTGGTTCACTCCCCCAAAAGCCTGCAACAGCCAGGAACTGGGCCAGGCTGAAACTGGGAGCTATTACTGTTGTCTCCCCAGGATCTGCATTAGCAGGAAGCTGGAGTCAAGAGCTAGAACCAGTGAACCCAGGCACTCTGGTATGGGGTACAGGCATTGTAATCACTATTACAATCTACACATTACTTTGTGGCCAGATTCTTGCCCCATAATATTTATCTTTTTTTTTTTTTTTTTTTTAATTTTTGAAAGGCAGAGTAGACAGGGAGAGAGAGAGAGACAGAGAGAAAGGTCTTCCTTTTGCCGTTGGTTCACCCTCCAATGGCCGCCGCGGCCAGTGTGCTGCAGCCGGCACATCGTGCTGATCCGAAGGCAGGAGCCAGGTACTTCTCCTGGTCTCCCATGGGGTGCAGGACCCAAGCACTTGGGCCATCCTCCACTGCACTCCCCGGCCACAGCACAGAGCTGGCCTGAAAGAGGGGTGACCAGGACTAGAACCTGGTGTGCCGGCGCCGCAAGGCGGAGGATTAGCCTATTGAGCCACGGTGTCGGCAATATTTATCTTTTAACTAAATAATGGTGGCCAGTTAAATTACAGAGTTGGGTTTATTTCTACCCTCTTATTTCCTTTATAAATTGTACTTTTTAAAAATGTTTTCTTGTTTATTTTTCCCCATCTGTTAATTTTTTTAAAGATTTATTTATTTATTTGAAAGGTAGAGTTACAAAGAGGCAGAGGCAGAGGCAGAAAGAGAGAGAGAGAGAGAAAGAGAGGTCTCTATCCACTGGTTCTCTTCCCAAATGGCTGCAATGGCTGGAACTGAGCCCTTCCGAAGCCAGGACCCAGGAGCTTCTTTCAAGTTTCCCATGCGGGTGCAGGGGCCCAAGGACTTGGGCCATCTTCTGCTTTCCCAGGCCATAGCAGAGAGCTGGATTGGAAGTGGAGTAACTGGGACTCGAACCAGTGCCTATTTGGGAATGCTAGCACAGCAGGTGGTGGCTTAATCTGCTATGCCACAGCGCCAGCCCCCTGTTAATTTTTTTTTCTTTTAAGATTTTATTTATTTGTTTGAGAGATAGAGTTGAGTTACAGACAGAGAGAAGAAGAGACAGAAAGGTCTTCCCATTCACTTGTTCAATCCCCAAATGGCCAAACTGGCAAAGCTGGGCTGATCTGAAGCTAGGAGCCAGGAGCTTCCTCTGGGTCTCCCATTTGGGTGCAGGAGCCCGAGGACTTGGGCCATTGCTGTTTTTCCAGGCCATAGCAGAGAGCTGGATCAGAAGAGGTGCAGCCAGGAGTAGAACTGGTGACCATGTGGAATGCCAGCGCTGCAGGGCAGGGCTTTAACCCGCTGCGCCACAGCACCGGCCTCTGCTTTGAGATTTTTAATATAAATTTTCTTTACATCCCATAAGTGTTTTTAAAAATTATTTGAGAGTTAAAGAGAAAGAATGCATGCTCCTACCTACTGTTCCACTACCCAAATGCCCACAACAGCAAGGATTCAGCCAGGCTAATGTCGGGAGCTGGGAACTCAATCCAGGTCTCCCACTTGGGTGGCAAGAACCCATTGACTTTATCCATCACTGCTGCCACCCAGGGTCTTCATTAATAGGAAGTTGGGGTCAGGAGCTGGAACCAAGAATCAAACCCAGGCACTTCATTGTGGGTGACATGAGCATTTTTTTTTTTTTTTTGACAGGTAGAGTTATAGACAGTGAGAGAGAGAGACAGAGAAAGGTCCTCCCTCTGCTGGTTCACTCCCCAAATGGCCGCAATGGCTGGCGCTGTGCCGATCTGAAGCCAGGAGCCAGGTGCTACCTCCTGGTCTCCCATGCGGGTGCAGGGGCCCAAGCACTTGGGCCATCCTCCACTGTCCTCTTGGGCCACAATAGAGAGCTGGACTAGAAGAGGAGCAACTGGGACTAGAACCCAGCGCCCATATGGGATGCCAGCGCCTCAGGCGGAGGATTAACCAAATGAGCCACGGTGCCAGCCAACATGGGCATCTTAACTACATCATAGCCAGTAGGCTAAACAGTACACCCCCCCAAAAAAAACCACAACTCACCCATAAGTTTTATGTGATGTGTTTTTATTTTCATTCACTTTAACATATTTTCTAATTTCCCTTCTTAAGAGAATATTTATTTATTTGAAAGGCAGAATTACAGAGAGAGAGAGAAAGAGATCTTCTGTCCGTTGGTCCACTCACCAAATGGCTACCAGGGTTGGGCCAGGACTAGACCAGAAGGAAGCCAGGTGTCTGCAACTCCATGTATGTCTCCCACATTGGTGGCAGGGGGCCTAAGCACTTAGGCCATCTTCCAATGTTTTCCCAGATGCATCAGCAGGGAGCTGGTTTGGAAGCAGAGCAAATGGGGCTTCAACTGGTTGTCTTATGGGATACTGATATTTCAGGCAGCGGCTTAAACCATTATGCTACAATGCCAACCTACCTTGTGATTTATTTTATCCATTGGTCCTATGTTATTTAATTTAATTATATTTGTAGATTTTTCAGTTTCATTTCACTATGATCAAACAAGATACTTACTATATAATTATGTGATTTCAAACTTTCTAAACTTTAAAAATTTGTTTGTGAGGACTCACATATAATTACTCTATGGCCTAACAAGTATCTATGGAAACATTTTTATTTTTAATATACTTCAAGATTTAAAAAATAGTTCTTGCAATGACTTTGCTAAACTGAAATTTGAGAGAGCAGTGTTCCACAAATCACTTTCTTCAGATACCAGCCACAAATTTGGGGGTCCCCAGAGTACCCATCATTTCTTCCTACCCTCAGATTTGGTGATTCACTAGAATTACCTTCTAAATCTCACAGAAGCACTATATTACGATATAAATATATATATATATATATATATATATATTTTTTTTGTATAGCAAAAGGATACAAATCATGTGAAAAGAAAGACACTGAGGGCTAAGCCTGGGAGGGTCACAACCACAAAGCTTCTGTTATTCTCAGGGGCCTCTGGTCATCAGAATACATAAAGAATTATTAATACCTAAAGAAATGGGGCCGGCACTGTGGTGCAGCAGGTTAAAGCCCTAGCCTGAAGCACTGGCATCCCATATGGGCGCCGGTTCTAGTCTCAGCTGCTCCTCTTCCGATCCAGCTCTCTGCCATGGCCTGGGAAAGCCGTAGAAGATGGCCCAAGTCCTTGGGCCCCTGAACCCACGTGGGATACCCGGAAGAAGCTCCTGACTCCTGGCTTTGGATTGGCGCAGTTCTGGCCATTGCAGCCATATGGGGAGTGAACCAGTGGATGGAAGACCTCACTCTCTCTGTCTCTACCTCTACCTCTCTGTAACTCTGTCTTTCAAATAAATAAAAATAAATCTTTAAAAAAAATACCTAAAGAAATGTGGTTCAGGGTCATTCTCCCGAACTTCAGTGCCCAGAGGTTTTATTGAGGTTCCGTTATATATCAATGATTGGCTTCTTAGCCACATGGCTCATTCTCTAGCACGCCTTCCTTTCCCATGCATTGATCTGTTATCACAGTGACTCAGACACTGAGCCCCTCAATTAGTTGGTTGATCTTTCTAGCTTGGCTCAGTCATCTCATCAGCAAAAACTATATAGGGGCCTATCACTAGGGCCCCCATTAGTATAAGTTACCAGGTGTGGCCTGAGTAGCCCACTATGAAAAACAGACACTCCAGGGTATGCAGGCTATCTCCTGGGAACTAAAGACAAAGGCTGCCAAACTCCCTATTGCATAGTTCTTTTTTTTTTTAAACAGCAAAATTACATTTTTTTATAGTGTAAGTAAAAACATTTATCTCTGATATATGCATAATTCTTTTAAAAGTCATGATGAAGGGATGGTGCTGTGGCACAATGGGTTAAAGCCCCAGCCTGCAGTGCCAGCATCCCATATGGGTGCCAGTTCAAGCCCTGGCTGCTCCTCTTCCTATCCAGCTCTCTGCTATGGCCTGGGAAAGCAGTAGAGGATGGTCTAGGTCCTTTTTGCCTCTGTGCCCACATAGGGGACCCAGAGGAGGCTTCCAGCTCCTGGCTTCAGATCAGGTTACGGTCTGACCGTTACGGTCTTTTGGGGAGTGAACCAGTGGATGCAAGACCTTTGTCTACCTCTTTTTGTGAATCTGTCTTTCAAATAAATATATCTTTAAAAAAATCATGATGAAGCTGTGATCATAACTGAGTGGAAATAATAGAAGAATTTAATGGAATATAAATTGTTAATTCTTTATATTCAAAAGCAAGTGGCACCTCTTTATCCTTATACACACTTTTCTGGGGGGAATCCCTCATTAGAATTTAAAAGGTTTTGCTCATTTGTAAAGCTTGCAAGTATTTTTAGGGCACTGTGCCTCTTGGTGGTACTTGCTGTCAATATTAAGGATATCTTCCTGACATTGTCTATCTTTATGCTTTTTTTCTACTGCTTTTCAAAATTGACTCTAAAATTAAAAAATAATGCATTCTTATTAGATAAAAATGTAGTGTCCCCATAGCTCATACATTCTAGTATGTACCTTTTATTTATCTAATTCATTTGTAGAGTTTTGCCAAACAACTACAAATATTGTTATGATTTTAAATTATTCAGTGCCGGCACACCAGGTTCTAGTCCCGGTCGGGGCGCCGGATTCTGTCCCGGTTGCCCCTCTTCCAGGCCAGCTCTCTGCTGTATTTTGGTGACATTCTTGCCTATTATATTTCAATATCTTATGTTTTCATAGTAATATATTTTACTTTTTTCATAATAATGATGAAACTAGTTGGATTTTATTACAACTTTTAATACCTGGTAGTGTTAATGTTCTCAGCCCTGACTTATTTTTTGTTTCCCTTTGCTCCCAGATCTCTTTCACTGGTTTCTTCTTTTTTGCCAGGTATCTCAAATATAGGAGTGATCTAATATTCAAACCTTGCTCCTTTAACTTCTGTTTATCTACACTCATTCCCTTTGTAATACAGTTTCTTTAAATAGCAATTATGTGCTGGCCGCTCTCAATTTTAAATCTCTAGTCCTGACCTGTCTCTTAAACTCCAGTGTCTTTTTTTCTAGCTGCCTAATTAATGACTCCATTTTGAGAGGACACCTTAAATTTAATATGATCGAAATTGAACTATATCTTCCATGCCTTCTTGTCCAAACCTGCTGTACCCATGGCATTCCCTATCATTTTTTAAAATAATTATTTATTTTATTTGAAAGTCCGAGTTACATAGAGAGAAAAGGAGAGGCTGAGAGAGAGAAAGAGACGTCTTCCATCCGCTGGTTCACTCCCCAATTGACCGCAATGGCCGGAGCTGTGCCGATCTGAAGGCAGGAGCCAGGAGCTTCCTTTGGGTCTCCCACATGGGTGCAGAGGCCCAAGGACCTGGACCATCCTCCACTGCTTTCCCAGGCCATAGCAGAGAGCTGGATCAGAAGTGGAGCAGCTGGAACTCGAACTGCTGCCCATATGGGATACCGACATTGCAGGTGGTGGCCCTACCCTCTACGCCACAGCGCCGGCCTCTCCCTATCATTGTTGATGGCTGTTCTGTTCTTCCATGGCTCAGACCATAAACCTTGAAGGCACAATTGCTTCATCTCTTCCTTTCACATTCCATATCCAGTCTATCTTGGGTCTACCTGTAAAATACACCTTGGATCTGTCTACCTCACTATACCTCTGCTGATATCTCCCTGGTCTAAACCACTGTTGTCTCTCACTTGGATTACTATAATAACAGGTGTCCTTAAGTCTCTGCTTGCTGTCACCTTCCAGTATTTTCAACCAGATCTCACTCCTCTACTTAAAACACTTCAGTATTTCTCCATCACACTGAGCACAAAAGTGAAATTCCTTAAAGGGCCCACAAACGTCCTCTGCTTACCCTTTACCACCTGTCTTCATCGCCTGTCACTCAGTCCTCCCCAGCCACACTGTTCTTACTATTCCTCAAACATACCAGACACGCCTTCTACTTTGGGGCCTTTAAAGCAGCTTCTACCCAGATGCTCTCTTCCCAGAACTCTGACTGCATTCTTGACTTTCTTCAAATCTGTATTTAAATGTTAACTTATTAATGATTCCTCCCTTGGACTTCACCAGCATTCCTAATATTACTTGCCTTACTTTTTTTTTTCTTTGCTGTGGCACTTAGTAACTTCCAACATACAATAAAATTTACTTATCATTTAGTTCTCTCTAAGAAAATAAAGTCCATGAAGGTAAGAATCTTTGTTTATGATATTGAAAGCATATAGAATAGTGACTAGTACAAGGGAAATATTTGTTCAGTGTATAATTTTTAATGAAGTAGCTATAAGAATGGAGATAATTTCAGCATATGTATTAATAATACACACAAAATTATAACCAAGTCCAATCATATCCTTAATTTATTCTTGTCCTGATATCTCCTTTTACTGATTGTCTCAAATTCTAATCATTCCTCTTCAATTTTCTGTGTGACCTATTTCAAGTTTCTATTTTGGCACATTAAGAACTAAAACACTGTTGTTTTTATGGCTCTTTTTTTCCTATAAATTCACAGACTTCACTTTACAAATGTACTTTCATAAATGTACTTTTCTTGTATACAATGAGGAGACTTTTTTTTTGTCTTATTATTACTTTTCAGGCTGGGAGTCTATGTGTGAGATTGAAGAATTAATCCCAAAGCAGAGTCTTTCTGATGAACAATCATCCAGGAAGATAACGGATAAACTTCCAAGTTATGGCTTTGAGTACTCCAGTTTGAGAGAAGAATTGAAATGTAAGGACCACTTTGAGAGGCAATCAGGAAACCAGAAGGCAGGTTTAAAGGAAGAGACAATCACTTATGAAGAAGGTCTTGTTGATGCAAGACAACAGGAATATAAAAAATCTTGGGAAAGTTTCCCTCAAAACACACTGCTTCGTACACAACAAATAATCCCCAAAGAGGAGAAAGTACGTAAATATAACACGCATAAGAAAAGCTTTAAAAAGACTGTGATGACCATTAAGCCCAAGACTGTCTATGCCGAGAAGAAACTTTTGAAGTGTAATGACAGTGAGAGGGAAAGACAGAGATAAAGGTATTCCTTCCGTTGTTTCACTCCCCAATTTGCCACAATGGCCAAAGCTACGCCGATCCGAAGCCAGGAGCCAGGAGCTTCTTCCTGGTCTCCCACGTGGGTACAGGGGCCCAAGGGCTTGGGCCATCTTCTATTGCTTTCCCAGGCCATAGCAGAGAGCTGGATCGGAAGTGGAGCAGCTGGGACTCGAACCAGCGCCCATCTGGGATGCCAGCACTTCAGGCCAGGGTGTTAACCCGCTGCACCATAGCGCCAGCCCCGAGAAGTCTTTTTTAAAATAGAGGACTTTTTCCCCACTTTGTGGCTTTCTAAGTCTGGAATTTGCAGGTCTAACAAGCAAATTAGATACAACAGGATCTAAAACAAAAAGATTGAATCATTATTAGAGTACCTAGGAAATGTGTTCTCTAAACCAGGAGCAGGTTTTCTCACAGAGAGAGGCATGTAGGCCTGGCCAGGTACGTATGAGGCCCAACCTCTCTCTGTCTTTACATGGGATAGTGGAAGAGACATCATAAGAAAGGTGTGAACCTCATGAGGGAAGACGCCCTGTTGACTCCATTACCTAGGCGGCCTGGGAGAAGAGCTGGCTTGAACAGGAGGGTAGTACAGAACAGGCGGCACTTCTGAAAGGAAGATTGCAGTCCTGCCTGTCCTGACCCGAGGCCTTGCCCTCAATGGCAGTAGTTATCTTGGAAGCTGGCAGAGTAAAGGGCTCTTTGAGCTTGGAGCCAGTAGGATCTGTGGTTCTAACCTGGGATCCCTTCAGCCCCAAGGCAATTCCATTCACCCAGCTCTTGACAGAATTTGGTAGAGGCTGGCTTTTTTTCAGGATGGCTGTTTGCCCCATCTCCTGGCTTTCCAAATTGAAGCCTGATGCCATTTGGGGTAGACTGGCCTCACTGGGTCTCTTTGATGGCAGAACACTATGTAAAGTAGCTATTAGTTGGCTTGACACCTATCTTTACATTCCTCCTGCTAAAGCAGACCACAGAGGCATCCTCTAGGATGTCAGTTAAGGGGTTGTTGAGTTCTGTCCTTAATCTTTGGTGGCTGAGCTAGAAGTCTGTAGTCACAGGCATGTTTTGACAGTTTTTTTTTTTTTTTTTTTGAAACAATGCAATGCCCATGAGGAGAGCTATGTTCTTTAAGTACGATCAAAACATGAAGATCATTTACCTAATTTGTCTATAAATTTTGTTATTAATTTGCCAAAGAACAACTTTAAATTGGACTTTAGGGAGCAATGAGCACTGTATTATACCTCTAACTATATTGTTTTTAGATAAATAGTATACCTTTATGGTTGCAAATACCTAACACAAGTGCAACTTGTTTGACCAGCAGACCCAAATGCAAACATGTCAATGACTTAAAAAAATTTTTTTTTAGTTTTTCTGTACCAACAAATTGAGAACAGCCTATTTATCATATTTATTTAAGTCAGGTGCACCAGAAAGGTAATTTGTGTTAATTTAGCAGTATTATATGAGTGTTTTTTTTTTTTTTGACAGGCAGAGTGGACAGTGAGAGAGAGAGACAGAGAGAAAGGTCTTCCTTTGCCGTTGGTTCACCCTCCAACGGCCGCCGCGGTCGGCGCGCTGCGGCCGGCGCACCGCGCTGATCCGATGGCAGGAGCCAGGAGCCAGGTGCTTTTCCTGGTCTCCCATGGGGTGCAGGGCCCAAGCACCTGGGCCATCCTCCACTGCACTCCCTGGCCACAGCAGAGAGCTGTCCTGGAAGAGGGGCAACCGGGACAGAATCCGGCACCCCAACCGGGACTAGAACCCGGTGTGCCAGCGCCGCTAGGCGGAGGATTAGCCTAGTGAGCCGCGGCGCCGGCATTATATGAGTGTTTTTTATCCATAAGCAATCAAAACCGTTTTTAATAATTTTTATATAGACATACAATCTGCACATAAGTACCTGGCTCCTGCCATCGGATCAGCACGGTGCGCCAGCCACAGCAGCCATTGGAGGTTGAACCAACAGCAAAAAGGAAGACCTTTCTCTCTCTCTCTCTCTCTCTCTCTCACTGTCCACTCTGCCTGTCGGAAGAAAAAAAAAAGAAAAGAGGAAAAAAAAATTAATGGGGCTAGCTGTGGTGCAAAGGGTTAACGCCCTGGCCTGAAGTGCGGACATCTCATATGGGCGCTGGCTCCTGGCTTCAGATTGGCACAGCTCCAGCCATTGCGGCCAATTGGAGAGTGAACCAGCAGATGGAAGACCTCTCTCTCTAACTCTGACTTTCAAATAAAGAAATCTTAAGAGTGTTAATTTTTTTAAATCTATGATGTCAGTGACCCCCCGAGGCTCTTGACATGAGCTGCCTAGACTAAGGAAGCCTTTTGAGTCCACAACTCTCAGTATTTGGACAAGGCCATAAGCAAAGTGGAAGTTCTCTCCTCCCTTTAGAGAAAAGTACATCCTCTTTTGATGGCTGCTTCTTTTCACTGGGGCCTCACGGAGATCCTTCATGTAAAACATTTTTTGCCACAGTGTCTTGGCTTTCTATGCTTGACATGTAAAACAAGTCCATATTTAAACAGACTTTTAAAACTTTAAAACTTTTAAAACTCAGCTGTTTTTAAACAAGTAGAACTTAATGAGACAAAGATTATCTCAGTAGGATACAAAAAGACTATTTTCCCAAATATCTATTAACACTTATGTATTTCATCAACCTCATTGCTTTTACAGAGGATCAGATTTTAATCTTACGTCAAAAAAAAAAAAAAACAGATTGATAACTTTTGTAGCTAACAAGAAAATTTTATAAGCATTTAAGACTTCCACACACCTTTTGCAGCTTACCTAAACCGTTTTATCTTTTCCATTCCAATCTTACAATCCATGTCCTTTCTTTATTATTTCACTAAGAAGCACAGTTTTGACTTGGCCAGAGACTAGTTAAAGCAGTGAAAACAGATTTTATTCAGTACCTCCTGAGGAGAGCTGAGCTCCATCACCAGTGGTGCGGAGGTGCCTGGGTGTTTTAAAGGGAGGGCTGGGGTTGGCACAGCTCAAGGGAAGAGTGAGAAGAGGTCATTCAGGGTAAATGCGGTGATCCCAGCTGTGTGTGCTAGCTGGAAGTTATGGAAGTTAGCACGCTGTCTTCTTGCAGAAACTGGCATGGCGGCCCTGGCCTCATAGGAGTGGCTACTGAGCAGGGACACACTTACAGATTTGTAAGCTTTTTTGAGTGAAGTCTCTAAGAACGGAAGGTTGGGGCCTGCCTCAGATGATAGCCTGAACAGTCAGTTCTTCTGGCATTGTGGAGCTTTCTCAGGCTGGCAGGCAGGCAGGCAGGCTTGCTTATTTATTTATCCATTTTATTTAAGAGTAACAGGGGGCGGGGGAGAGAAATAGCTCTTATCTACTGATATACTTCCCAAACGCCTGCCATGGCCAGGACTGGACTGAAGCCAAAGCTGGCAGTAGGGAACCCATTCCAGGTCTCCTGCATGGGTAGCAGGAACCCAGTTGGGCCATCACTGCTGCCTCCCAGGCTCTGCATTAGCAGGAAGCTGGAGTCAGGAGCTGGAACTGAATATTGAATCTTTAGCACTCTGGCGGGGGGATTCAGTGAGTGTCATGACTGTTAGGCCACATGCTCACCACTCAAGTGAGCACTTTAATGAATAATTGCAGTCATCCCAGGGTTGTGGCCTTGTGCTGCTGGAAGCTGGAATCTGGTTGTCTCTGAGTGCGAAGGACTGAATGGAGCCACATGCCCGGAGTGCTGTTTCTAGGGGCAGCAGCTGTAACTGCGTGCTCCTCTGAGCCCTGCACTGCTCACTTACTCAGTACTCCTTGCTGTCTCCCCCATTGCCGTTCAGGACTTGGCAAGGGTGGGAGGGGTGTTGATGTGCAGACATCAGGGCTCCCTCTATGGCTCTATTTCAGAATTTCTCCCCCTAATCCTCACTGGCACCGACAGCTCTGATTCCCCGAGCCACAGTGTGACTTTGTGTTGAGTTGTTGCCACTCTGTACAACTGGGAGGTGTTCTGGGAAGTGCCCAGTGAAGTTCCTTCTTTCGAGGGTCAGCTCTCCAGTGTCTGTTGCTTTTGCTAGCTCTTCATTTATTTTGTGTTTTTTCAGGGTTCATAATTGTGCTGTGTGTGTAACTTATACACTATTTTGCCCTTGCCAGAATGACTGCTATTCATTTTCCAGTTATTTATTATCAGAATAGTCAAACATTCAGAAAAATAATACGATTACTAAGGTGAACTCTTCTATTCCTGCCACTGGTAACTTAGACTCCATATCTCTGGGTGTTTCTGCTTCCATACCTTTTCAGTAGACAGAGTTAGGAAAAACCTCTGAAAAATCATGAGTTCTGGCCGGTGCCATGGTTCACTTAGCTAATCCTCCGCCTGTGGCGCCGGCACCCCAGGTTCTAGTCCCAGTTGGGGCGCTGGATTCTGTCCCGGTTGCTCCTCTTCCAGTCTAGCTCTCTGCTGTGGCCCGGGAAGGCAGTGGAGGATGGCCTATGTCCTTGGGCCCTGCACCTGCATGGGAGACCAGGAGGAAGCACCTGGCTCCTGGCTTCAGATTGGTGCAGCATGCTGGCTGTAGCGGCCATTTGGGGGGTGAGCCAACAGAAGGAAGACCTTTCTCTATCACTAACTCTGCCTGTCAAAAGAAAAAAATCGTGAGTTCTTTTTTAAAATTTAATTTTATTTATTTGAAAGAGTTACAGAGAGAGGTAGAGACAGAAAGAGAGATCTTCCATCTGCTGGTTCATTCCCCAGATGGCTGCAACGGCCGGAGCTGTGCCAATCCGAAGCCAGGAGCTTCCTCCAGGTCTCCCACGTGGGTGCAGGGGCCCAAGGACTTGGGCCATCTTCTACTGCTACCTCTCTCTGTAACTCTTTCAAATAAATAAAATTAAATTAAAAAAAAAAAACTCACGATTTTTTTTTTTTTGACAGGCCACAGCAGAGAGCTGGATCGGAAGTGGAGCAGCCGGGACTCGAACCGGCACCCATATGGAATGCTGGCGCTTCAGGCCAGGGCTTTAACCCACTGCACCACAGCATC
Source organism: Oryctolagus cuniculus (assembly GCF_051225735.1). NCBI lineage: Eukaryota > Metazoa > Chordata > Mammalia > Lagomorpha > Leporidae > Oryctolagus > Oryctolagus cuniculus. Next base: position 18,604,349 of record NC_142884.1, read on the forward strand.
GGCCCCAAATCATGAGTTCTTAGTGATGTTGTCAATCAAACTTAATTTTGGGGGGCTGGTGCTGTGGAATAATAGGCTAAGCCTTTGCCTGTGGTGCCGGCATCCCTTATGGGCGCCAGTTCATGTCTTAGCTACTCCTCTTCTATCCAGCTCTATTGTATGGCCTGGAAAAGCAGTAAAACATGGCCCAAGTATTTGGGCCCCTGCACCTGCATGGGAGTCCCAGAAGGAGCTCCTGGCTCCTGGTCTTGGATCTGCCCAGCTCTGGCCATTGTGGGCATTTTGGAAGCGAACTAGCGGATGAAAGACCTTTTTCTCTGTCTCTCCCTCTCTCTGTAACTCTACCTCTCAAACAAATAAAATCTTTTAAAAAATTTAATTTTCCATTTTATAATTCTTTCCCCTAACAATAAAAATCTTGGTTTCTAATAACAATAGTAGATAAGACCCATTCAGAGAAGTCTAAGTTTCATCCTTATTCTTTCCACTCCATTCTTTTCTCCTGTACGAGGTAATCTGTATTTGTTTTGGTTCATCTGCTGTCATTTAAAAAAATATGAGCAGGCTGTATATATATTCATACTTATTTTTCTTACACAAAAAGAATACTAAAAATGTTCTGAACCTTTTGTATATATGGATGTTTTAATAGGTATTTTAATAAGAAGAATATGTTTAATATTTATATTTTTAAGCTACAGGAGACCAAATAGAACTGATTGCTTTTTGAGTTGTACTACATAATTGAGAATTGCATATTATTGATTACATGTTTTAAATTTTATCTTTGGCTCTTTGGTATGACCATTTAAGAGAAAGGTAGTTGTCAAAAATGATAGATCACTTAAATTAGAAAGTTACATGGTTCTGAGGTTTATTTGGTTTTAAAAGAAATCATGCATTATTTTATAATCTTCTAAAAATTCTGCAGGTTGAAGATCCAGATTGCTTCTGGGTTATTATAAAAGGATGTAGTCCCTTTTTGGATCATGAAGTCGACTATCAAAAACTAAATAGCGCCATGAATGACTTCTATAACAGCATGTGTAAAGATACAGAAATAAAACCATTAATGTTGGAAGAAGGACAGGTATGTATCTGAATGCACTTTATTTATTGTATCTTTATTATTGTTTAACGATTTATTTAGTTGAAAGGAAAAGTTAGAGGGACAGATAGATCTTCCATCCTCTAGGTCAACCCCCAAATGGCCTTAATGACCAGGACTGGGCCAGGCCGAAGCCAGGAGTCAGGAGTTCCATCTGGATCTCCCACGTGGGTGCAGGGACCCAAGGACTCAGACCATCTTCCTTTGCTTTCGCAGGCTCATTAGCAGGGAACCAGACTGGAAGTGGAGCAGCCGGAACTGGAACCAGCACCAGCCTTTAATTATCCTATCTTGAAACACTAATCAGGATGTAGGGGTGGGTGTTTGGCCAGGTAGTTGAAACACCACCATGTTAGAGTGTTTGCATTCGGTTCCTGATTCTAGCTTCCTGCTAATACACAGACCCTGGGAAGCACCAGATGATAGATAGCTCCAGTAATTAGGTCCCTGTTACCCACCTGAGAGACCTGGATTGAGTTCCTAGCTCATAGCCTTCACCCTCTCCCCCCCAGCTGTTGTGGGCCTTGGGGAGTGAATCATTGGGTGGGAGTGCTCTGTCTACCAGATAATTGTTAAAAATATTTCAGGAGCTTAGAATGATGAATGTGATTAGAGTATTTTAACGTTCATGGTTGTTGCCTTGTGTTAGGTTTTTGGGTTGCATGAGACTCAGGCTGATGGTGGCAGGGGGTGGTGCTTGTGTAGGTCCAAGTGGGGCCTTGGGATAGATGCCATCCAGATCCAGGTGTTAGGGCCGTCTTCCTGGCGGTGGGAGCCAGGGCAGGTATACGGACCTTGGCAAAGAGGACCTGGGGTTTTCGGTTCTGGGCCAGTGCCTCCCTCTTTGGTTGCTCATGGCTTTGACTGACTTGGGATTTGACTGACTTGGGATTGTTTCTGCTCTGTGCTCCACATCAGGGCTTCTTTGCTTTCGTGCAGCCTCAGCCACCATTGCTGTGGTCTGATTTTCTCTTGGGTCAGCCATGTTCCAAGTGTGAACTTCGGTAATAGCATGGAGGGGAAGGACATGAACACTCGTTAGGAGGGAGACAAGACCTCATCTGAATTCCTTCCCTCGTGCCCACAAATGTCCTTAGTGACCAATTTGTTATTTTTCCATAGCAGTGACTTACTGGAGGGATGGAACGGGGTCAGTGGTCCTTTAAGTGCAGTCTTGTTTGGGAAAGCATGATGGCCTCCTCACAGTGAGCATTTACCCAGGAGGTGAGCGCTTTCTCCCTGTCCTTTTGTGGAGAGGTGGTTAAACAGGACACTGTGAATAGATTCGGGGTCACTTGTTTTGAAGAACAGGTGTGCTGTTACCTTCACGTGGGTTTAACATGGGAGAGAGCGCCACTTGCAAGCCATGCTAGGATGACCCCTCCTTCGTGGCACTGCTGTGAGTGTTTCACTTCATGCTCTCTCCATTCAGTGGCTGTCACTGCCCGAATCCACTTTCATTTGTTTTCTTTTTTTTAAAGAGTGATTTATTTATTTGAAAGTCAGAGTTACGCAGAGAGGAGAGGCAGAGAGAGAGAGAGGAGGTCTTCTACTCCCTGGTACACTGCCCAGTTGGCCGCGACAACCAGAGCTGTGCCGATCCGAAGCCAGGAACCAGGAGCTTCCTCCTGGTCTCCCACGCCAGGTGCAGGGGTCCAGGGACTTGGCCGATCTTCTACGGTGTTCCCAGGCCATAGCAGAGAGCTGGATTGGAAGTGGAGCAGCCAGGGCTCGAACCGGCACCAATATAGGATGCCCGCACTGCAGGTAGTGGTTTTACTATGCCAAAGCATGGGCCCCTCATTTGTTTTCTTTTCTTTTTCTTTTTTTTTTTTTATTTTTTGACAGGCAGAGTGGATAGTGTGAGAGAGAGAGACAGAGAGAAAGGTCTTCCTTGCCGTTGGTTCACCCTCCAGTGGCCGCTGCTCCCACTGCGCTGTGGCTGGCGCATCGCACTGATCCGAAGCCAGGAGCCAGGTGCTTCTCCTGGTCTCCCATGGGGTGCAGGGCCCAAGCACTTGGGCCATCCTCCACTGCCTTCCCGGGCCATAGCAGAGAGCTGGCCTGGAAGAGGGGCAATCGGGACAGACTCCGGCGCCCTGACCGGGACTAGAACCCGGTGTGCTGGTGCTGCAAGGCGGAGGATTAGCCTAGTGAGCCGCGGCGCCAGCCCATTAGTTGTCAATATGGTGATTTCTCCCACTCCTTCTGTATTGGTGAGCTGGAATTCTTCCCGTTTAGCACTTTCCTTTCAGCTGATCCCTGTTTCCTGGGGGGCCTTTTCCTGGGAGACAGTGCTCAGTTTGGGCAGCCTCCTACACCTGTGTCATCTCCTGTAAGTTGGGTACAGGCTGAGACGATGTTGAGAGGAGCCTTTAGGGCTGTCATCACGTGACTAGAGGTTTTACTGCTGAACGTAATAAAGCCTGCCTTCTGTTTTGCAGGTCTGTGTGGTGTATTGTCCGGAGCTACGGTGCTGGTGCAGGGCCGTCATTAAGTCAGTCATGTCTTCAGCAGACCATTACCTGGCAGAGTGTTTCCTTGTAGACTTCGCCAGGTACATTCCAGTAAAATCTAAAAAGTACGTATGTGTGGTTTTATGTCTGTTTGCCTTACTCTCTTTAAGGAGATAATGATGAATTTTAAAGGAGAATGTCAGTTTTTAAAGTAAGGGGATTACCTTTTGTGAAAAGAAGACATTGAGCATTTTTGTGCCTTAAGAAATGAAAACTTGGGACAGGCATTTGACGCGGTGATGAAGTCACGACTTGGATGCCTGTGCATCACATCAGAGTGCCTGCACTTAAATCTCAGCTCCACTCTCCACTCTGGTTTTCTGCCAGTGCACCCCCGGGAGGCAGCACATGAGGGCTCAAGTTGACCCCTGCCACCCACACGGGAGACTGAGTTCTGGACTTCTGGTGTCAGCCTGGCTGTTGCCGCATTTGAGAAATGAATCAACCAGTGGACAGGCATCTTTGTTTGTCTCTCTGTCTCTGACTTTCAGATAAATGATGAAGGAAGACTGCAGGTTTCCATTCTGCGTGCATGACTAGAGGAGCAAATGGTCCTAATGAGGACAGAGAGAGTGACTGTGGCCTTTCTCCACTTGCCTGCCTAGGGTGGGGCAGGGCAGGTTCAGGCTGTTCCCTTCTCGTCTCCTGGGTGCCCTGTGCCAGCTGCTCTCTGGCCTGTCCTCTTAGTTTGCACGTGAGATGGGGTGGGTCCTTCAGTGCGGTTTGCCTCACCACCAGGAGGTAGAGAGAAACTCTCCGTGTCTCCATGGAGGAGGAAATTGATGGCCACCCTCAGGTTGCAGAGAGCAGATTATATACTCAAGTGCGTATTCCTGGTTGTTCTGCGTCACAGAGTAAAGGTGTGGCTATCACGTAGGGTGCGGAGACAGTTCAGGCTCGTCCTGACAGTAACCTTCATTGACTGTGGGACTGCATGTCACAGCTCACTAGAAAACATTAGCACATCACTGTGTTCCTAAAGTTGTATTGGTAAAATGCATGAAGTTTTAATAAATGGTTTCTGGGTGGGGAGGGGGGAGGGAACATGCCAGCACACGAGGCTGGTGCTGTGGTATAGTAGGTTAAGTCTCTGCCTGCCGTGCCAGCATCCTATATGGGCACCCGTTCAGATCCCAGCTGCTCCACTTTGAATCCAGCTCCCTACTCATGGCCTTGGAGAACAGCAGAAGATGACCCAAGTGCTTGGGCCCTTGCACCCACGTGGGAGACCCAAAGAAGCCCCTGGCTTCGGATTGGCCCAGCTCTGGCCATTGTAGCTATTTGGGGAGTGAGCCAGAGAATGGAAGACCAACCTCTCTGTCTTTCCCTCTCTCTGTCTATAACTTTACCTCTCAAATAAATAAATGTTAAGAAAAAGCCAGCACAAGTCACTGTTGGTGTTTAGTGATAATTGTCCCATGGTTTGTCCCAGAGTAAAAGGATGTCCATTTAATAGGCAAACACAAGGACTCTTATTCCAGTGCAAAAAGAGCAGAGCCAGCTAGCCTTCGGTGCAGTAAGAGGTGTCTCTCACGTAGAGGAGTTTCGTGGCAGAAGGGCTCATTAGACATGGAGGATTTGCAGATACTCAAGGGAAAAGTAGGTGCCTCCCCAGCTTGGGATTCTGCACCTCTGTGACCATAATTGTTATAAAAGTACTTGGGGTCAGCGCTGTGGCATAGCAGTACAGTCACCAACTGCAGTGCCGGCATCCCATATAGGTGCCGGTTAAAAAGCCCAGGCTGCTTCACTTCTGACCCAGCTCTCTGCTATGGCCTGGGAAAGCCGAGTCCTTGGGCCCCTGCACCCGTGTGCAGGAGGACCTGGAAGAAGTTCCTGGCTCCTGGCTGCAGATCCGCACAGCTCCAGCCAGTGTGACCAATTGGAGAGTGAACCTGTGGATGGAAGACCTCTCCCTCCCTCCCTCCCTTCCTCCCTCCTTCTCTCTCTCTCTCTCTCTCTCTCTCCCCCTCTCCCCCTCCCTCTCCTCCTCCCCCTCCCCCTCTCCCTCCCCCTCTCCCTCTGTGCAACTCTTTCAAATAAATAAATCTTTTTTTTTTAAAGTACTTACTGTGTTTAGCCATCTGGGGAGCTTTTCCTTTTGTATTTGGTGTTTTGAGTTTATTTTTGGCAAGAAAATCAAACGATTAAGTAGAGCTCTAACCTGTCTAAGACAAAGGGTAGGGCTTCAGGGAAGAGAGCTGCTTGATGGTGAGGAAATATGTTGACATGTCTGTTGCTTGCCTTACTTGTCACCTCGCCGTCCATCAGCTGTTTTGTGCAAAGTTGGCAAATACTAATTATTAAAACATCTGTTCATAGACAGCACTGTTGGAGTAATTCTGGTCACGTAGTAAGTGGAATTTATTTCACAGGCTTATTCATTGTTATTCAGTGTTTCCTTTTATTTTTCACTTTTTATGTATTTGAAAGGCAGAGAGATGAGAGAGAGAGAGACAGAGACAGAGAGACGAGAGAGCGTGCGCGCACGAGAACGTGCGTGCCTTCTTGTTTCACTTCTAAAATACCTACAACAGCCCTGGGTAGGCCATGCTGGAGCCAGGAACTGGAAACTCAATGTGGTCTCTCCTGTGGGTGGCAGAGACCCAGCCACCTGCTGCCTCCCAGGGCCTGCACCAGCAGGAGGCTGATTGGGTGTGGAACAAGAACTGGAGCCCAGGTGTTCTGACACGAGATCAGGGCATCCCAAGCAGCATCCCAGCAGGTAGGCCACATGCCTGCCCCTGTGCAGTATTTCTGTTCCTTCTTTCCCTCCTTCCCTCCCTTCCTCCCTCCTTCCCTCCCTTCCTTCTGATTTGTGGTATGAAAGGCAGAGTGACAGAAAAGGAGAGAAAGAAAGAGAAGTGTATCTTTCATCCTTTGGTTTACTCCTGCAAATACCCACCACAGCCAAGCCGAAACCAGGAACCCAGAACTCTATCTGAGTTTCCCATGTGGGCACAGGGACCCAAGTACTTGAATTGTCTTCACTGATGTCCCAGGCACATTAGCAAGGAGCTGGATCGGCAGTGGATCTGGGCCCAAGCTGGCACTCGCATGGACACTGGCGCCGTGGGTGGCGCCTTCACCTGCGCCACAGTGCCAGCTGCACAGTGTGTCTTAACCTGAGGAGCCTCACCAGATACACTCTCCCTGAATTCCTGCCCCTGTGCCATGAAATTTTGATGCCACAGATACACTGAATCACTATGTAGGATCTCTCTGCTTTTACAGAAAGATTTTTTCCACCCTCCAAGAAGCAGTTTTGTCCCCTTGGCCAGATGTCTCCAAGCATCTGTTGGAGGCTGTGTTAGAATCAGAAAGGGATGTCCTTTACTTTGTTTTACGGCAAGCATGTTACTGACCTAGGTGAGCTATAAAGGAGTCTGTTCTGTGTTGTGTGTTTTATAATGGAACTCTCTCTGCTTCATTTGTCAGCATCCGAGTTGCAGTGGAATCATTTATGCAGCTTCCCTACAGAGCAAAAAGTTCCGGTTGTACTGCATGAAGCCTGTTACATTGCACATTGACTTCTGTGAAGACAGCGCCGAGATTGTGTAAGTACAGGTTCTGAAGTCACAGGAATCATGAGTAAACGCCTTCAGTTCGTGTCTGCATTTATGTGCCATCAGTTACCCGCGAGCAGGTTTTGAAGGTCTGGGTTCTGCAGGAGGCAGCCTCTGAGTTGGTGCTGGTCAAACTGGCTGTGAGTAGAATTCTCAGGCACCCCCTCCCGGGCCTGAGCTCTGTGCCTTTTGACTTAAAAAAACAACTTATAAAAAGTAGTAGAGTAATTCTAAAGAAAAGCTTTCTTGAAATAAAACTGCTGGAGCATTAAAAAAAAGTTGACCACATGCCTGCCTCTGTCCCACGTCTTTCCTCCTGGAGGCCTCTGTGGGCTGTGACCTTCCCACCCTCCATTGGTGCACTTACATACCCATGTGATCGTGGGTCCTGCCCTCTGTCAGTGCACTTACACACCCCTGTGCGCCTGGATCTCGCCCTCTGTCAGTGCACTTACACACCCCTGTGCGCCTGGATCCTGCCCTCTGTTAGTGCACTTACACCCCCTTGAGCCTGGATCCCGCCCTCTGTCGGTGCACTTACACACCCCTGTGAGCCTGGATCCGCCCTCTCTCTGCACTTACACCCCCTTGAGCCTGGATCCTACCCTCTGTCCATGAGGTTAGACACCTCTCTGGGCATGGACTTTCTTAGGAAGAGAACAGGCTGTCTTGTTTGCAGAATTAGCTTAGGAGTAGCTGTGGAGGTTCTTTGCCAATCCATATCCCTCTCCTAACCACTTTGAGTCTTTTTCATGGGTGACTATGACTGATGTGGTTATTGGATTTAACCAGTTTCTTCTTGACAGCCAGCTAGATTTTCAAGCCATTTTGTGCTGTGTGTTCCCATAAGAATGTGGGTACATCCACGTAACTTACATCCCTGTCACGGCTCCTTCTTCCTGGTGTGTGGTTACTGTGTGATGGTTCCCTAGAGTGGGCCCCTGCACCAGGCTGTATTCTGCACGGTGTGCCTGTGATCTCTGCTCTTTAAGGAGCACTACTGAGGGCTGGATTTCTGTTTCTGTAGTCTGTGGGGCAGCCACTCTCACCTGGAGCTCCTCTGTCTCTCACTTCCCAGACTGTGGTGTTAACAGAAGAAAGGCTGTATAGGGAGCAGCCCAGTCCTGTCTCTATTTGCATAAGCTGGTACTGGTGCACTGTGCGCCCTGAACTCGGAAGTTACCTCTGCTCTGTGGCCCCTTTGGAGACCTCGTGCTCCACGCCCCACCATGCCCATCACCACAGTTCCCTTGGGAGGTGAGTGCATCACTCTTGGGACCAGCCTCAGAGTAGTATGCTCCAGTAAGCCAGCTTGTCTCTGCTTGGGTCCGTGTGTCCTGCTCGGCTGCTCTCTGGCATCCTGCTCTGCAGCCCCTGTGCTGTTCCTCTCGCAGAGCAGCCAGCTGCAGGCCATCCAGGTGTGGTTTGGGCAGCAGCTTGTGCTACCCAGCTACCCCTGGGGCAACCCGTTTCCTGTCCTTCTCACCCCCTTCCTACTGACCCCCTTTCCAGGACTCTGGGGTCTTTTCCACCCTCAGGATACCCCTGGGGTAGGTGGAGGACTTAAGAGTAAGTTTTTTTTTTTTAATTTCCAAGGATTTTTCTTGAAGAGTTGAAAAGAAAGGGGGAGAGATCTTCCATTTGCTGGTTTCCTCCTTAGATGGCTGTGATGGTTGAGACTGAGCCAGGCTGAAGCCCGGAGCCTGGACCTCCATCTAGTTTCCCAAACGGGTGGCAGGGCCCAAGGATTTGGTCCATCTTCCACTGCTTTCCCAGGAGCATTAACTGGATTGGAAGTGGAGCAGCCAGGACTTAAACGGGCACCCATTTGGGATGCTGGCGTTGCAGGCAGCAGCTTAACCAGCCACGCCATGGTGCCGGCCCCAAGAGGAACTTTTCTTACTGGGTTTTCATTGTCATCTTTGGCAGGTGATGCCTTTGCACTCACATGTTATTAAGAATAGTTTTCTTAATGTGTATTACAGTTTTTGACAGATTTGTCAGATATCCTTCCAGAAAGATTATAGCAATTTATACTATCATTATTGGGGTTTCTTTTCCTATGCAACCTCATTAATAGTCTTTTAAAAAAAAAAAGATTTTATTTATCTACTTGAAGGAGTTACACAGAGGAGAGGCAGAGAGAAAGAGGTCTTCCACCCGCTGGTTCACTCCCCAGTTGGCTGCAATGGCCAGAGCTGTGCCGATCCGAAGCCAGGAGCCAGGAGCTTCCCCCAGGTCTTCCCACATGGGTGCAGGGGCCCAAGGACTTGGGCCATCTTCTACTGCTTTCCCAGACCATAGCAGAGAGCTGGATTGGAAGAGGAGCAGCCGGGACTTGAACTGACACACATATGTGATGCCAGCACTGCAGGCAGTGGCTTTACCTGCTGCACCACAGCACCGGCCCTGTTACTAGGCTTTTTAATTTCTGCTTGTTTGCCTGGTGAACATGATCTCTTGTTTTAACTTGCATTTTTTCACTTGCAAAGTTGGGTATCTTTAGTGTTTATTGTGTGTGTGTGCAGAGAGACTGATTTACCTGTTATTTTAGATTGATATTTCTCTTCAGTTATTTGACTTTATCTTATTAGAAATCTAATATTTGTTAAAAAAGAAAAGCTCATTAAGTATTTTTTATGTGAATAGTTTTAGAACTGCTATATTGTACTTTATCCTTGTAAGTTTTTTATTTGAAAGTCAGAGTTACAGAGAGAGAGAGAGAGAGAAATATCTTCTATCTACTGGCTTACCCCCAGATGGCCACAATGGCTGGTTCTGGGCCAGGTGGAATCTGGGAGCTCCATCTGGGTCTCCCATGTTGGTAGCAGTGGCCCAAGCACTTGGGCTACGTTCTGCTGCTTTTCCTAGGCCATCAACAGGGAGCTGGATTGGAAGTAGAGCAGCCTGGAAATGAACCGGTGCCCATAATGGGATGGTGGCTTCACAGATGGTGGCTCCACCTGGTACCCCGTAACACCTGCCCCCTGTAATTATCTAGATGTAGTGTAGATACTACCTTAGTAAAAATAAAAATAACTACTACTTTTGAACATTGATTATGTCCAGGCTGTGGGGTAAATGTTCTCTATATACTTCCTCATTTGATCTTTTTTTTTTTTTTTTTTTTTTGGTAAGAGTTAGAAGTAGAGTCAGCGAGAGAGTGAATCCATTCCTTCCATTGGTTCACTCACCAAAAATCCGCAGTGGCAGAGCTGAGCTGATCCAAAGCCAGGAGACAAGAGTTTCTTCCAGGTCTTCCACGTGGGTGCAGAGACCCAAGGACTTGGGCCATCCTCTACTGCTTTCCCAGGCCATAGCATAGAACTGGATCAGAAGAGGAGCAGCCAGGACACGAACCAGTGCCCATATGGGATGCCAGCACTGCAGGCTGGGGCTTTAACCCACTGCACAACAGCACGCCCCCCCCCCCATTTGATCTTTTACCAACTCTTGGAAGGAATGGATCTTGTGATACAGCCGATTAAGCCACTGCTTGGGGCACCTTTGGTTCCATACTGGAGTACCTGATGTAAGTCCTGGCTGCCCACTTCCAGGACAGCTTCCTGCTAATGCCCTAGGAGACAGCAAATGGTGGATGGAATCCTGAATACCTGCCACCTGTGAGGGAGACCTGAGTGGAGTTTCTGGCTCCTGGTTTCGGCATGGTCCAGGCCCAGTTGTTGGAGACATTTGGAGAGTGAACCAGTAGATAGAAGATTTCTCTCTCTCTCTTGCCCTCTCTGATGCTCTGCCTTTCAAATAAATAAAAATGAATAAACATTTAAAAAACTAAAATAACTCTTGAAGTATGGTGGTAGCATATGTGATAGATCCAAACAAGAGAAATGTAAAATATTTTATTCTGATCTTGACTTTTTATTTTATTTTTATTCCTTCTAAATACTGGTTTCTCCTGATTTTCTACTGCCTATACCTTGTCCTATGATTTTCTTTCCAAAGCATAGGCGAGATGTAGAAAGGTTAAGTTGATAGAGATCAAATGGGAGGTGGCGAATGGGTGCTCTAGTGGGCAGAGTGAGGACCATAGCAGCCGCTTCCCCACAGCTGACCCTACACTGTTGGCTTAGCCGACATGTACTGATCCCTCTCTGTGCCAGCCTGTGGAGACGCAGAGATCTCAGAATCGCTGCCCCAGGGAGCTTGTGTTTTGATTTGTCACAGGTAACTGATGTTGCAGCAGACAGGTGAGCACAGGTCACCTCACTGGGGCCCTGGGATGTGAGTTTGTGTTGGTGCAAGCAGCAGTGTGGAGAGGGGTGTGTCACAGGAAGTAGCTGGGGTCTTTATCCCCACCCAGAGCAGGGCCAGAGCTATGCTCTGTTGTGTGCATCGTGTGCTTGATTGGTCATGCAGAAAGAGCCCTGTGTGTGGTTTACAAAGCAAGATAGTGTACTAACTAAAGTGTCCTTGGCCCTCACCGGAGTGTTGCAGTGTTCCCACTGGTTTCCTTTTTCTGGTCCAGGGTCTGAGCCAGGCCTCCAGCTTGCCTCCAGTGTCCTGTCTGGTTAGTCTCCCAGAGTCGGGGACAGTTCTTCAGTCTTCCTTCATGGCCTGGACGCTTCTGAAGAGTCCTGGTCAGTTATGCTGCAGAGGAACGTTCAGTTTGACTTGGCCTGATGTTCTCATGATCAGACTGAGGTTGTGCGTGCTGGCAGAGAGAGAGAGAGGTCTGCCATCCACTGGTTCACTCCCCAACTGGCTGCGACGGCTGGAGCTACGCCGATCCAAAGCCAGGAGCCAGGAGCTTCCTCTGGGTTTCACACACAGGTGCAGGAGCCCAGGGACTTGGGCCATTTTCTGCTTTCCCAGGCCATAGCAGAGAGCTGGATCGGAAGTGGGGCAGCTGGGACTAGAACTGGCACCTGTATGCCATGCCAGCACTGCAGGCAGCAGCTTTACCTGCAACACCACAGCGCCAGGCCCTATCAGGCATTCTGAATTTGCTACGGTGAGGTTCACTTTTTCCATCATTCCTTCTACAGTTTTAAAACTTTAATTATCTTTTTAAAAAAGATTTATTTATCTATTTGAAAGTCAGAGAGAGAAGGAGAGACAGAGAGAGGTCTTTCATCTACTGCTTCCCTGCCCAACCAGCTGCAATGGCCAGAGCTGAGTTGACCTGAAGCCAGGAGCCAGGAACCTTCCCTGGGCCTCCCACATGGGCACAGGGGCCCAAGGACCCAGGCCATCCTCCAGTGCCTTGCCAGGTCATAGCATGGGGCTGGATTGGAAGTGGAGCAGCCAAGATCCGAACTAGCACCCACATGGGATGCGGGATGCTGGCACCACAGGCCTAGGCCCTAACCCGTTGAACCACAGCACTAGTCCTTTATTTATCATTTTTGAAAAAGATTTTATTGGCCAGCCCCGTGGCTCACTAGGCTAATCCTCTGCCTGCAGTGGCGGCACCCCGGGTTCTAGTCCCAGTCAGGGCGCCGGATTCTGTCCCAGTTGCTCCTCTTCCAGACCAGCTCTCTGCTGTGGCCTGGGAGTACAGTGGAGGATGGCCTGAGTGCTTGGCCCCGCACCTGCATGGGAGACCAGGAGGAGGCACCTGGCTCCTGGCTTCGGATTGGAACAGTGCGCCGGCTTCAACGCGCCGCCCGTGGCAGCCCCTTGGGGGGTGAACCAATGGAAAAAGGAAGACCTTTCTCTCTCTCTCTCTCTCTCTCTCTCACACTCTCACTCTCTCACTCTCTCGCTCTCACTCTCACTCTCACTCTCACTCTCACTGTCCTACTCTGCTTGTCAAAAAAAAATAAAATAAAAAGTATTTTATTTTTTTAACTTTTATTTAATGAATATAAATTTCCAAAGTACAGCTTATGGATTACAATGGCTTCCCCCCATAACGTCCCTCCCACCCAGAACCCTCCCCTTTCCCACTCCCTCTCCCCTTCCATTCACATCAAGATTCATTTTCGATCCTCTTTATGTACAGAAGATCAGTTTAGCATACATTAAGTAAAGATTTCAACAGTTTGCTCCCACACAGAAACATAAAGTGAAAAATAATAGATGATTTTTTAAATGATGATGAAATCAGATCAGACCTATTGTCATGTTTCATCCCAGTGAGAGTCAAGTTGGGAATTGATAATTTCTCTTTTTTTTTTACAGAAGATCAGTTTAGTATACATTAAGTAAAGATTTCAACAGTTTGCACCCCCATAGAAACACAAAGTGAAATATACTGTGTGAGTACTCGTTATAACATTAAATCTCACTGTACAGCACATTAAGGACAGAGATCCTACATGAGGAGTAAGTGCACAGTGACTCCTGTTGTTGACTTTACAAATTGACACTCCTGTTTATGGCATCAGTAATCTCCCTATGCTGCAGTCATGAGTTTCCAAGGCTATGGAAGCCTTTTGAGTTCTCCAACTCCTATCTTGTTTAGACAAGGTCATAGTCAAAGTGGAGGTTCTCTCCTCCCTTCAGAGAAAAGTACCTCCTTCTTTGAAGACCTGTTCTTTCCACTGGGATCTCACTCACAGAGATCTTTCATTTAGTTTTTTTTTTTTTTTTTTTTTCTGCCAGAGTATCTTGGCTTTCCATGCCTGAAATACTCTCGTGGGCTTTTCAGCCAGATCCGAATGCCTTTAGGGCTGATTCTGAGGCCAGAGTGCTGTTTAGGACATCTGCCATTCTATGAGTCTGCTGTGTATCTCGCTTCCCATGTTGGATCACTCTCCCCTTTATTTATTCTATTGGTTCGTATTAGCAGGTACTAGACTTGTTTATGTGCTTCCTTTGACTCTTAGTCCTTTCATTATGATCAATTGTGAACTGAAATTGATCACTTGGACTGGTGAGATGGCATTGGTACATGCCACCTTGATGGGATTGAATTGGAGTCCCCTGGTATGTTTCTAACTCTACCATTTGGGGCAAGTCAGCTTGAGCATGTCCCAAATTGTACATCTCTTCCCTCTCTTATTCCCACTCTTATGTTTAACAGGGATCACATTTCAGTTAAATTTCAACACTTAAGAATAACTGTGTATTAATTACAGAATTAAACCAGTCATATTAAGTAGAACAGATTAAAAAAATACTAACGGGGATAATGTATTAAGTTGTTAACAGTCGGGGCTATGCTGATCAAGTCACCGTTTCTCATAGTGTCCATTTCACTTCAACAGGTTTCCATTTTGGTGCTCAGTCAGTTGTCACTGATCAGGGAGAACATATGATATTTGTCCCTTTGGGACTGGCTTATTTCACTCAGCATGATGTGTTCCAGATTCCTCCATTTTGTTGCAAATGACTGGATTTCATTGTTTCTTACTGCGGTATAGTATTCTAAAGAGTACATATCCCATAATTTCTTTATCCAGTCTACCGTTGATGGGCATTTAGGTTGGTTCCAGGTCTTGGCTATTGTGAATTGTGCTGCAATAAACATTAGGGTGCAGACCGCTTTTGTGTTTGCCAATTTAAATTCCTTTGGGTAAATTCCAAGGAGTGGGATGGCTGGGTCGAACAGTAGGGTTATCTTCAGGTTTCTGAGGAATCTCCAGACTGACTTCCATAGTGGCTTGACCAGTTTGCATTCCCACCAACAGTGGGTTAGTGTCCCTTTTTCCCCACATCCCCGCCAGCATCTGTTGTTGGTAGATTTCTGTATGTGAGCCATTCTAACCGGGGTGAGGTGAAACCTCATTGTGGTTTTGATTTGCATTTCCCTGAGTCCTAATGATCTTGAACATTTTTTCATGTGCCTGTTGGCCATTTGGATTTCCTCTTTTGAAAAATGTCTATTGAGGTCCTTGGCCCATCTCTTAAGTGGGTTGTTGGTTTTGTTTTTGTGGAGTTTCTTGATCTCTTTGTAGATTCTGGTTATTAACCCTTTATCTGTTGCATAGTTTGCAAATATTTTTTCCCATTCTGTCGGTTGTCTCTTCACTCTCCTGACTGTTTCTTTTGCAGTACAGAAACTTCTCAATTTGATGCAATCCCAGTAGTTGATTTTGGCTTTGACTGCCTGTGCCTCCCGGGTCTTTCCCAGAAACTCTTTGCTTGTGCCAATATCTTGAAGGGTTTCTCCAATGTTCTCTAATAACTTGATGGTGTCAGGTCGTAGATTTCGGTCTTTAATCCATGTTGAGTGGATTTTTGTGTAAGGTGTAAGGTAGGGGTCTTGCTTCATGCTTCTGCACATGGAAATCCAGTTTTCCCAGCACCATTTAGTGAATAGACTGTCCTTGCTCCAGGAATTGGTTTTAGATCCTTGATCAAATATAAGTTGGCTGTAGATGTTTGGGTTGATTTCTGGTGTTTCAATTCTGTTCCATTGGTCTATCCATCTGTTTCTGTACCAGTACCATGCTGTTTTGATTACAACTGCCCTGTAGTGTGTCCTGAAATCTGGTGTTGTGATGCCTCCAGCTTTGTTTTTGTTGTACAAGATTGCTTTAGCTATTCGAGGTCTCTTTTGCCTCCATATGAATTTCAGCATCATTTTTTCTAGATCTGAGAAGAATGTCTTTGGTATCCTGATTGGAATTGCATTGAATCTATAAATTGCTTTTGGGAGAATGGACATTTTGATGATGTTGATTCTCGCAATCCATGAGCATGGAAGATTGTTCCATTTTTTGGTATCCTCTTCTATTTCTTTCTTTAAGACTTTGTAATTCTCATCGTAGAGATCTTTAACGTCCTTGGTTAAGTTTATTCCAAGGTATTTGATTGTTTTTGTAGCTATTGTGAATGGGATTGATCTTAGCAGTTCTTTCTCAGCCATGGCATTGCTTGTGTATACAAAGGCTGTTGATTTTTGTGCATTGATTTTATATCCTGCCACTTTGCCAAACTCCTCTATGAGTTCCAATAGTCTCTTAGTAGAGTTCTTTGGATCCCCTAAGTAAAGAATCATATTGTCTGCAAAGAGGGATAGTTTGACTTCTTCCTTCTCAATTTGTATTCCTTTAATTTCTTTTTCTTGTCTGATGGCTCTGGCTAAAACTCCCAGAACTATGTTAAATAGCAGTGGTGAGAGTGGTCATCCCTGCCTGGTGCCAGATCTCAGTGGAAATGCTTCCAACTTGTCCCCATTTAATAGGATGCTGGCCATGGGCTTTTCATGAATTGCTTTGATTATATTGAGGAATGTTCCTTCTATACCCAATTTGCTTAGAGTTTTCATCATGAAAGGGTGTTGAATTTTATCGAATGCTTTCTCTGCATCAATTGAGATAATCATATGGTTTTTCTTTTGCAGTCTGTTAATGTGGTGAATCACATTGGTTGATTTGCGAATGTTGAACCATCCCTGCATACCAGGGATAAATCCCACTTGGTCTGGGTGGATGATTTTTCTGATGTGTTGTTGTATTCTATTGGCGTGAAATTTATTGAGGATTTTTGCGTCTATGTTCATCAGGGATATTGGTCTATAATTTTCTTTTAGTGCTGCATCTTTCTCTGGCTTAGGGATTAAGGTGATGCTGGCTTCATAGAAAGAATTTGGGAGGATTCCCTCTTTTTCAATTGTTCTGAATAGTTTGAGAAGAAATGGGATTAGTTCTTCTTTAAATGTCTGGTAGAATTCAGCAGTGAATCCATCTGGTCCTGGGCTCTTCTTTGTTGGGAGGGCCTTTATTACTGTTTCGATTTCTGTTTCAGTTATGGGTCTATTTAGGTTTTCTGTGTCTTCATGGTTCAATTTTGGTAGATTGCATGTGTCCAGGAATCTATCCATTTATGATAGATTTTCCTGTTTGCTGGCATACAAGTCCTTGTAGTAATTTCTGATGATTCTTTTTATTTCTGTGGTGTCTGTTGTTATGTTTCCTTTTTCATCTCTGATTTTATTGATTTGGGTCTTTTCTTTTTTTTAGTTAGTTGGGCCAATGGGGTGTCCATTTTGTTTATTTTTTCAAAAACCCAGCTTCTCACTCGGCTGATTTTTTGTAATTTTTTTTTGGATTCAATCCTGTTAATTTCTTCTCTGCTTTTAATTATTTCTCTTCTACTAGATTTGGGTTTGGTTTGGCTGCAGTTTTTCTAGGTCCTTGAGACGTGCTGAAAGCTCATTTATTTGGTACCTTTCCAATTTCTTGATATAGGCACCTATTGCTATTAACTTGCCTCTCAATACTGCTTTTGCTGTATCCCATAAGTTTTGATATGTTGTGTTGTGAAAACTTCTAAATGTTCTTATCATAAATTTTTTGAAATCCATATCTTGCATTTCTTCTATCTCATCATCTTCATAATCTTGGCTTGGGGTGTTTTGTTTATTTGGAGGCATCATAGTGTCATCGTTGATCTTGTTCCCTCGATTTCTGTGTTTGTTGCTTGGCATAGTTAATTCTTCTTTCGTCACTGCGCTTTTTTTTTTTTTATACTATGTCTGTGTTAAGTGGACTGCCTGCTGTTGGAGGAGCCTTGGAGGCTTGAGATGGGTGTGGCCTGAGAGCTCTGCTTGGTTCTTCTGGGTTACGGGTGTGCAAAGGTGACACCCTCAGGTTATGCGTGGTAAATCTCTCCTTTTTATTTATTTATTTATTTAGGAGGTAAGTAATATCGCACCGCACTGCTGTGCAGAATTGATGGTATTTAGCTTCAGATCTCTGGCTTCTACCCAAAGAGTCTGTGCAGGCTCTGTTTCTCCTCTGGACTCCCACTGGGTTGCCTAGGCTACTGAATTGTAGTGACTCAGTTCCTTAGCTCTCCCTAGTTGTTATCTAAATCCAGAGTGAAGGCCTGCTCTTTGTCTCTTGCTTGCCTTTGCAAGGTTGGCAGAGAGAGAAACTCCTCTGTACCAGTACCCCCCCACACACCTTTTTTCCTTCTCTCCCGTAGTCAGTCTGGTGAACTTTCCCGCTCCCCTCTAGATTCTGACCACCATTTCCCCGCCAATGTCTCAGGTTACTGAGCTCACCTCCCCTTCCAGCACCGATGTGTGGACTCAGAGCCCTGGGCGTCCCTGCTCTCCCTGCTGGTGTCTGTGTGACATCCACTCCCCTTCCTGCACCGGCACACAGACCATGCAGCTCCCGCAGCTCGGCTTCCGCGCGGTGGGTGACCTTGTTCTCCCAGTAGGTCCTCCGAGTCACAGCCACTAGATCCGGAAGAGTTTCCTCTGCAGTTTTTTCCTGATCCTTTTTCTGAGGCTACCATAACTCCACTTTTATTAAACTAAATTTTCCCGCACTATCGGTGTGCGCCCTCACTGTTCCGCCATCTTGGCTCCACCCCGTCCTTCAATAAAAATATTTTATTTATTTGAGAGGTAGAGTTATAGACAGAGAAAGACATAGAGAAAGGTCTTCCTCTGCTGGTTCACTCCCCAAATGGTTGCAGTGGCAGGAGCTGAGCTGATCAGAAGTCAGAAGCCAGGAGCTTCTTCCAGCTCTCTCACAGGGGTGCAGGGGCCCAAGCACCTGGGCTATCTCCTACTGCTTCCCAAGGCCATAAGCAGAGAGCTGGCTTGGAAGAGGAGCAGCTGGGACGCAAACTGGCCACATACAGGATGCCGGTGTGGCAGGTGGAGGCTTAGCCTACTGTACACAGCACAGGCCCCTATTGATCTTGCTATTTCTTTGAAAGGCAGAGAGACAGAGATCCTCAATATCCTGGGTCACTGCTCCTGCAGTCTCCCCCTGTCCCCTGTAGTGACACTGCACACCCACCCCTGTGGGCCCTGCTGAGGCCCTGACGGCGGCTCCTCCAATGCCTCTGTCCCCAGGTGCCGTTCCCCCTGGCTCTGAGGATGCGGGACATCTACATCCTGGAGGGCGAGCACATGCTCCCAGCCATGGCATACACGGCCGTCAAGATCCATCACAGTGAGTCCTCAGGGCCCACAGAGGCCCGGGTGCTGGGGACGGAGGAGCTGGGGGTCCCCCTGCCTGTCCCTCGTGAGCAGGGCTTGAGGGAGGGATGAGGGGGTTGGGGAGGCCTGGGTTCCCTTCAGGAGGGCACTGAGAATCCCCCTGTTGCATCCCCAATCCCAGGCCCCCACAGACCACAAGGAGAAGTGGCCAGGGTCATCCCACTGTCAATTGGCCCCTGAACAGTCCCTCCAGTGCTTGGCTTGACACCCAAGACATACTGGCCCGATGACCACAACTGTCTGCACACAGGACCCTCCTAGGACAGGTGGGTGGGTTGCCACCTGCATGTGGGCAGGGCTAGAGGGAGGTGGGGCTGTGGGAGACCCTGTGCAGTGAGGGGGAAACAGGCCGGCAGAGAATCCCCTTCAGCCATCTGAGAACCCCTGGAAGGCCCAGGTGCCCTGAGCCCAGTTGTGGGGGCCGAGTGCACTCCTGTGAGCAGGGCTGGGCACAGAGGCAGGCGCTGGGGGCCCCCGCGGCAGAACACAAGTGCAACTGAGTGTGGACTCTGCAGCCCTAGCCTCGGGCCAACAGAAGGCAGCGGGACCCGGAGCATCGCTGGCCTCTGGGCTGCGGTGGGGAGGGGTCCCCGTGCTCCTCCCCTGCTGCTGCTGCCATCAAGGACCTGAGCGCCTGGGTCCCCATGCAGAGCAGAGATGGGTTTGTCCCAGCTCTGAGGCTCTAAGTGGGGGCCCAGGTGCAGGCTGTCCAGGCACTGGGGAGGCCCCACTGTGCCTCCAGGTGCTGCCTCCCCTGGGTGCTCGTAGGACAGTAGCAGTGACAGCCCAGTCTCACCAGGAAAGAGACAGTGGCCCAGGGGCAGAGGACACAGGGCACCCCTGCCACCTCTTTAGAAACTGCATTCCCTGTTCCCAAGGGCCTAAACCAATCTCCATGTCTGCCCCACAGCCCCAGCTCTCACCCCCATCATCTTAGGCTCAGTTCCTTTCCAGCCATGTAGGAGGGACTCAGATGTGGGTAACTCAGCGAATGCACTGTTAGGGCGCAGGAGTTCAGGTGGGGTAGGTGACGGGGTCCTGAGTTGGTGCCTCAGTCCCCAGAGATGAGAGTGAGGTGGGGAGTTCAGGGCCATCCACCCTGTGGGGCTGTGCAGGAGGAGCCGGCGGTGTCCCAGGGCTCCCCTGGCCCGGGCTGCACACACCCTCCCGTCTGGGGCCAGCAGCCTGGAAGAGTCCTCAGCGTCACACGTGGTGATGGGGACCCCAGGGTTTTGTCGGGGCAAGCACCGAGCAGGCCAGACCGGGGCTGTGGTAAACAAACCGTGTCTCTTCTTGCAGCCAAGGCTATAAAACGGTGCAGCAGGCCCCTGGGGCAGGCACGCGTCTCCCAGATGCACGTTCCTGCCCCCACTGCTCCGAAGGCCAAAATCACCATTCAGGACACAGTGGCAGTGTGGGAGCAGACCAGGGGTCCCGCTACCCGTGCAGTGATGATCCGTCCTCCAGAAAGCTTTGGCCTCCGCATCGCCGAGAGGGAAGGCCTGGAGGAGGAGGAGAGCTGGGAAGGCAGCCCAGAGCCCCTCGGCCTGGGCTCCCCTGTGGGGACCGCAGAGTCTCCAGCTGCGGCCAGCCACACAGAGTCTCCAGAGTACTCGAGGAGGTGGGGAGGCCTGTGCCAGTGCGCCAGTCTCCCTAACCTGAGCAGGCCAGAGCACAGGGAGGACAACTCCTCCGACGCTGGCAGCCGGGAGGGCCTGTGGATGTGGGCTCCTCCACGGGCCTCGGAGCCCCCAGAACCAGGGCCCATGCAGGCTGTCCCCGCCTGGGGGCCACGGCTGAAGACTTCCCCCTACTGGCATGGCAGCCCCACGCACTCTGGGGACAGTCACGGGCTGGAGCCGGCCAGAGCCAGCCCTGGGCTGGGAGACCAGGCCCGCGTGCCCTCCCTGGCCAGAGGCCTCCTTACCTCCTATTCCACAGGGCACCTGGATGATGGGTGCCTCCTAGAAGAGAGGCCGAGTCCAGCATCTGTCCTGCCCAGGCTGGGCAGCAGCCTTCCGTGTGTCTTCACGGCATCCTGTGCACTTGGTTGAGCCCCCACCGCCCAGGCTCTTCCTGGGGCCAGGACACCCTGACACTGGAAGACAACAGCCATGCCAGGAGCCACTGTACTCTCCTCCCCGCCCCCCTCCCCCACCGCCACCCTCAGGTGGTGCTGAGCCTGTATTAAATTGTCCCATGGAAAGGAGTTTGCTCCAGTTTGTGACCCCGGTGCCCAGCGGCAGCAAGCTTCCCCGTGTTCCTGGGGAGATGGGTGGTTCCACAGCCCCCATCCTCAGGCAGAGACCCGCTCAGGACCCTGCAGGCACAGAAGAAACTCCTGGCTCCTGGCTTTGGATCGGCACAGCTCTGGTGGTTGTGGCCATCTGGGGAGTGAACGAGCAGATGGAAGACCTCTCTCTCTGTCTTTGCCTCTCCTCTCTCTGTGTAACTCTGACTTTCAAATAAATAAATAAATATTTTAAAAATGTATTATGTAAAAAATGAATTATGTATTCAAAATGTAGAGTGGCAGTGAAAGAGAGACAAATCCTTCATCTACTGGTTGATTCCCCAGAAGTCCTTGAGGTCCAGTTCTATGCCAAGCGAAGGTCAGGAACCAGAATTCCAACTGTGACTCCCATGTGGGAGCAGCGGCCCACATATTGGGGCCGTCTTCCACTGCTTTCCCAGGCCTGTTGGCAGAGAGCTGGAGCCGAAGCTGAGCAGCCGGGACTCGAACCAGCTCTCCACTATGGGATGCCATCATTGCAAGTTAGCACCACCCTGGCCCGTGCACTTTAAATGCTAATATCCATGAACTTACTGAAGTCCTCTCCTACCCATGTGAACGTGTCCTTGTTTAGAGACTTCGGAGAAGCAGGCCACGCCCTCAGCTCCTCTGACAGCCCTCATGTTCCTGGAGCTCCCGTCCCTCCACAAGGGAGGGAAACCATGGAGAACTGAAGACGGGAGGGCGAGCCCAAGCGCGCAGGGGCGAGTGTGCACTGGGGCTGAGCCTGGCTGTCACTCCTACTGGCCTCCCAGCTCCTGCTGGGCTGCACCCTGGGGAGCCCCAAGCACATCAGCGCTCCCCACCAGGCCCTCTTGCTGCTCCTGGCCACAGTGGACAGCAGAAGGCAAGCGTGTGCAGGTGGACGAGAGCAGAGCAAGCCAAGGAAGCGGAACTCGCCTTAGCACAAGCTTCCCTCTACCAGCCCAGTCCTGCCACAGCAAGAACTCACGTGCAGGGCAGGTGCTGGGGCACAGCGGGTTCCACTGCTGCTTAGGATGTGGGCATCACAGGTCAGAATGCCTAGAGTCCTGTCCCACTGCTGCTTCCTGGCCAGCTTCCGGCCAGCCCCAGCTGTGCTCCCCTGTGTGGGGGAGGTGAACTTGCAGCTGCAAGACTTCCCTCACCATATGGGTGCTGGTTCCAGTCCCAGGCATTCCTCTTCTGATCTAGCTCTCTGCTATGGTCTGGGAGAGCAGTAGAAGATGGCCCAGGTCCTTGGGCCCCTGCACCCACATGCGAGACCCTGAAGAAGCTCCTGGCTTCGGATCGACGCAGCTCCGGCTGTTGTGGCCATCTGGGGAGTGAACCAGCGGGCGGAAGACCTCTTGTTCTCTGACTCTGTCAATGCTTCTCTGCAACTGTGGCTTTCAAATAAATTAAAAAAAAAAAAAAATGGAAGGAGGCCATGGAGGGAGGGAGACTGGGGCAGGAGGTGGCAGAGGCAGCAGGGTGGGAGAGGGTGTGTGCGGGGAAGCCAGGGACAGAAGGGAGCTGGGCTCCCCTGGGGCGTCTTTCGGGGAGCACAGGTGCGGGAAGAGATGGAGAAGTCGTGCACGACCCCTGCCTTTTGACAAGGCTGCACTTCTCTGTGTGTCCTGGTTCTGTTCTCCCCACGGGAAGACAAGGACCTGGGCGTCTCTCCCAGCCCAGTCAGGGTCCTTGACACCCAAAGAACAGAATGTGGTCAAATGCCAAGTAGGTGTTTAGAGACAACTGGTCTACCCCGTGTCCCCTAGCCTTCAGGGCCATGAGTGCAAGAGAGAAGCAGAGGAGCTGTACTCCGGCCTGCCCGCCACACTGGCACTGGGTCTCCTGCAGTTCCCATAGTCACAGCAGCCAGTCGTCAGGGTCCCAGCCAAGGTGCGAGAGGCTGAGCTGGCCCAGGGCTCCAGAGGCCCTGTGTGGTGCTTTCTCCCCTTGCCCAGGCAGGATTTCCACTGGTTCTGCGCCTTCCCTGCACCCAGGCATGGGCCCATGGTCAGGTCCCCGGGAAGAGAGAGGGAGAAGGAGCTAAGCCCTGTGTTAATCCAGGGCTGGACTTGGCCAGTATCAACACACACACACGTGCGCCCTCTGCAACTGCAGGTCATGCAAGCTGTGGCCTGGGTTGGGCGTGGAGCCCCCCATCCCCGGGAGGACAGGCCCCTCCTGTCCCACTGGGGACACAGAGCAGGTATAAAGGGCCCCGCGATGGCAGCGGCTGTCCCTGCACCATGAAGCCTGCTGCTTGCCTGGTGCTGCTCGGCGCTGCCTGGCTCCTGTTCTCTCTTGCCAGTGGGTGCCAGCCACGGACGCCTGGGCTGGGGGTGCTCTGGGGGCAGGGGCCAGCTTTCCAGGGCAGTGCTGGCTCCCAGGGCGGGTGAAGGGACGCACCTGCCGTGACCCATGCCTTCCATTTCTCTTCAGATTGTGACATCTGCCGGCTGTGCAGACAGCTGTTTATGAATTTCTGTCAGGACCCTCCGATGAGTATATTTCCTATGTGCAAAATTACCAAAGTGACCCGCTAGTGCTGCAAAACGCCCTGGCGCTGAAGCAGTGCGTGATGGGAAACTGACAGCAGAGGAGAAGGGGCACGCGATCAGTGCTGTGGTGAGTCCAGCTGGGCCTGGCCCAACACCGGCTCCTTCCAGGGCCCTGGGGAGGGGCACTGCTCGTGCCCACCACAGCCCAGCCTGGGACTCTGTGGGAAGAACCTCCAGATGAGGATGCAGAGTTGGGGGCCGCCCCCCCCCCCACGGTGCGGGAAAGGACAGGGAGGGAGACTGTGTGGACCCGGAGCCCTGGGCTCCATGGCTGTTCAGCTCCCCCAGGCAGGCCCAAGACCCTCCAGGGCCGCTGTCCCCACGGCAGCCCTGCCTCTGTGTAAAATCTCAGCTCTGGCCTCCCTGGCCACAGCCTCTCCAGCGCCCGAGTCGAATCTTCTCCAAGCGGTGACCACTGGGTGCTGTCTGCCTTCAAATCTCACTAACTCACCCTGACCCCTCAGGTGCCCTCCTCCACCCCCAGACCTCATGTTTCCTTCTCCCTGGACCCCAAACGGCCATCTGGGGCTCTGGAGCCTGGAATTAGACCTCCAACAGCCCTTCCTGTCCTCCCGGGCCTGGCGACAGCTGGGGAAAAAGCAGACCAAACCCTGACTGCAGGTGGAGCACAGTTGGGGACGGGTACTGCTAGGCTGCAAGTGTGCCAGAGACAGAAGGGGCCAGCGGACTGGGGTCTGTGCATTCCTGGAGGCCCCCGGTGCCACTGCCACCTTGCCAGGCCTTCTGTGTAGCCCCTGCCTGTCCCAGCCTCGCCTGCACCCCCCACAGAGAACCTCCCCCTCATTCCTCATCAAGGGAGGGATTTTTAGGAGAGCTTCTCAGGCACCCAGGGTGTAGGAGAGGATCTGACTTCAGCTGCCCAGATCCAGTGCCAGGCTGCAGCTCCTCCCCAGGAAGTGCCCTGTGCCTGTGCCCTGCAGGTGTCTCTAGGCCCCGGCCTCACCAGGTGTCCCGACTTCTCTTTGCAGAGTAAAATCTTCTCAGATCCTCTTTGTTAAGGGAGCCCTCCTGGCCAGAAGACCCAGGGCCACCCTGGGCCTACATTCTCAGCAGGTGCAGCCCCGCGCACTGGCGGCCTCTCAAAGGAGGAGGCAACAATAAAAGCCCGCATTGCACAGAGTCTGCTCAGTGCTGGACTGGACACCGGGCGTGGGTGTGGGAGGCGGGCGGTGCAGCGGGGCCGGCTGCCGTGACTGCCAGTGGCGGCTGGATCCAGGGCTGTCCGTGTTGTTCCTGCAGGGGTGCAGTGTGGGGCGGGGTGGGGGGGGTGTGGTCTCCGTCGGCATGGCCGAGATCCGCAGGACACACGCTTCACTGACCAGGCGTAGCCGGCTAGCCAGCTTCAGAGCGGCAGTGAGAGTCCCAGCGTCACCGTGAGCACACTGCGGCTCAGAGCCGGGGCGCGTGCCCAACTGCACAGCAGCTGCCACTCTGCTGTCCCGCCCTCTGCAGGGAGACCCGCTCGGCTGCTCATTTTGTGGCCGTGCACGGTGGCAGTGGTGCCCACCTATAGATGGATATGAGACCTCCCACCTCCAGGCCCAAGGGACATAAGGGGTGGGAAGGGGTCCCTGACCAGACAGAAGGACCTAAAGGTCAGGGGCATGAACGGCCCTGGCCATGATCCAGAAATCCTCTCTCGTGCCTCAGCTGGTCCCAGTGCCAACCCCCAACTGTGGACGCAGCTGTGACCCCGCAAACACACCCCGCGTGGGGTCTCCCGCACAGTGGGCCCAGGGTCTGGGTGTCTGCGGTGGCTCAGCCCTGTGGTCATGATGCTGCCGCCTGTCTCAGGCCCCCCACACGCCTGTCTGTGCCCTCTGGGCCTGGATCTGCCACCTGCCCCCTGCTCTGTCACAACTCACTGAGGGCACTCGGCACAGGGCTGTCTCGGGAGAAACATCTGTGTCATCCTGGTGACCAAGGAGCTGCTGGGAGGCCCAGACAGCGGCCGCTCCTGTCACCGGTGGCTTGCTGGAGGGGGGCAGGGTGGGCTGATTCTTTTCCTGTTTCTCCCACACTTGTACCTGGGCTGGCTTCACAGAGAGAAGAGGTCGGGGTGGGCGCTCCAGGCAGCGGTGAAGTCCCGGATTGGGGTGCCCACATCCCCAGTCAGAGGGCCTGGTTCTACTCCCAGCTCCTTGGCTGCCATTCCAGCTCCCCACTAATGCACACTCGGGGGTTCAGGTGGCACCTGCAGGTGGTGGTCCAAGCACTGGGGTTCCATCACCCAGGAGGGAGGGAGACCCAGATGCATTTCCTGCCTTTGGCTGGCCCAGCCCTGATTCTGGGAGCCCAGCACTCATGCCTTCCCAGGGCCCCACCCCATCTCACCTAGCAACCTCCTACTCTGCCCACCTCTTAAAGGTCCCACACCCCTCTTGGTGCCACAAACTCTGTCTAAAGCACTTACCCCAGGGGAGACCTGCTCTTTGTGCTCACTGAGCTCTCTCCACAGAGGAGCAATGGGGGACCCCTGCCTCTGCAGGAGTGAAAGGGAGCCCAGGGGACGGGAGGGCTTGGGGAGCAGAGACCCCCTCATTACCCCACCTCTGGGACCCTGGGGCTGTGTCCCACCAGACTCCGTCTGACAGATGCAAATCTATGTGCAGTGAGGACACAGGCGACACCAGGTGTCTCGGTCAGCTCTCTGCTGCTGTGACAGAATCCCACAGACTGGGGCGATGTCCAAGCCACACGAGCTGATTGGCTCACGTCTCTGGAGGGCCTTCGTGCTGCATCCAACATGGTGGCCAACATCCCATGGGGGTGCAGGGAGAGGCGGGTAGAGTCAAAGATGTAGAGAGAAAGAGGGAGAGAAGTAGAGGAACTTGCTTTTATTTTGAACTTTAATTTTTATTGTTTAAAGATTTATTTATTTTAAGGCCTCAGCCACTGGCCACTGCAGGCCCATGCTGAGGGGAACAGTGGATGGAAGCAACCACCCCCCAAGATCCATGAATTAAACATATGTAACAACACCTTGATGATAAGGAAACATTTGTAGCAACAACAATGGGAACTCACCCCTGTGCACCCTAAGCCACCCCAGGAGGCCAGCATCAGTCCATGCAGGAGCTGGGTTGGGGCCCATGCACCCATGCTCCCTGCACACGGACTCTGGGAAACAAACCTCCCCCCCAGTGAAGGAAAATGCAATGTGGAGAACACTAAGCCTAGGCATCTGGAGTTTGAACTCAGGCAGAGAAAGGAAAACGAATGGGCGTCTTCCACCCAATTAGGAACATCTGACTGCTGAAGCTGAGTGGTCCCCATTCAGCACTCGCTGTGTTATTTTACAGCACTTTGTGAGTCTTCCAAAGAGTTTACAATGCAATTTAAAGCTGAGAAGCTGAGTGGGGAGGGGGAATAAAAGAATCAGTTAAAACCCAAGTGTTGCTGGACAGCATCTCTGGACACGACACAGCGGTGCACTCATTCACACTCCACAGAGGAGGCCAGCAGGTGTGTGGGTGACCAGGGCCCTGCACCCTGTGGTCTCCATGCCAGGGCAGGGGAAGTGGGCAGGGAGGCAGAGCAGTGGGCCCTTGAAGGGAAAAGAACCGACTGTGGCCCCAAGGTGGCAGCCTAGGGGCAGTGTGGGGCCCAGGACCAAGGAGGTGCTGGGGGAGGGCTGAGCCACTTTCCCAGGGGGAGCAACCTTGCGATCAGCACCCCGGGGAGCCGCGGGCTTGTGGCTACTCCTGCCTGCGGCCTGACGCGTGCTGTCCCTGTTTTGATGGTCAGCAGCAGCCCGGTGTTACCAGCATGCGGCTCAGGTGCTGGTGCCCAGGAGTTCTCAGTGCTCTGTGCCTGAAGCCCTGGCCCGTGTCCAGGACAGGGCCCTGGTTCCCACTCTGGACAGGCTGGGCCACACTGGCTTGAGGTGCTCAGCGGGAGGCTCCCCTGCCTCCATCCCAGAGGACCCCTGTGTCCACCTCCTACAACTCCAGGGAAGAAGGGCTGGAACAGAGCAGGAGGGGCAGCAGAGGGTGGCAGTGCTGGGGTGGGGCCTGTGGTAGGACAGGAGGCTGCTCCCCCGGGAGTCTCAGTTCAGGTCATGGCAGGGCAGCCCCGGAGTGTGGGGACAGGTCTATGTGGGACTCCCTATGCGACCTTCTGTTCTAAGAAAGAGGCCTTCACAGTTGGGCTGTAATACAATTGCAGAGGCAGAAAGGAGGGGCGGGAGGTGCCGGTTGCCTGAGACTTGGGACCGTGACGGCAGGTGGCAGAGGGCCCTGGCACCCCTGGTTCCGGGGCAGTTCTGCCAGAGCCCTGCCCTCTTCACCTGGGCCCTGGGGAGAACACAGGCCCCACTTGTGGTGACCTTTAATGAAGCCAGGCCTGAGGACCCTGAGCCCTGCCACAGCAGAGCCACTAGGGATTGGCTGGCAGGCTTCTGTGATGTCACAGTCACTGAGATGCGCACTCTGGGCTGGGAGGCGACCAGAGGCCAGTAGTGCGTCTACTGCCCAACTGACCAGTTGGTAGTGTAGGCAGCAGGCGCATTTCAGAGAATCACATGGATTCCCGATGGAGGTGAGTGGCACTTGCTCTAATGAGCTGTGGCGTGGGGAAGGTCCCGCCAGGGGGGCGGCCCTGGTCTCCCACACCGGATTCCATGGGCGATGTGGTGGAGCTCTGAGTGCTGCCCCTGTGTGCAGAGCGTGTACACAGTCGTCTCATTCCTCCCGCTCTGCTGGTCACCAGTGTTGAATGGGCCTGGGTGTGAGTCTGTGTCTGGACACGGGTTCAAGACTAGGTGTCGGGTCAGCTGGTATCAGGTGGGCAGGGAGGCCGGCTCTGAGAGCCCCAGAGATGCGGGAGCTGGGAGCAGGCCAGGGAGCCCCGTAGACTTGGGACTTGGGCCCCCTGGAGGACACGTGGCTGCCAGCCTGGGGGAGGAGCATCCTTTCCAAGGGCAGGGGAGGCAAGGTGGGGGCTGTCCTTCCCCAACCGTCCGTAGTCAATGAGCTCTGCACAAGTCATAATCCAAGGACCCGGCCACCAGGTGCCCGCCTGCCTGGCTGTGTGGCTGCCCCACCTCTGACCAGGGGGACAGCCCTCAAAGCAGCATTCCTGTGGGCTCCCCAGTACTGGCTCCCATGTGCGTGTGTGTCTTACAGATTGGATATGAACGCCCTGAGGTCCCGGAGGGCCCAGGAGCGAGCAGAGCTCATCAATAAATATGAGCAGGTACTGGCCAGGGTGCTGGGGGAGGAGGTGGGGCCCTGCCTCAAGGACTGTGCCTGTGAGAGCCAGACCCAGCCTCCCTGGGGACACGGGGGAGGGGGCAGGTGGACATTTCCCCAGTGACTTCTCATCCGGGTCCCCTCTCGGCTGCAGGGACGCCGAGGAGCGGCACTGTTGGTGCCCGAAGAAGAGGACGATGAGGGCGGCTGCCTCGTCCCAGACAGGCTTGGGTTCCTGCAGTGAGTCCTCCACACCCCAGCTCACCCCAGGGCGGGACTGGGGTCAGAAACCCCAACATGAGGCGGCACACCTGTCCCCGGCCCCGACCTTGAGCCCAGCTGTGGTCACAGGCAGGCACTGGTCAGCATTTGGGGGCAGGAGTCGGACGTGGAGGCTGTTCCCACAGATGTCGGGGAGAGAGGCCCCGTTGCTGGAGGGTGGGCTCCGGTGACCTGGAGGGATGGAGCCATCTCGGGCCATCTCTGGCATGACTCAGCAGCCCACCTTAGCACGGGGATAAGGGCTTCTGCCTCCATGTTGTGCCAGAACCTGGAGAATAAGCAGGAGCAGAGTGGTGGAGAAATGGCCAGGGTCCGGGCTGACAGAGGAGGGGTGAGGTGGGGCACATGACCTCAGGAGGCCAGGGCACAGGGGGGAGGGTGGGCAGTGGGGGACCCTGAGGGGTGTAGGGGTCCCAGGTGCCTCGAGCCCCAGGTGCACACTCACAGCACTGAGCATCTCTCAGGCAGGTCACTCGGACTCGGTCAGTTCCAGGGTGACGTCCTGGGCAGAGCTGATGTGGGGATATAGCTGCCTCAGCCCTGGGCAGTCTGGCCCTGCTCAGGACAGCCACCCCCCAACCGCTGTGGGGGGCTGCCACACACCCACGAAGGTGGACCTCTGACAGGCCTGGAGCCCCCCACTGGCAGCAAGGGCCCCTGCCTGGCCCTAGGCTCCCTGTGCTCATGGTCACCAGCCCCTCCCTCCCCATCTCAGTCCCCTGGGCTGAGAGGATGAAGCTGGTCCTTCCCTGGCCCACTAGGGAGGTCGCGGTGCCTGTTGTGGTCCTGTCCTCACCTCTCTGCCTCCCTTGCTTTCCAGTGAGCAGAAGCTGCCCCAAGACAGCACCCCGGGGGCAAAGGTAAGGACAAGTCCTTGGCCATGGGCCAGTCATCTGGAAGCAGAGCTGGGCAGAGGGGGCACGTGGGGCTCGGCAGTGGTGAGTGGGAGCGCCATAAGGTCCCGCGATGCGGTACTTATACGGCACCTGCTGACATCTTACCACACTCACCTGTCCCAGAAGTGAGCCGCAGCTCAGGGGTGTCTGCTGTCGGCCGCCCTGACTCATTGGCATGGTTGGGAGTGACCTGGCTGGAGCTCAGGGGCTCTCCTTGACGAAGGGGCAGCTCGGGTCAGAGGCCAGGCCACCGATGCTCCCCCAGACAGAAGATCTGGGGCTCACGGTCTGTGCCTTTTCTGGCTCCTTCCATTTGAGCGCCCACAGAGCTCCTGAGCTGCATCCGAGGGCCCCTCTCAGAGCCCCAAGCTGGGCTCACGCCATCCTGTCTCGTTTTCCAGCGTAAACAGGAGGTAAGAAGGATCCAGAAGTGGATAAAGATGATCAAGAACCATAGTAAATACCGCGGCAGTGACAAGGTACCGTGGCGATGAGGGCCCCTCGGGAACACTGAGAGCTGAATTGGGGTTTGAGCAGTGCCCATTCCTGTGCCAGGCACCGCCTGCCTCTCAGATGCCCAGGGGCAACTGTCCAGCCCCTAGGGACACGGGTCATGGGCACACCTCCCCATACACACAGGACACTGTCCTGGTAGAAAATCTGAAGTCACTGCTGAAGACAATCCCGGATGCAGGGCAGGCGTGGTTCCAGGAGCCCTGTAGCGGCCACTCCGTACACGGCAGAGCCGGTGCCCCTGAGCCCTTGGCCCTCCAGTCACTGTGGGTCATAAGGCCCCCATCTGGGCAGATACTCCCTCTGCCAATACACAGGGAGCCCCTGGCTTCTCCCTCTGCTGTCTCACCCTGCGCTGCCTCCACGAGTGGCCACGTTCAGCACTCACCAGAGCCTCCTCTTTCCTGTAGTTTCAGCGCAGAATCTACAAAGGCATCCCTGCCCAGGTGCGCGGGAAGGTGTGGGCCGTGATGCTGGAGGTGGACAAGAGGAAGGCCCAGAACCCGGGCAAATACGCGGTACGGCTCTGCACTCAGCCCAAGGGGGCCCGGCCTGCTCGGGCCTGCTCAGGAGCCTGAGTCTCCGTGGAGGACCGTCCCTCACTGAGCCCTCAGGAGCCTCCTCCCCATCCTGCCTTCCTCTCCCTAGATCCTAGTCAGTGCCTCCTCCACGTCTCCTCAGACCCAGCTGGGACTGGACAGGTGTGTTTTGTGCCAGAGGCTTTAACCTGCTCTCTGCTGAGCTCACCTGGGCAGCTTGGCATACGGCCAAAGAGAGGACTTGCTGGTCCCTGATGGGCGGGGGTCTCCCAGGATGAGATCACAATGGTGTGAGGTAGGGAGCCCCACAGGCTCTGTGCTAACATGGCCTGCCCGCAGCTGGCCGGCCCTCACCTAGGCCTGCCCACAGCTGGCCCTGCCTTCACATGGACTTGCAGCCCCTGGCATTGCCCTTGCCTGGAGAGGCCGCTCCAATGGTCACACAGCTCTCAATGCTTCTGGGAAAGGAGGGAGTGAGGACTGGTGTGGGCAGAGGGCTGTCAGCTGCAGCTGGCTCTCATGGCCCCTGGCTGCCATCAGGGAGCAGGGCCCAGCTGTGTTTCCCACCCTGCCTCCCCCAAGTCTGCAGTCTGGGGCTGGCCCTGGGAGCTGGGCCTGGAGACAGTCATTGCCCAGGCTCAGCTCCAAGCCAAGGGCGGCTTGCAATGTCGAGATGGAGATGGGCCCCTCCAGCAGGGGGCAGCATGGAGCAGTGGTCAGGCTGTGGCTGACTCCTGGAGGGCAGGGCATGAGATGCCAGTGAGGAGGCTCAGAAGCCTGGCTGGGGGCAGACCACGTCGTGCTGAGAGCTGAGGCAGGCAGGGGGAGTGCACAGGGACCTTTCAGAGCCCCTGTCTGCTGCTGACCGTCAGGGTTACGTGGGCACTGAGGCAAGTTAGGGAGCCCATGACCCTCCCTCAAGGTGGGACCCAGAAAGGAATGAGCGCTTGCAGGGAACTCCCTGTCAGCCAGAAGAGCTGACGTGGACTTGAGGTCCTTGTGTGGCAATGGGGCTTGTGCAGTTCTTGAGGCTGCCCCCCCCTTGTCCCTGCCCTGCAGGAGATGAAAGAGCTGGCCAGGCTGGGCGCCACTCACTTCCATCACATCGACTCCGCCATCGCATGGACTTTCAGAAACCACCTCATGTTCCGGGAACGTTACGGAATGAAGTGAGGCCTCTGGGCTGGGGAGGACCCGCGGGTGGGAGGAGCAAGGGTCCTGGGGCACATGGGGTCCCTAGGGAAGATTGGGTGCAAGCCTAAAACAGTTCATTGAGCACAGAAAACAAACTTGCCTTTTCTATAGTACACAAACTTTCCCAAGACACTGTGGAGAGACTGAAATGAAAAGAAACACCAGGGGAGACAATAGTAGCAATCTATCTAATAAAGGTGTTGTTTCCAGAATATTCAAGGAGCCCTTCAACTCAGTCACAAGGAAGCAGTGGGCAGCCCCCCAGTACCCCGGGAACACAGGCTCGGGGGGGACCCTTCATGAACGCACACACAATTCACCTCCTCAGCGCATGAACACACGCTTATTCCCTACACCACAAAGGGGCACCAGCGCACAGCTGTGGGAATGGGGGAAATAGAACCACTGAGGACGCCGGGTGCTGCTCCCTACAAGGCTGAACGTGCATGGGAGGCTGACTCTCCACAGCTTGGACCCACGGGACTGCACTCCCACAGTGGGACGCTCACCTGTGCCCTGAACACCCACCTGGGAAATGAAAGTGCACGTGACTGCGCCCTGGGAGGTGTGCGTGTCCCTGCAGGCGGCGCTCACCCACATGGTGGACAACACGCAGGTGCCCTGACGACGTCACTGCACATGAGCAGAGTGTCACGGGCCCTGCGTGTGGCTGTCAGGCTCTGTTAGGCAGAGCTGCACTGAGAGCCTCGGCAGCACAAGACACACGGCCTCTGTCCTCTCTCTTCCAGCCAACAGGCCTTATTCCACATACTGATGGCCTATTCCGTCTACAATCCCGTGAGTATTCTGGGATCATAGCGCAGGTGCTATCCCGGCAGTCCCTGCAGGGCACCCCTGGTCACAGAGATCCCAGCCTGGGTTGAGGGGGCCTCGCTCATCCACAGCTCTGAGGAAGAGCGGTGGAGGCCAGGCTCTGAGCCTCTTGGACCCAACCTCAAGTTCTGGGAGGAGAAAGGCAGCCTTCTCCTGGGCTGGTCTCCAGACCCCAGGAGCTTGGCCATGTTGGGATGCCCCTCCCAGGACTAGCATTCCACGCAGTGGGGCGGGGGGCGAAGGCAGGGCAGATCAGGTGTACGACTTTGCTCTGGGTCCCACTGATGCCATTACACCCACCAGCCCTGTGGTTGGACCCATGGGCCTGAATCCCACTCTGTACAGCGCCACTGCCACAACCACCCACTCAGACTTTCCCATGAGTGGAGCAGGCGCAGGGCTCCATGGGTGACCCAGCAAGGCCTGGACATCCCCACCCCCCTGACCTGCCACTGGCCAACCCTGCCTGGTGCCCTGGTTCCCAGGGGGGCCTGGCATTCAGGAAGCCCAGGCCTGCACCCATGCCAGAGGCACACCTCCTGTTCCGGTCCTGGTAGCACTTCCTGGCTTACTTCTTCCTCATGTGAGAAAGGGCCACCGGCTCACCTGCAGAGCTCAGGGGTCCAGAAGCTTCCATGGGCATGGATCTGGATTCCCACAGCAACCTGGCCCATGCTGACATCTTGGGGGTAACAGGTGTCCATACTTGAGCTCTCCCCCTGTGCTGCCTAAGCTCAGGCCCTGCAGGATTCCCTCCAGGAACTTGGAGAACTTCTCTGGGCTCCAATTCTTGGGCAGCTGACACCAAGTGGCAGGATTCAGGCACAGGGGCTCCCTGTGCCTAAATCTTCCTGGACCCTTCAGTGGGTGACCCTGATCTGCCTGAGAGGTGGGCCATCCTAGGATATCATTCTTGCCAGGGGAGGTCTCCTAAAGGTATTCTGGGATCTTGCAGGAGGTGGGCTACAGCCAGGGTCTGAGCCATGTGGTGGCACTGTTGCTCATGTATATGCCCGAGGAGGACGCTTTCTGGGCCCTGGTGCAGCTCATGGAAAGCAGGAAGCACGCGATGCACGGTAGGTGGATGGCGTGTGGGGCCCAGTGCATGCAAGTCCGTGCACGGCCCTCACTGGCTCCTGAATGTGCAGGACAGTGTCACAGTGTGTGTGTGTGGGGGGCTCCCAGGAAGCCAGGGCTGGCAGAGGCCTCCCAGACTGAGCCAGCCCCCTTCTTTTACCACCACCCAAAGGCCCTGCAGCTTGGCCATGGCCATCCTGGGTGTGAGAACCTTCAGAACAAGGGGTCCTGTCCTTGTCCAGTGACTCAGGTCGATTCTGACTCTTCTGCCTCACACGTCTGTACACAACTCTCAAGCACAGAGCCACACCCAGGGAACTTGTGGAAGGCAGCATCCCCTGTAGGGTCACCCCTCCTCGCTCCTGAGTCTTGGAATGGTCAGGAGGCACCCAGTCTGACTTGCACCCACCCCAGCGGGCTCCAGGGGGCAGCCAGGCCTGGGCTGCACACAGTCACCCACCTGCACCCACCTCCCAAGCAGATCCTCTGCCCTGGCCACGTTCATCCCCACCTGCCCCTGGTCCAGCCTCCCCTGACCCTCAGTGCTCAGAAGCACCCCACCCAGGCCTGGGGCTCTCCAGCCTTCCTAGGAGGAGGCTCTCACGTGGGGGTGTGGCTGATTCTACTCAGGTTTCTACAAACCAAACACCCCCAAACTGGAGCGATTCCAGCAACACCTGGGGCTCATTGTGCATCGCGTGCTCCCCTCCCTGGAGAAACACCTGGTAAGTTAAGCATCTCCTTTCTCCTCTTGGGGGCTCTGGGCTCATGGGACTGCTTCCTGAGCCAGGGGAGGCCACGTCCTCACCAAAACTTTCCTTGGTTACGGGGGTCCACGGCAGCTTGGGTGTTGGTTTGTTGTCCAGCACTTGGTCCCCCAGAGTTGGCGTAGATTGAAGGGAGATGCTGTCCCCAGAGCAGAGTGGAAGGAGGGACCTGTGTCCCTTCAGGAACCTGCATGGCTGGGAGGGGGGATGCCCCTGCTGCTGGGCTTCCTGCACCCAGGGGCTCTGCCCCAGGGCTCAGATTAGAGGGAGTCAGGCCTGGGCCCTGGGCCCTGGGCCCTGAGCCCCCTCTGCCTCTGCCTCTTCTTAGGAGAAGGAGGGTGTGTGCCTGGAGGACTCCACCGCCCACTGGTACATCCAGTGCTTCCTGGATGGGGTAAGTGCCCCGGGGACCCCTTGCCCAGGGAAGCTCCTGCCCCAGTGCCTGGTTCTCTGGTGCTGGTGGCCTGTGACTCTGAGCTCCCCCAGCCCCAGCAGACACAGGAGGGAGCCTGCTGTGCAGACCAGGCAGGCCCTGTCCAGCCCTGCTAAGGGTGGTCCAAGCTGAGGCTGAGCCTCAGAGCCAGCAAGGAGGGGACAGGTCCCACCAGGACCCATCCTGAGAGCCTGGCAAAGGCCAGAGCCCTACAGTGAGAGGCAGGAGATCCATAGACCCCCCGAGGCAGAGGCTGGTGGCAGCACAGCCCAAGGGCTGAGCCCTCCCCAGGTCCCTGGGGTGTCTGGCATCTCCAGTGTGGCTTCCAAAGTGTGCAGACCCCCAGGGTCCAGGACAGGACATGGTCATCCTCTGTGGGTCTGGTTCGCTGAGTGGGCAGGGATGTGGCCATGAGGCATGGCCTCCCCTCCCCTCCCAGGAGGAGCTCTGGCCTTCTTGTGTGATCAGCCTCCTGGAGTCTCCCTCTGTCCTAGGGGAGTGACACTGCACACCCACCCCTGTGGGCCCTGCTGAGGCCCTGACGGGCGGGTCCTCCAATGCCTCTGTCCCCAGGTGCCGTTCCCCCTGGCTCTGAGAATATGGGATATATACATCCTGGAGGGTGAGCACGTGCTCCCGGCCATGGCATACACGGCCCTCAAGATCCATAACAGTGAGTCCTCAGGGCCCACAGAGGCCCGGGTGCTGGGGACGGAGGAGCTGGGGGTCCCCTGCCTGTCCCTCGTGAGCAGGGCTTGAGGGAGGGATGAGGGGGTTGGGGAGGCCTGGGTTCCCTTCAGGAGGGCACTGAGAATCCCCCTGTTGCATCCCCAATCCCAGGCCCCCACAGACCACAAGGAGAAGTGGCCAGGGTCATCGCACTGGAAATTGGCCCCTGAGCAGTCCCTCTAGTGCTTGGCGTGACACCCAAGGGTGTCCAAGGGTGTCTGCAGCCCATGTCTGGTGCTGGGACAGGGCTTGGAGCAGCCATGGTGGCTGCGCCATCCCTAGGGCCCCTCCCAGCCTGACACCCACCCCCATGTCTAGAGCGCCTGCTGAAGATGCCCCGGGACCACCTCCGGGAGTTCCTGCAGGTGACCCTGAAGCAGGCCTGGTCTCTGAGCGAGGACGCGGTCATCAGGCAGCTGCGGGCCTCCATGCGTGAGCTGGGGAAGCTCCAGTGCCTCCTGCCTCCCGAAGGTGAGTCCAGCACACGGCCCCATCCCATGCTCCCTTGGGGGAGTCAGTAGTGGGAGTGCCAGGCCCTGACATCCCCGCCCAGGGCCTCACCTCTTCCTGGTCCTCCTTGTCCTCCCCGGGCTCAGCAGTTCTGCTTTCTGAAGCTCTGTCAGCATGGCCTGGCAGGGCCTCGGGCAGCTTCCCAGAATCCTCCTGTGGGTGCCGGCTCTCCCCCCACCACTCTGGGGCCGGGCCGTGGAGCTGTCCTCAGGACATTTGTGGCTCTGGCTCCTCGGCTGACCCCCACTCTGGAGTGGATTGGAGGCCCCGCCTTGAGCTACCCTGCCCAGGTCTGGAGCAGGTGCCCTGGCTCAGTGCCCCCAGGAGCCTGGAGCACAGCTGGACCCCCACTCCAGCAAGATGAGAAGTGGCCCTGCCTGCCCAGGGGGCCCCTCCCCAACTGACCCCACACAGGCTCCTGGCCCGATGACCACAGCTGTCTGCACACAGGACCCTCCTAGGACAGGGGTGGGCGGGGCTCCCACCTGCATGTGGGCAGGGCTAGAGGGAGGTGGGGCTGTGGGAGACCCTGTGCAGTGATGTAAAGGCTACCGGCACTGGATCCCCTTCAGCCATCTGAGAACCCCTGGAAGGCCCAGGTGCCCTGAGCCCAGTTGTGGGGGCCGAGTGCACTCCTGCGAGCAGGGCTGGGCACAGAGGCAGGGCTGGGGGCCCCGCGGCAGAAAACAAGAGTGTGGGCTCTGCAGCCCTAGCCTCGGGCCAACAGAAGGCAGCGGGACCCGGAGCATCGCTGGCTTCTGGGCTCTAGTGGGGAGGGGTCCCCATGCTCATCCCCTGCTGCTGCTGCCATCATGGACCTGAGCGCCTGGGTCCCCATGCAGAGCAGAGATGGGCTTGTCCCAGCTCTAGAGGCTCTAAGTGGGGGCCCAGGTGCAGGCTGTCCAGGCACTGGGGAGGCCCCACTGTGCCTCCAGGTGCTGCCTCCTTGGGTGCTCCTGGGACAGTAGTGGTGACAGCCCAGTCTCACCAGGAAAGAGACAGTGGCCCAGGGGCAGAGGACACAGGGCACCCCTGCCACCTCTTTAGAAACTGCATTCCCTGTCCCCAAGTCCTGAACCGGACTCCATGTCTGCCCCACAGCCCCAGCTCTCACCCCCATCATCTTAGGCTCAGTTCCTTTCCAGCCATGTAGGAGGGACTCAGATGCGGGAAATCAGCCAATGCACTGTTAGGGCGCAGCAGGTCAGGTGGGGTAGGTGACGGGGTCCTGAGTTGGTGCCTGGGTCCCCAGAGATGAGAGTGAGGCAAGGAGTTCAGGGCCATCCACCCTGTGGGGCTGTGCAGGAGGAGCCGGTGGTGTCCCAGGGCTCCCCTTGCCCGGGCTGCACACACCCTCCCCTCTGGGGCCAGCAGCCTGGAAGAGTCCTCAGCGTCACACGTGGTGATGGGGACCCCAGGATGAGGTCGGGGCAGGCACCGAGCAGGCCAGACCGGGGCTGTGGAGAAGCAAACCGCGTCTCTTCTTCTTCCAGCCAAGGCCATCGAACAGTGCAGCAGGCCCCTGGGGCAGGCACGCGTCCCCCAGATGCACGTTCCTGCCCCCACTGCTCCGAAGGCCAAAATCACCATTCAGGACACAGTGGCAGTGTGGGAGCAGACCAGGGGTCCCGCTACCCGTGCAGTGATGATCCGTCCTCCAGGAAGCTTTGGCCTCCGCATCGCCGAGAGGGAAGGCATGGAGGAGGAGGAGAGCTGGGAAGGCAGCCCAGAGCCCCTCGGCCTGGGCTCCCCTGTGGGGACCGCAGAGTCTCCAGGTTCTGCCAGCCCCACGGAGTCTCCAAAGTGCTCGAGGTGGGGAGGCCTGTGCCAGTGCGCCAGTCTCCCTAACCTGAGTGGGCCAGAGCACAGGGAGGACGACTCCTCCGACGCTGGCAGCCGGGAGGGCCTGTGGATGTGGGCTCCTCCACGGGCCTCGGAGCCCCCAGAACCAGGGCCCATGCAGGCTGTCCCCGCCTGGGGGCCACAGCTGAAGACTCCCCCCTACTGGCATGGCAGCCCCACGCACTCTGGGGACAGTCACGGGCTGGAGCCGGCCAGAGCCAGCCCTGGGATGGGAGACCAGGCCCGCGTGCCCTCCCTGGCCAGAGGCCTCCTTACCTCTTATTCTGTGGGGCACCTGGATGATGGGTGCCTCCTAGAAGAGAGGCCGAGTCCAGCATCTGTCCTGCCCAGGCTGGGCAGCAGCCTTCCGTGTGTCTTCACGGCATCCTATGCACTCGGTTGAGCCCCCACCGCCCAGGCTCTTCCTGGGGCCAGGACACCCTGACACTGGAAGACAACAGCCGTGCCAGGAGCCACTGTACTCTCCTCCCCGCCCCCTCCCCCACCGCCACCCTCAGGTGGTGCTGAGTCTGTATTAAATTGTTCCATGGAAACGAGTTTGCTCCAGTTTGTGACCCCGGTGCCCAGCGGCAGCAAGCTTCCCTGTGTTCCTGGAGAGCGTAGGCAGCTCCACAGCCCCCAGCCCCAGGCAGAGACCCACTCAGGACCCTGCAGGCAATGCCTGAGATTCAGCTGTGCCCTGTGGGAACTGGGTCAGGGTGGGAGAGCAGCAGCTGTGAGTGCCCGTGACCTCTGGGACAGATCAGCACAATAGGAACAGCCGTGGTTGGAGGGCCTGTGTCACCTCTGTGCTCTCCCCTAGACCTGGACGGCCGTGGCTGCAGCATCCCTGGCTTGACCCCGCATGTCTCTCACAGGTATGGGATACCTGTGTCACACTGTATGTTCCAGGACCTCAGGAAGGAATTAAATTCCTGTGGTGTATACGCTGGCCCGTTATCAGGCTTTATTGTCCAGGGGACACCGAGGACCAGCAGGGCTGACTTAACCGCCTTTATCACATTTCTAGCCTTTTCTCCGGATTGGGCTGCTGCAAATACAGCCTTTGAATAAGTATCTCCCACCACTTGGACAAACTTAAGTTGACCCAAGGAGTTCATGTGGGTGAAGTCCACTTGCCAGAGCTTCTTAGGAGCAAGTCCTCGCGGGTTCACTCCTGCTTGTAGCAGTGGGCCTGACAGGGCGAGGGGGCACAATTCTTGCAAGAGTGCACTAGGTGTTTGCATTGGCTCATTGTTAGCTCCGGGAAAAGTGATTTTGTGTTGCTTTCTGCCATGTGAAGTTTTTGGTGTAGAATAGGGGCTTGTTCTAGGTGTCTGATGGCAGCCAAGTTGCAGGAGATAAGATGATCGACCTTTTCATTGCCTTGGGAAACTCACATAACAAGCAGCAAGTATGACCTGCAAACCAGCGTAAGCACAGCAATGGAGTTTTTTTTCTGAACTTGAGCCTTGAACCCCCTGGGCGGTTTAAAGGGCCCTGTGCCTCCATCAGCACCAGCAGGTGGTATCGGGAGAGAGGCATCTCCCCAGACTGAGTTGTCCCGAGCCCTTCCAGCCCCTGAGGCTGCAGCCCTACAGGCCCACACGCCGGGTCACCAAGGGGCGGTGCTGCTCTGCCTAGACCCTCCAGAGAGCTCCCCCAGCCTCCGATGCAGGAGCACAGTGTGTTGGCTCCAACAAGACGAGGGTGTCCATGGAAACGCTAGCAGAAGCGAGCCCGAGACAGCTGCTTGTGCTCTTATCTGGAACCCGGTGAGCAGCAAGACGAGTAACTTAATATCAGGTTATAACCATGAATAAAACCCCACATGTGAGTGCATCCTGATACAAACAGATGACTGCATAAGCAGACGGATGGAGAAGAGACAAATACTCCTGAGAGAGACCCTAAGTAGTCAATGGCTGACTCCGCTCCAGCAGGGGGAGCTACTGCCCCTCCCTGACAGATGTGGACAGTCCTCTGGTGATAACCCGTGGTCAGCCACAGCTGTCATGCACCTGGATGCCAGGTGACAAGAAGGGACCTGATTTCTTTGGTTTTCTTTCCAAACTCCTCAACCCTAGTCCAAACTCCAAAGAGAGCACAGTGTAGGGGACATTGGGTCATCCCTGGCCAGGCCTCCCCTAGAGTGGCAAGGTCAGAAAACCCAGGACAGGCTGAGAAAGCTCCCAGCCCCGAGGACAGGTGGACAACGGGCAGCTGGCACTCAGCTCTGGGTGCTTCTTTGCCAAAAGCAGTTGCCGGATGTGAATCCTGTTTGGCACAGGGTTCTCCCTGGGCTCGAAATAATTGTGTGTCTTTTCTGCTCTGATGCCCAGCAAACCGTATTCTGTCATTGTTGGTGATAGAGTGCCTCCAGCCAAAACAAAACAAAAGTGCTTAATCTTGAATTCACTTGGAAGGCAGAGTCACAGAGAGGCAGAGAGAGAGAGAGCGAGCGAGAGAGAGAGAGAGCAAGAATTTCAGTCCGTTGGTTCACTCCCCAAATGGCTGCAATGGCAGCTGGGCCTCCTCTGGGTCTCCCATTTGGGTGCAGGGGCCCAAGCACTTGGGTCATCTTCCACTGCTTTCCCAGGCCATTAGCAGAGAGCTGGATGGGAAGTGGAGCAGCCGGGACTGGAACT
Source organism: Oryctolagus cuniculus (assembly GCF_051225735.1). NCBI lineage: Eukaryota > Metazoa > Chordata > Mammalia > Lagomorpha > Leporidae > Oryctolagus > Oryctolagus cuniculus. The sequence continues at coordinate 18,645,709 of NC_142884.1, forward strand.
GGAGCCCACATGGGATACCGGCACAGCAGGCAGCAGCTTTACCCATTAAGCCACAACATGGACCCTAATTTTGACATATTGTGACATGTAAAACCTGCACTTTTAAAAATGTGAGGGGCTGGCTTGTGGCTCAGTGGGTTTAAAGCCCAGGCCTGTGGTGTTGGCATCCCATATGGATGCTGGCCAAGTCTGGCTGTTCTGCTTCCAATCCAGCTCCCTGCCATGGCCTGGGAAAGCAGTAGAAGATGGCCCAAGTCCTTGGGCCTCTGCACCTGCGTGGGGGACCCAGAAGAAGCTCTTGGCTTCTGGCTTCTAATCAGCACAGCTCCGGCCATTTTGGTCATTTGGGGAGTGAATCAGCAGATGGAAGACATTTCTCTCTCTCTCTTTCTCTATCTCTCTAACTCTGTCTTTCAAATAAATAAAATAAGTCTTTTTTTTAAAAAAATTAATGTGAGGCAATATCTACACATTCACAAAAGACCTTCAAAAACGTAGTGGAAGCTGCATTTTATGAAAAAGTCATGTGACTTTCGAAATTTTTGCACTGAAATAAGCTTACTGTTTTTTTTTTTTTTTTTAAGATTCGTTTATTTATTTGAAAGTCAGAATTACACACAGAGAGGAGAGGCAGAGAGAGAAAGAGAGACAGAGGTCTTCGATCTGCTGGTTCACTCCTCAACTGGCCCCCATAGCCACAGGTGTGCCGATCCGAAGCCAGGAGCCAGAGCTTCTTCCTGGTCTCCCACGCAGGTGCAGGGGCCCAAGGACTTGGGCTATCTTCTACTGCCTTCCCAGGCCATAGCAGAGAGCTGGATGGGAAGTGGAGCAGCTGGGACTCAAGCTGGCTCCCATATGGGATGCCAGCACTGCAGGAGGAGGCTTTAACTCACTACGCCAGAGCCACAGCACCAGCCCCAGCTTACTGTGTTTAAAAAGGAATTATTGGGGCCAGCGCAGTGGCCCAGTGGGTTAACGCCCTGGCCTTAGGGACCGGTGTCCCATATGGGCACCGGTTCTAGTCCCAGCTGCTCCTCTTATGATCTAGCTCTCTGCTATGGCCTGGGAAAGCAGTAGAAGATGGCCCAAGTCCTTGGGCCCCTGCACCCGTGTGGAAGGCACAGAAGAAGCTCCTGGTTCCTTGCTTCAGATCGGCTCAGCTCTGCCTGTTGCGGCCATCTGGGGAGTGAATCAGTGGATGGAAGACCTCTCTCTCTCTCTCTCTCACTGTCCACTCTGCCTGTCAAAGAAAAAAAATAGAGTAATTATCCAGACTTACTTCCTATAATTAATTGACTTTGACACTTATTATCAGGACTTCTACCATGCACTGCTCATTCAAAATATTTGATTCTGATTAATTTTTAGAAGCCTATAGTATTTCTTTTTTGTTTGTTTTTTCATCTATAGTATTTTGAGCAGGAGAATCTTCAGAGCCCATGATCCAGAGAATTCTTTCTGTGACTATCACATATTGGTTTTTTTGTTTTCCTTTTTAAATATTTATTTATTTATTTATTTATTTGAAAGGCGTAGTTACAGAGAGGCAGAGATAGAAAGAGAAAGAGAGAGAGAGAGAGAGTCTGCAAAATTACTCTTTTTTTTTTCTTTGACAGGCAGAGTGGACAGTGAGAGTGAGAGAGAAAGAGAGAGAGAGAGATAAAGGTCTTCCTTTGCCGTTGGTTCACTCTCCAATGGCCACTGCGGCTGGCGCACCACGCTGATCCGATGGCAGGAGCCAGGTGCTTCTCCTGGTCTCCCATGGGGTGCAGGGCCCAAGCACTTGGGCCATCCTCCACTGCACTCCCGGGCCACAGCAGAGAGCTGGCCTGGAAGAGGGGCAACTGGGACAGAATCCGGTGCCCCAACCGGGACTAGAACACGGGGTGCCAGCGCCGCTAGGTGGAGGATTAGCCTGGTGAGCCGCGGTGCCAGCCTGAATAATTGCTCTAGATAAAGACACTGTAGGGGCTGGCACTGTGGCGTATTGAGTAAAGCCGCTGCCTGCAGTGCCGGCCTCCCATATGGGCACTGGTTCCAATCTAGCCCTCTCTCTCTCTCTTTTTTTTTTTAAAGATTTATTTCTTTATTTGAAAGAGTTATATAGAAAGATAAGGAGAGAGAGAGAGAGAAAGAGAGAGAGGTCTTCCATCTGCTGGTTTACTCCCCAACTGGCCGCAACAGATGGAGCTATTCCAATCCGAAGCCAGGAGATAGGAGCTTCCTCCGGGTTTCCCACATGGAAACATGCAGAGAGCTGGATTGGAAGTGGAGCAGCCGGGACTGGAACCAGCACCTCTGCTGTGGCCTGGGAAAGCAGAAGATGGCCCAAGCCCTTGAGAAACTGCACCGCATGGGAGACTGTGGGGAGCAACTCGGACTAGACTGTTACTGGAATTAAGACTTATTCTATGCATCTGCTCTCCCACAATATGGCGCTGAGAAGGGAGAAACAGCTTCTACGCAGCTGCCTCCAGTTCAACCAATAAACTGTAGGACCTGCTCCTGATTGGAGGAGAGCAGCGTACTCAGCGTGTGGGTAGCAGAGTTGGGATTGGCGGAAAAGGACTATGAAGGAGGAGAGAGACAACATGCACCAGGAACATCTATCTGAAGGAACACCTGTGCAGCCCCCGAGAGAGCCGGCCGGCGGTGTGCCGCTCCCCCGCGGAAGTGGGGAAGGTGGCAGGGGGAACTGCCCTTCCACAGAGGTGGAAGGGACGGTAGCCAACCCGGGAAGAACCAGCAGCAAACCCGGGGAGGGCCGAGCAGACAAAAGAACAGCGCAGGGTCCTGTGTCGTTCCTCCACAAAGAGGGGCAGCGACAGGAGACTGGTAAGAAGCTCTTGGCTCCTGGCTTCAGATTGGCACAGCTCTGGCTGTTGCGGCCAACTGGGGAGCGAACCAGCAGATGGAAGACCTCTCTCTCCCTGCCTCTGCTTCTTCTCTGTGTAACTCCGACTCTCAAATAAATAAATAAATCTTTTTTAAACAAGACATTGCAAATGTTAAAAATTAAAATTTAACCTGTTTTGTTAAAAACAACCTTTTAAAGATAAAAATAACGTGGTTGTAGTTCAATTATTCCAGACTATATTCTCACATATAGGGGTAGTGCTAGAAAGAATAGGAAAAAACATGAGAGGACAGAGTAAATACCTGAGATAATAGAGAAATATCTGTTCAAGTGCTTTTCAGTGCAAGAGTAGCTGGTAGAATTAAAGACAGCGTGTGATGTTACAAATCAGTCAGAAACAAGAGTGTAACTCCTCATGCAAAAGGGAGAGCACTGAAAGTAGCCATGAAACGTAAGCCAAAACCTTAGAAGAGAGTGACTGAAATTAGAACACACCAACCACAACCACAAAAAATGGGTTAAATTTATTATAAGAATCTCAGAGTAAAATTTTTTTTTGACAGGCAGAGTGGAGAGAGAGAGAGAGAGAGAGAGAGAGAGAGAGAGAGAGAGAGAGATCTTCCTTTGCCGTTGGTTCACCCTCCAGTGACTGCTGCGGCTGGCGTACCACGCTGATCCGATGGCAGGAGCCAGGTAATTGTCCTGGTCTCCCATGGGGTGCAGGGCCCAAGCACCTGGGCCATCCTCCACTGCACTCCCTGGCCACAGCAGAGAGCTGGCCTGGCAGAGGGGCAACCGGGACAGAATCCGGTGCCCCGACAGGGACTAGAACCCGGTGTGCCAACACTGCAAGGCGGAGGAATAGCCTAGTGAGCCAGGATGCCGGCCTGAACTCAGGTATTCTAATATAGGACGTGGCTGCAGCGGCTTTACCACTGCACCAAGGGCCTGCCCCCAATGTTTTTCTTAAGCTTTAGGTGTCTTCGCATCAGGAAAGGAGTGGCAAATCCAGACCCAAAATGCAAAGTCATTGTAATCAGTCATTGCTTTCTTTTTCCACTTAACGTGGCCAACTCTTCCCTGGGCTCTTCTGGGGTTCCTACAGACCACAGAGCCTGAACCCCAGCTGCTCTGCTCCAAAGTGGCCCAGACACCCAATGGGGACGATATGGCAGCACCATACTAAGTCTTCCTTTTTTCCACAACCTTGTTCTCTTTCTACCTTTTTATGTTGTAAAGTTTTAGAATTTTTATTTACATTTGTTTATTTGAAAGGCAGAGAGACAGAGATCTCCTGGCCACTGATCCATTCCCCAAATGTCTGCAACAGCCAGGGCTGGGCCAGGCTGAAGCCAGGAGCCCCAAACTCAATTTGGGTCTCCTGTGTGGGTGACAGGGATCCAAATATTTGGGCTATCACTTACTTCCTCCCAGGGTGTAGGCGAGCAGGAAGCTGGAATTCAAAGTGGAGCCAGGACTCAGATCCAGGCACTCTGATAGGGGCTACCAGCATACCAAGCTGTGTCTTCACTGCTGCACCAAATGTCCAAAACAATGGTGCAAGGTCTTTTAAAAAACAAAAAATCTTCCCATTAGCATCAGAGTTGGGGGAGGGGGGAGCAGGTTACAGGTACAGATTCTGAAACTCTGCAGTCTTAAGAGACTGGGTGGCTGCAGCCTCATTTTGAGTATCCATCCCAGTGCAACAGGAGAGAAACAGGACTCATTTAGAAAAATATCAAGCTCCTCACAACTGGACACGTGTCCATTTCTAGCTCCAAACCAATCAGGAGCGAGGAGTGTCAGATCCTAACCGGCAGTGACCCCTGCTGCCCTGGTAGGGACTCCTGAACGTTCAAGCATGCCCAAAATGGCCTCATGTGAACTTTCCGGGGTGATGGTATCAAGCACCATTGCTGTGGTGTGTCGTGTGCAAAAACAGTGAAAGCCAAATCAGCGGTGCCTGTGCAGATCACCTAGCTGGGTGCAACATGGTGTCCTGTGCCCAGGGGTTTGAGCCAGATTGAAGTGCCGTGTGCACTGGGGGAACAGGCACGCCTTCCCACCCCCATGAAAGCACCTGTTCGGCTCCCATAGGACAGCAAGTTGATGGAAGCTCACCCTGCTGTGCTGTCCGTGTGTTGGAGCATGAGCGCCCCATAAACCCTTCTGGGTTGCATATTGGCCCCTTGTCAATTTCTATCTGCAAGTGAGCCAAAGATCCTGGGCTTGGTAAGGCCACTGTGATGTACAAATAGTTCCACTTTCTGGAAGCAGGTTTGTGACAATGTTTCAGGATCACCTTTTGCAGCATGAGTTAATCAAAGAAAAAAAGACAAAGGTTGTCCTTTGCATTCTTCATTAAAAAAATTTTATATATTTGAAATGCAAAATGAGAGAGAGAGAGAGAGCAGGAAGGAGGGAGGGAGGGAGGCAGGGAGGGAGAGAGAGATCTTTCATCCACTGGTTCATTCCCCAAGTGCCCTCAGTAGCAGGGCCGAGTTGGGCTGAAAGCAGGAAATACAGCTGCATCTCCCACGTGGGTGGCAGGAACCCAGCACCTGGGCCTTCCCCTGCTGCTTCTCATGCACATCGCAGGAAACTGAACCCAAGTGCAGACGGACACCCCACGCAGGGGCTCCAGCCACCGCGCTGGCACATCGCCTGCCCGTGTTCTCCACCTCCTTTCAGGCTCGGGACCTTCCACGTCTCACCTGTCGACAGGTGTGCTGGCCTGCCAGGTATGTAGCCTGCTTCCTCGCCCCCCCCCCAGCACCAGGTGAACACCACGCTCCCCATCAGCAGCTTCCTGCCTAACTCGCAGGCGCACACCACACACCTGTGGGCCCTGTAGAATCAAGCTTTTTTTTTTTCCTTGAATTTTTATTTTTTTTAAAGGTTTACTTGAAAGTCAGTTACCGAGAGAGCCGAGCTTATTTTTTTAAAACTGGAGGCTTACCTGAACATCTTGCTCTCCCAGTACAGAACCTAACAATTCCCATGCTCTCTCTAATCTGGTCTTCCACTATTTTGTTATTTCCACATAGAGCTTAAGAAACCTTGCGCCCACCCCCACCCCCCATTGAAATACTAAGGAATTCAGCTGTAAAAGCTTCCTGGGGGGGGTGTCGAGGTTTCTTTCATTTTTTAAAAAAATATTATTTATTTATTTGAGTGCTAGTTAGAGAGAGAGGGAAAGACAGAGAGAAAGGTCTTCCATCAGCTGGTTCACTCCGCAGATGGCCAGAGCTGGGCCAATCAGAAGCCAGGAGCTTCTTCTGGGTGCGGGGACAGAGCCTTCCAAGTGAGAACTCTGGTGGCTGCTTCAGTCACAGGAGCTGCAGACCCCGGCCCACTCAGAGGACGGGGTCGTGCACACTTCCGCTAAGACAAGCAAGCCCCGCACAGAGACCTGGGGAGCGCGGCCCGCTGGACGCTGGGGGTGGACAGCCCAGCAGGCCCCGCGCGCTCCCGGCGGGGAGGCCAGCCCAGGTCCCCAAGCCCCCGGGCGCCCCGCGGCCCAGGAAGCGAGCCGCGCGCCCAGGACCGCGGGGCCCCCACGCCCCTCCCCACCGCACGGCGGCGCTGCGCAAGGCCGGCCGTTGTCCGGGGCCGTTGGGCGCCCACGTGGCTTCTGGACGCCTGGAGGCCGGCGCGGGGGCGGGCGCCATTACGAGAGGCCGGGGGGCGCGGGGTGGAGCCGACGAGGAGCCCAGAGCGCGCCCGCGGCGGCGGCGTCGGGTGGGAAGACGAGGCGCGGCACTGGGGGGCGTGGCGGCCGGCCTGCAGGCGGGGGCGCGTCCAGGGCAGGAAGCTGGAGTCCCCGTCGAGCTGGTGGGCACGGCCCCCGCAGAGGCCTGAGGCTTCCGGCGCGACGGCAGGGGCCGCCCCCGGGGCGGCGGCGGTGGCCGCGCGGCTCGCCACGCCCGCCATGCTCGCCGCCGGGCGCGTCGTCCAGGGCAAGCGGGCCAGAGGCGCGGCGAAGATGCTCGAGGTCCTGGTGCTCCAGGTGAGCGAGCGGCCCGCGCAGGGACGGTCGGGCCCGGGTCGGTGCAGGCGGGAGGCTGGAGTGCGGGTGGGGGTCGCTTCAGAAGGGGGCGCGTGCGCTGTTCCCGACGACCCCGGAGGGCGGTTGCTGCGAGCTGTCTCGCACTAGGTGTGCGTTCCTGACTCGGGCACGTTGGCAGGTGTGTCGGTGCCCCGCACACCCCAGCCCACGTCCGCCCTAGGTTAGGGCCCTCGCGGGGAACCGTGGACCTGGCTCCCGCCCTTCCCCCGCCGCCCTCGGGGCTCGGCTTCCGGGACCCCCCTGCCCCCCCCCACGCCGCCCTCTCCTCACGCGGGTGTCCTGGTCCCCGGGGCGGGCATGGGCCGCCACCTTGGAGACTTGAGGTGCCGGGAGGGCTCCCGAGGAAGCCGGAGGGGAGGCGCTGGAGGAGGGAGTTTACAAACCGGAGCCAGGGTGTGGGATGGGGAGGGGCGCCGCGAAGGAGGGGGATGGGTGGTGTCTGTGTTCTGTGGGTTCACCCGACCAGAGCGTCACACACCCCCGAAGCCGCTGACTCCTTGCAAGGAGGCCTGGCTCAGACTTTTCAATTTGTTTTATTTATTTCACAGAGTTAGAGACAGTGAGAGACACAGACAGACAGACAGAAAGGTCTTCCTTCCGTTGGTTCACTACCCCCCCCCCCCCCCACAAATGGCCGCCACGGCCGGCGTGCTGCGCCGATCAGAAACCAGGAGCCAGGTGCTTCCTCCTGGTCTCCCATGCGGGTGCAGGGCCCAAGCACTTGGGCCATCCTCCACTGCCCTCCCGGGCCACAGCAGAGAGCTAGACTAGAAGAGGAGCAACTGGGACTAGAACCCGGCGCCCATATGGTTCGCTGGCGCCCCAGGCAGAGGATGAACCAAGTGAGCCATGGCGTCGGCCTCGGCTCTCAGACTTTGAAGGGATTTCAGGTCTCCCTGGGAGGCTCCTCTGCACTAGTCAATGTTCTCCATCAGTCCTAAATATGTCAGTCCCAATTCCTTCCTGTGAAAGGGCTCTCACCCATCCTGCCACGTGCACGCCCGTGGGTGCAGGACTTGGGCAAGAAGTGCTGGACTCGTGCCCTCCTGCTTGGGAACCCGTGTGTGTGTTGGGCCCTGGAACCAGCTTATGTCCCCCCTCAGCTCTGCCCGGCCTCCACTTATGACTGCGACCTGGCTCACCCTTGGAGCAAATCTTCTGCCCCTTATAGGAGTATGTGCCCCAGTGAGGTCCAGGTTCCGGCTGTCCTGATCCAGATTGATGTGGCATTTCCATGGATACGGTGCCCCCTCCCACCCTGTGCCCATCAACAGGTGATGGGGTACCCTCAGGGTGGTGTGCATGGAGGATGGGAAATTATTTAGCTTTCACATTGTTTAGTTTTGAGGTGTCCTCTTACACATGAGGATGTCATATGAAGTGAGGTGAGCCAAGCAGAAAGGCCCACGTGCTGTATGATTCTGTGGGCGAGTTGAATGGCAGCTGCCAGAGGTTGGGTTTGTGCGTACAGGGCAGATTCAGTTTTGCAAGGTGAGGAATTCTGGAGATGGCTGGTGCTCATGGTTGCACAACAGTGCCAGTCTACGTAATGCTACTGAACTGTACACTTAAAATTGCCCAAAAGGATGAATTTTATCTGGAGTTTGCCACGACTTTTTAAAAAGATTAACTTATTTGAAGAACAGAATGACAGAGACCAACAGAGAGGGAGGTCTTCCATCCACTGGTTCATTCCTCAAATGGCCGCAACAGCCAGATCTGGCAGAGTCTGAAGCCAGGAACCAGGAGCTCCATCCGGGCCTATCATGTGGGTGGCAGGGGACCAAGCACTGGGACCCCGAGGCACATTCCCAGGGAGCTGGATCAGAAGTGGAACAGGTGGGACTCAAACTGGTTCTTGGTGGTCATGAGACAGGAACCCGGCAGAGAAGAGAAGCAGCGACCCAGAAGACAGCGGCCTCCCTGGGTGACGCAGACAGAGGCGAGAGCTGTACCTGGAGAGCCGCATCACCAGGAGCCCTGTAGCAGGGCAGCTGTGCTGTTCCTGAAGAGTCCGGCCTGCAGGAGACTCTGCCACATCTGGCGGGGCCGAGACCTCTCCTGGCTAAGGAGGGCAGAGAAGAGCTGTTGGCTGCCAGGAATGGGAGGAGGGCTCGCACGCCCCAGCTGGTTAGGTGCCGCGTGTGATGTCTGCATCGCACCTCAGGGTGCCTGTTCAGATCTGACCGCTCAGCTTCTGGTCCAGCTTCCTGTGTGCTCACATGGGAAGGCAGCGTATGATGGCCCAAGGACTTTGACCCCTGCCCCTGTGTAGGAGGTCAGAGTGGAGTTCCTTCCCTCCTCCCAGACTTGGCTGTTGTGGGCATTTGGGGAGTGAACCAGCAGATGGAAGAGCTCTCTCCCCATCCCCCACCTTGCTCTTGCTGTCCGTCTCTCTCTGTCACTCTGCTTTTCAAATACATAAGTACACACAGCATATATGAGGAAAGCAGCCCGGGCCACACACTTCTGTGTTTGAAATCTGGGAGGCCGTAGCACCCTGATGGCTGGGCACGTGGCCTTGGAGAGTGGCAGAAAGCAGTAGTCCTCGGCCTTCCCTGGGAAGCTCCTGGAGGAACTGGCAACTAGAACTCTGTATGTTGCTGTCTGCAAAAACTGGGCCTGGCTTGCATTTTACAGGTTTTAGGAGCAGATTTCATTTAAAAAAAAAAAAATTCTAGCAGCCTCAACATTTAACAATAAAAAAAATTATTTATGTATTTTCATTGGGAAGACAGGTCAGCAGAGTTCTTCCATCTGCTGGTTTACTCCAGAATGCCCACAGCAGCCAGGGCTGGGCCAGGCCAAAGCTAGGAGCCTAGAGCTCAGTCCTGGTCTCCCACGTGGGTGACAGCGGCACAGTGCTCGAGCCATCATCTGCTGCCTGACCAGTAGGCACGTTGGCAGGAAGCTGGATTGGTGGTTGTGTGGCCTTGATGTGAACCAGGCACTCTGAGTATCCCAAGCCGTGACCTGACTGCTGCCCCAAACGCCCACCCCTAAGAATGCTTTGTAAACGTCTTTCCTAAATTACTCTTTGGAAAATTTTCAAACACAAAACAGCATCATGAATGCCTGTGTGTACTACACCCACACTAACTGGTTGGTAACGCTTTGCTGCGTTTGCACTTCAGAAATATGTGTATGTAAAAATTACTTTTTCTTTTTTGGTTGAGCCATTTGAGAATGAGTCTAGAACTCAGAGCACTTAAGTGATTTTTCTAGGAACAAAGACTTCCTCTTATAGAACTATAATGTAATCATCACACTTGAGAAATTTAATGTTGGTGCAACACTGTTACCTGATACACAGTCTGTACTCCCTTTGTCCTCATAAGGTCTACTGTAGCTTGTTTTTTCTGATAAAGAACCCAGAACTACACATGCATTTAATTGTCATGGCCTTGTAGAGTTCATGCAGGCAGTACATTGGTCTATCTTTGATGATACTGAAATTTCTGAAGACTAAGGGCAGTCACTTTGCAAAGTATTCCTCAATAATTATAATTATATTAATATATTTAGGTTAGACATTTTTAGTAAAAATGCTACATAAGTTATGCCACGTCAGAGGACAAGATGTTTTAAAAAAAAAATTGATGCTGGGGCCAGCATTGTGGTATAGCAAGGTAAGCTACCACCTGTGATGTCAGGACCCCATATGGGCACCTGTTCAAATCTCGTCTGCTCCACTTAAGATCTAGCTCCCTGCTAATGTGCCTGGGAAAGCAACAGAAGATGACACAAGTGCTTGGGCCTCTGCCACCCATGTGGGAGACCCAGATGAAGCTCTTGGCTTCAGCCTGGTCCAGCCCTGGTCATTGCAACCATTTGGGGAGTGAGTGAATTGGTGGGTGGAAGATCTCTCTCTGCCCCCCTCTCTGCCTCCCTCCCTCTCTAACTCTGCGTTTGAAATAAATAAGTAAATCTTTTTTAAAAATTCAGATTAATTTAAAAATTTTAACTTTTTATTAGAAAATGCATTGGAGATGCAGAAAAGTGTGGAAAATAGTATCAATATTGGGAGACCCACCAAACTCTTATTTATTTGAAAGGTAGAGACACAAGGAGAGACAGAGCTCTCCCATCCCTTTGTTCACACCCCAGATGCCCACAGTAGCCAAGGCGGGGCCAGGCCAAAGCTTGGAGCTGGGAACTCAACCTGAGTCCCCCACACTGAGGACAGGGACCCAGTCACTCAAGCCATGGTCAAGAGGCCTCCTAGAGTGTGCACTGATTAGCAGCAAGCTGGAATCTGCATCAGAACGTGCACGGAAACCTAAGCACTCCCATGTGGAACGCAGACCCTGCCTGAGGATTCACTGCTATGACAAAAGCCCACCCCTATTTTTTAATTGATGTATAATTTATTTACAGAAAAATTCATTCCTTTTTGTGTAGACTTCTGTATTTTGAAAAATGCATAGCATCGTGAAATCACCCCAACAGTCAAAATGCCAAATTGTAGCCATTCTAGTAGGTGGGCAATGGTATCTCATTGTGGTACTAATTTGCATTTCCTTGTCACCAGCTTGTTTGCCATCTTTGGTGAGGTATATGTTAAGATTTGTACATTCTTCTAATAATTATGAACTCCTTAAAGTTCTTTATATATTACAAAGTTCTTTGTTAGATGTATGATGTGTGAATACTTCCTCCCAGTTTCCTTTCTCTTATGTTTTTCAAGGAGCAGAAGGTTTTAATTTGGATGGACTTTAATTTATCAGTCTTTGCTTCTATGAATTACACTTTTGGTAGTGTTATCTTTGTCTAATTTAGCCACAAAGGTTGCCTCCTATTCTTTTAGGAGTTTCACATTTAGCTATGTGATCCATCTGACTTAATTTTTTTGTTTGGGGTCAGGAATGGATGGAGGTTTTGTTTTATTTGCATGTGGGTATCTAATTGCTGCAGGACCATTTGTTGAAAAGAGTATACTGTGTACATTGCATTCCTGTGTGCCTTTATCAAACAGGAGCTGACCATGTTCGCGTGTGTCCCTTTGTGTGTGTGTGTCCTATGGAGCTCAGCACCTGTGCTTTCTCCAGCGCCACCCTCGCCTGATGGCTGTAGTCTCACAGCTGAGACTGGGACTTGAGGTCGGATAGTGAGCCCTCCAGTTGTGTTCTTCTCTCTCATGATTATTTAGGCTGTTCGAATTCCTTTGATTTTATTTAACCAAAGATTTATTTTTATTTATTTGAAAGTGAGAGTTACAGAGAGAGGTAGAGCCAGAGAGAGAGGTCTTCCCTCTGCTGGTTCACTCCCCAAATGACTGCAATGCCTAGAGCTTATCTGATCTGAAGCCAGGAGCTTCTTCCAGGTCTCCCACGCAGGTGCCGGGCCCCAAGGACTTGGGCCATCTTCTGCTGCTTTCCCAGGCCATAGCAGAGAGCTGGATCGGAAGTGGAGCAGCCAGGACTCAAACTGATGCCTATATGGTTTGCCATTGCTGCAGGCTGTGGCTTTAACCCGCTGTGCCACAGCACCAGTCCCTAATTCCTTTGTCTTTCCAAGGAGGATCTCATTATTAGCATGCTGATTTGTAACCACCCCTTCCCTGCAAAAATCCATCATTAAACCTGCTGGAATTGCGTTGTGTTTCTAGAGCACTTCAGGGGAAAACAGCCGTTTCTTAATTATGGCCCCCACAGGTGCTAGGGGGCATCCCACCCCCAGCACTGCGCAGCATCTCATGAACAGCCTCCATTACTGTCAGCCACCCCTCAAGGCGCATAGCCCATGGTGCTGAGGGTCCAGTTGGGCCCTCTGCTGAGGTGGATGGGCAACCCCTGCCCCAAGGGTGACCTTTTTCGTTTGATCAGTAATTGTTTTTATGATCTTGTCCTCATCACCTATTTGTATACAAAAGTTGCTTAAAATTTTAAAACCAATCTAAAGAGACAAAAACTAAAGGATCGCTGCATTTATTTTATTGGGCAGCTGTTCCCTCAAGCTTCGGCCCTGGGTAAGTCAGTCCACTTCCGGAGTTTCTCTGCAGCCACCGGCCCTGCTGGTCTCTTTAGGGCTGACCCTCCTGTGTCAGAGGCTCAGCTTGTACAGTATTGCTGGATTTGAGCTGCACTCCAGTTTCAGGCCACCTGCCTGTCTGTGTTGTGGTGGGTCCAGGGAGCTATCTTGAGGACTTTGACTGTAGTAGGGGTGGATGGAACAAGGGTCTGTTTATTTCTAAGAATTTGTTTTATCTGTTTGAAGGCTTTTTTATTTGATTTAAAGATTTTATTTATTTGAGAGGTAGAGTTAGACAGTGAGAGGGAAAGACAGAGATAAAGGTATTCCTTCCGTTGTTTCACTCCCCAATTTGCCACAATGGCCAAAGCTACGCCGATCCGAAGCCAGGAGCCAGGAGCTTCTTCCTGGTCTCCCACGTGGGTACAGGGGCCCAAGGGCTTGGGCCATCTTCTATTGCTTTCCCAGGCCATAGCAGAGAGCTGGATCGGAAGTGGAGCAGCTGGGACTCGAACCAGCGCCCATCTGGGATGCCAGCACTTCAGGCCAGGGTGTTAACCCGCTGCACCATAGCGCCAGCCCCGAGAAGTCTTTTTTAAAATAGAGGACTTTTTCCCCACTTTGTGGCTTTCTAAGTCTGGAATTTGCAGGTCTAACAAGCAAATTAGATACAACAGGATCTAAAACAAAAAGATTGAATCATTATTAGAGTACCTAGGAAATGTGTTCTCTAAACCAGGAGCAGGTTTTCTCACAGAGAGAGGCATGTAGGCCTGGCCAGGTACGTATGAGGCCCAACCTCTCTCTGTCTTTACATGGGATAGTGGAAGAGACATCATAAGAAAGGTGTGAACCTCATGAGGGAAGACGCCCTGTTGACTCCATTACCTAGGCGGCCTGGGAGAAGAGCTGGCTTGAACAGGAGGGTAGTACAGAACAGGCGGCACTTCTGAAAGGAAGATTGCAGTCCTGCCTGTCCTGACCCGAGGCCTTGCCCTCAATGGCAGTAGTTATCTTGGAAGCTGGCAGAGTAAAGGGCTCTTTGAGCTTGGAGCCAGTAGGATCTGTGGTTCTAACCTGGGATCCCTTCAGCCCCAAGGCAATTCCATTCACCCAGCTCTTGACAGAATTTGGTAGAGGCTGGCTTTTTTTCAGGATGGCTGTTTGCCCCATCTCCTGGCTTTCCAAATTGAAGCCTGATGCCATTTGGGGTAGACTGGCCTCACTGGGTCTCTTTGATGGCAGAACACTATGTAAAGTAGCTATTAGTTGGCTTGACACCTATCTTTACATTCCTCCTGCTAAAGCAGACCACAGAGGCATCCTCTAGGATGTCAGTTAAGGGGTTGTTGAGTTCTGTCCTTAATCTTTGGTGGCTGAGCTAGAAGTCTGTAGTCACAGGCATGTTTTGACAGTTTTTTTTTTTTTTTTTGAAACAATGCAATGCCCATGAGGAGAGCTATGTTCTTTAAGTACGATCAAAACATGAAGATCATTTACCTAATTTGTCTATAAATTTTGTTATTAATTTGCCAAAGAACAACTTTAAATTGGACTTTAGGGAGCAATGAGCACTGTATTATACCTCTAACTATATTGTTTTTAGATAAATAGTATACCTTTATGGTTGCAAATACCTAACACAAGTGCAACTTGTTTGACCAGCAGACCCAAATGCAAACATGTCAATGACTTAAAAAAATTTTTTTTTAGTTTTTCTGTACCAACAAATTGAGAACAGCCTATTTATCATATTTATTTAAGTCAGGTGCACCAGAAAGGTAATTTGTGTTAATTTAGCAGTATTATATGAGTGTTTTTTTTTTTTTTTTTGACAGGCAGAGTGGACAGTGAGAGAGAGAGACAGAGAGAAAGGTCTTCCTTTGCCGTTGGTTCACCCTCCAACGGCCGCCGCGGTCGGCGCGCTGCGGCCGGCGCACCGCGCTGATCCGATGGCAGGAGCCAGGAGCCAGGTGCTTTTCCTGGTCTCCCATGGGGTGCAGGGCCCAAGCACCTGGGCCATCCTCCACTGCACTCCCTGGCCACAGCAGAGAGCTGTCCTGGAAGAGGGGCAACCGGGACAGAATCCGGCACCCCAACCGGGACTAGAACCCGGTGTGCCAGCGCCGCTAGGCGGAGGATTAGCCTAGTGAGCCGCGGCGCCGGCATTATATGAGTGTTTTTTATCCATAAGCAATCAAAACCGTTTTTAATAATTTTTATATAGACATACAATCTGCACATAAGTACCTGGCTCCTGCCATCGGATCAGCACGGTGCGCCAGCCACAGCAGCCATTGGAGGTTGAACCAACAGCAAAAAGGAAGACCTTTCTCTCTCTCTCTCTCTCTCTCTCTCACTGTCCACTCTGCCTGTCGGAAGAAAAAAAAAAGAAAAGAGGAAAAAAAAATTAATGGGGCTAGCTGTGGTGCAAAGGGTTAACGCCCTGGCCTGAAGTGCGGACATCTCATATGGGCGCTGGCTCCTGGCTTCAGATTGGCACAGCTCCAGCCATTGCGGCCAATTGGAGAGTGAACCAGCAGATGGAAGACCTCTCTCTCTAACTCTGACTTTCAAATAAAGAAATCTTAAGAGTGTTAATTTTTTTAAATCTATGATGTCAGTGACCCCCCGAGGCTCTTGACATGAGCTGCCTAGACTAAGGAAGCCTTTTGAGTCCACAACTCTCAGTATTTGGACAAGGCCATAAGCAAAGTGGAAGTTCTCTCCTCCCTTTAGAGAAAAGTACATCCTCTTTTGATGGCTGCTTCTTTTCACTGGGGCCTCACGGAGATCCTTCATGTAAAACATTTTTTGCCACAGTGTCTTGGCTTTCTATGCTTGACATGTAAAACAAGTCCATATTTAAACAGACTTTTAAAACTTTAAAACTTTTAAAACTCAGCTGTTTTTAAACAAGTAGAACTTAATGAGACAAAGATTATCTCAGTAGGATACAAAAAGACTATTTTCCCAAATATCTATTAACACTTATGTATTTCATCAACCTCATTGCTTTTACAGAGGATCAGATTTTAATCTTACGTCAAAAAAAAAAAAACAGATTGATAACTTTTGTAGCTAACAAGAAAATTTTATAAGCATTTAAGACTTCCACACACCTTTTGCAGCTTACCTAAACCGTTTTATCTTTTCCATTCCAATCTTACAATCCATGTCCTTTCTTTATTATTTCACTAAGAAGCACAGTTTTGACTTGGCCAGAGACTAGTTAAAGCAGTGAAAACAGATTTTATTCAGTACCTCCTGAGGAGAGCTGAGCTCCATCACCAGTGGTGCGGAGGTGCCTGGGTGTTTTAAAGGGAGGGCTGGGGTTGGCACAGCTCAAGGGAAGAGTGAGAAGAGGTCATTCAGGGTAAATGCGGTGATCCCAGCTGTGTGTGCTAGCTGGAAGTTATGGAAGTTAGCACGCTGTCATCTTGCAGAAACTGGCATGGCGGCCCTGGCCTCATAGGAGTGGCTACTGAGCAGGGACACACTTACAGATTTGTAAGCTTTTTTGAGTGAAGTCTCTAAGAACGGAAGGTTGGGGCCTGCCTCAGATGATAGCCTGAACAGTCAGTTCTTCTGGCATTGTGGAGCTTTCTCAGGCTGGCAGGCAGGCAGGCAGGCTTGCTTATTTATTTATCCATTTTATTTAAGAGTAACAGGGGGCGGGGGAGAGAAATAGCTCTTATCTACTGATATACTTCCCAAACGCCTACCATGGCCAGGACTGGACTGAAGCCAAAGCTGGCAGTAGGGAACCCATTCCAGGTCTCCTGCATGGGTAGCAGGAACCCAGTTGGGCCATCACTGCTGCCTCCCAGGCTCTGCATTAGCAGGAAGCTGGAGTCAGGAGCTGGAACTGAATATTGAATCTTTAGCACTCTGGCGGGGGGATTCAGTGAGTGTCATGACTGTTAGGCCACATGCTCACCACTCAAGTGAGCACTTTAATGAATAATTGCAGTCATCCCAGGGTTGTGGCCTTGTGCTGCTGGAAGCTGGAATCTGGTTGTCTCTGAGTGCGAAGGACTGAATGGAGCCACATGCCCGGAGTGCTGTTTCTAGGGGCAGCAGCTGTAACTGCGTGCTCCTCTGAGCCCTGCACTGCTCACTTACTCAGTACTCCTTGCTGTCTCCCCCATTGCCGTTCAGGACTTGGCAAGGGTGGGAGGGGTGTTGATGTGCAGACATCAGGGCTCCCTCTATGGCTCTATTTCAGAATTTCTCCCCCTAATCCTCACTGGCACCGACAGCTCTGATTCCCCGAGCCACAGTGTGACTTTGTGTTGCGTTGTTGCCACTCTGTACAACTGGGAGGTGTTCTGGGAAGTGCCCAGTGAAGTTCCTTCTTTCGAGGGTCAGCTCTCCAGTGTCTGTTGCTTTTGCTAGCTCTTCATTTATTTTGTGTTTTTTCAGGGTTCATAATTGTGCTGTGTGTGTAACTTATACACTATTTTGCCCTTGCCAGAATGACTGCTATTCATTTTCCAGTTATTTATTATCAGAATAGTCAAACATTCAGAAAAATAATACGATTACTAAGGTGAACTCTTCTATTCCTGCCACTGGTAACTTAGACTCCATATCTCTGGGTGTTTCTGCTTCCATACCTTTTCAGTAGACAGAGTTAGGAAAAACCTCTGAAAAATCATGAGTTCTGGCCGGTGCCATGGTTCACTTAGCTAATCCTCCGCCTGTGGCGCCGGCACCCCAGGTTCTAGTCCCAGTTGGGGCGCTGGATTCTGTCCCGGTTGCTCCTCTTCCAGTCTAGCTCTCTGCTGTGGCCCGGGAAGGCAGTGGAGGATGGCCTATGTCCTTGGGCCCTGCACCTGCATGGGAGACCAGGAGGAAGCACCTGGCTCCTGGCTTCAGATTGGTGCAGCATGCTGGCTGTAGCGGCCATTTGGGGGGTGAGCCAACAGAAGGAAGACCTTTCTCTATCACTAACTCTGCCTGTCAAAAGAAAAAAATCGTGAGTTCTTTTTTAAAATTTAATTTTATTTATTTGAAAGAGTTACAGAGAGAGGTAGAGACAGAAAGAGAGATCTTCCATCTGCTGGTTCATTCCCCAGATGGCTGCAACGGCCGGAGCTGTGCCAATCCGAAGCCAGGAGCTTCCTCCAGGTCTCCCACGTGGGTGCAGGGGCCCAAGGACTTGGGCCATCTTCTACTGCTACCTCTCTCTGTAACTCTTTCAAATAAATAAAATTAAATTAAAAAAAAAAAACTCACGATTTTTTTTTTTTTGACAGGCCACAGCAGAGAGCTGGATCGGAAGTGGAGCAGCCGGGACTCGAACCGGCACCCATATGGAATGCTGGCGCTTCAGGCCAGGGCTTTAACCCACTGCACCACAGCATCGGCCCCAAATCATGAGTTCTTAGTGATGTTGTCAATCAAACTTAATTTTGGGGGGCTGGTGCTGTGGAATAATAGGCTAAGCCTTTGCCTGTGGTGCCGGCATCCCTTATGGGCGCCAGTTCATGTCTTAGCTACTCCTCTTCTATCCAGCTCTATTGTATGGCCTGGAAAAGCAGTAAAACATGGCCCAAGTATTTGGGCCCCTGCACCTGCATGGGAGTCCCAGAAGGAGCTCCTGGCTCCTGGTCTTGGATCTGCCCAGCTCTGGCCATTGTGGGCATTTTGGAAGCGAACTAGCGGATGAAAGACCTTTTTCTCTGTCTCTCCCTCTCTCTGTAACTCTACCTCTCAAACAAATAAAATCTTTTAAAAAATTTAATTTTCCATTTTATAATTCTTTCCCCTAACAATAAAAATCTTGGTTTCTAATAACAATAGTAGATAAGACCCATTCAGAGAAGTCTAAGTTTCATCCTTATTCTTTCCACTCCATTCTTTTCTCCTGTACGAGGTAATCTGTATTTGTTTTGGTTCATCTGCTGTCATTTAAAAAAATATGAGCAGGCTGTATATATATTCATACTTATTTTTCTTACACAAAAAGAATACTAAAAATGTTCTGAACCTTTTGTATATATGGATGTTTTAATAGGTATTTTAATAAGAAGAATATGTTTAATATTTATATTTTTAAGCTACAGGAGACCAAATAGAACTGATTGCTTTTTGAGTTGTACTACATAATTGAGAATTGCATATTATTGATTACATGTTTTAAATTTTATCTTTGGCTCTTTGGTATGACCATTTAAGAGAAAGGTAGTTGTCAAAAATGATAGATCACTTAAATTAGAAAGTTACATGGTTCTGAGGTTTATTTGGTTTTAAAAGAAATCATGCATTATTTTATAATCTTCTAAAAATTCTGCAGGTTGAAGATCCAGATTGCTTCTGGGTTATTATAAAAGGATGTAGTCCCTTTTTGGATCATGAAGTCGACTATCAAAAACTAAATAGCGCCATGAATGACTTCTATAACAGCATGTGTAAAGATACAGAAATAAAACCATTAATGTTGGAAGAAGGACAGGTATGTATCTGAATGCACTTTATGTATTGTATCTTTATTATTATTTAATGATTTATTTAGTTGAAAGGCAAAGTTAGAGGGACAGATAGATCTTCCATCCTCTAGGTCAATCCCCAAATGGCCTTAATGACCAGGACTTGGCCAGGCCGAAGCCAGGAGTCAGGAGTTCCATCAGGATCTCCCACGTGGGTGCAGGGACCCAAGGACTCAGACCATCTTGCTTTGCTTTCGCAGGCTCATTAGCAGGGAACCAGACTGGAAGTGGAGCAGCCGGAACTGGAACCAGCACCAGCCTTTAATTATCCTATCTTGAAACACTAATCAGGATGTAGGGGTGGGTGTTTGGCCAGGTAGTTGAAACACCACCATGTTAGAGTGTTTGCATTCGGTTCCTGATTCTAGCTTCCTGCTAATACACAGACCCTGGGAAGCACCAGATGATAGATAGCTCCAGTAATTAGGTCCCTGTTACCCACCTGAGAGACCTGGATTGAGTTCCTAGCTCATAGCCTTCACCCTCTCCCCCCCAGCTGTTGTGGGCCTTGGGGAGTGAATCATTGGGTGGGAGTGCTCTGTCTACCAGATAATTGTTAAAAATATTTCAGGAGCTTAGAATGATGAATGTGATTAGAGTATTTTAACGTTCATGGTTGTTGCCTTGTGTTAGGTTTTTGGGTTGCATGAGACTCAGGCTGATGGTGGCAGGGGGTGGTGCTTGTGTAGGTCCAAGTGGGGCCTTGGGATAGATGCCATCCAGATCCAGGTGTTAGGGCCGTCTTCCTGGCGGTGGGAGCCAGGGCAGGTATACGGACCTTGGCAAAGAGGACCTGGGGTTTTCGGTTCTGGGCCAGTGCCTCCCTCTTTGGTTGCTCATGGCTTTGACTGACTTGGGATTTGACTGACTTGGGATTGTTTCTGCTCTGTGCTCCACATCAGGGCTTCTTTGCTTTCGTGCAGCCTCAGCCACCATTGCTGTGGTCTGATTTTCTCTTGGGTCAGCCATGTTCCAAGTGTGAACTTCGGTAATAGCATGGAGGGGAAGGACATGAACACTCGTTAGGAGGGAGACAAGACCTCATCTGAATTCCTTCCCTCGTGCCCACAAATGTCCTTAGTGACCAATTTGTTATTTTTCCATAGCAGTGACTTACTGGAGGGATGGAACGGGGTCAGTGGTCCTTTAAGTGCAGTCTTGTTTGGGAAAGCATGATGGCCTCCTCACAGTGAGCATTTACCCAGGAGGTGAGCGCTTTCTCCCTGTCCTTTTGTGGAGAGGTGGTTAAACAGGACACTGTGAATAGATTCGGGGTCACTTGTTTTGAAGAACAGGTGTGCTGTTACCTTCACGTGGGTTTAACATGGGAGAGAGCGCCACTTGCAAGCCATGCTAGGATGACCCCTCCTTCGTGGCACTGCTGTGAGTGTTTCACTTCATGCTCTCTCCATTCAGTGGCTGTCACTGCCCGAATCCACTTTCATTTGTTTTCTTTTTTTTAAAGAGTGATTTATTTATTTGAAAGTCAGAGTTACGCAGAGAGGAGAGGCAGAGAGAGAGAGAGGAGGTCTTCTACTCCCTGGTACACTGCCCAGTTGGCCGCGACAACCAGAGCTGTGCCGATCCGAAGCCAGGAACCAGGAGCTTCCTCCTGGTCTCCCACGCCAGGTGCAGGGGTCCAGGGACTTGGCCGATCTTCTACGGTGTTCCCAGGCCATAGCAGAGAGCTGGATTGGAAGTGGAGCAGCCAGGGCTCGAACCGGCACCAATATAGGATGCCCGCACTGCAGGTAGTGGTTTTACTATGCCAAAGCATGGGCCCCTCATTTGTTTTCTTTTCTTTTTCTTTTTTTTTTTTTATTTTTTGACAGGCAGAGTGGATAGTGTGAGAGAGAGAGACAGAGAGAAAGGTCTTCCTTGCCGTTGGTTCACCCTCCAGTGGCCGCTGCTCCCACTGCGCTGTGGCTGGCGCATCGCACTGATCCAAAGCCAGGAGCCAGGTGCTTCTCCTGGTCTCCCATGGGGTGCAGGGCCCAAGCACTTGGGCCATCCTCCACTGCCTTCCCGGGCCATAGCAGAGAGCTGGCCTGGAAGAGGGGCAATCGGGACAGACTCCGGCGCCCTGACCGGGACTAGAACCCGGTGTGCTGGTGCTGCAAGGCGGAGGATTAGCCTAGTGAGCCGCGGCGCCAGCCCATTAGTTGTCAATATGGTGATTTCTCCCACTCCTTCTGTATTGGTGAGCTGGAATTCTTCCCGTTTAGCACTTTCCTTTCAGCTGATCCCTGTTTCCTGGGGGGCCTTTTCCTGGGAGACAGTGCTCAGTTTGGGCAGCCTCCTACACCTGTGTCATCTCCTGTAAGTGGGGTACAGGCTGAGACGATGTGGAGAGGAGCCTTTAGGGCTGTCATCACGTGACTAGAGGTTTTACTGCTGAACGTAATAAAGCCTGCCTTCTGTTTTGCAGGTCTGTGTGGTGTATTGTCCGGAGCTACGGTGCTGGTGCAGGGCCGTCATTAAGTCAGTCATGTCTTCAGCAGACCATTACCTGGCAGAGTGTTTCCTTGTAGACTTCGCCAGGTACATTCCAGTAAAATCTAAAAAGTACGTATGTGTGGTTTTATGTCTGTTTGCCTTACTCTCTTTAAGGAGATAATGATGAATTTTAAAGGAGAATGTCAGTTTTTAAAGTAAGGGGATTACCTTTTGTGAAAAGAAGACATTGAGCATTTTTGTGCCTTAAGAAATGAAAACTTGGGACAGGCATTTGACGCGGTGATGAAGTCACGACTTGGATGCCTGTGCATCACATCAGAGTGCCTGCACTTAAATCTCAGCTCCACTCTCCACTCTGGTTTTCTGCCAGTGCACCCCCGGGAGGCAGCACATGAGGGCTCAAGTTGACCCCTGCCACCCACACGGGAGACTGAGTTCTGGACTTCTGGTGTCAGCCTGGCTGTTGCCGCATTTGAGAAATGAATCAACCAGTGGACAGGCATCTTTGTTTGTCTCTCTGTCTCTGACTTTCAGATAAATGATGAAGGAAGACTGCAGGTTTCCATTCTGCATCCATGACTAGAGGAGCAAATGGTCCTAATGAGGACAGAGAGAGTGACTGTGGCCTTTCTCCACTTGCCTGCCTAGGGTGAGGCAGGGCAGGTTCAGGCTGTTCCCTTCTCGTCTCCTGGGTGCCCTGTGCCAGCTGCTCTCTGGCCTGTCCTCTTAGTTTGCACGTGGGATGGGGTGGGTCCTTCAGTGCGGTTTGCCTCACCACCAGGAGGTAGAGAGAAACTCTCCGTGTCTCCACGGAGGAGGAAATTGATGGCCACCCTCAGGTTGCAGAGAGCAGATTATATACTCAAGTGCGTATTCCTGGTTGTTCTGCGTCACAGAGTAAAGGTGTGGCTATCACGTAGGGTGCGGAGACAGTTCAGGCTCGTCCTGACAGTAACCTTCATTGACTGTGGGACTGCATGTCACAGCTCACTAGAAAACATTAGCACATCACTGTGTTCCTAAAGTTGTATTGGTAAAATGCATGAAGTTTTAATAAATGGTTTCTGGGTGGGGAGGGGGGAGGGAACATGCCAGCACACGAGGCTGGTGCTGTGGTATAGTAGGTTAAGTCTCTGCCTGCCGTGCCAGCATCCTATATGGGCACCCGTTCAGATCCCAGCTGCTCCACTTTGAATCCAGCTCCCTACTCATGGCCTTGGAGAACAGCAGAAGATGACCCAAGTGCTTGGGCCCTTGCACCCACGTGGGAGACCCAAAGAAGCCCCTGGCTTCGGATTGGCCCAGCTCTGGCCATTGTAGCTATTTGGGGAGTGAGCCAGAGAATGGAAGACCAACCTCTCTGTCTTTCCCTCTCTCTGTCTATAACTTTACCTCTCAAATAAATAAATGTTAAGAAAAAGCCAGCACAAGTCACTGTTGGTGTTTAGTGATAATTGTCCCATGGTTTGTCCCAGAGTAAAAGGATGTCCATTTAATAGGCAAACACAAGGACTCTTATTCCAGTGCAAAAAGAGCAGAGCCAGCTAGCCTTCGGTGCAGTAAGAGGTGTCTCTCACGTAGAGGAGTTTCGTGGCAGAAGGGCTCATTAGACATGGAGGATTTGCAGATACTCAAGGGAAAAGTAGGTGCCTCCCCAGCTTGGGATTCTGCACCTCTGTGACCATAATTGTTATAAAAGTACTTGGGGTCAGCGCTGTGGCATAGCAGTACAGTCACCAACTGCAGTGCCGGCATCCCATATAGGTGCCGGTTAAAAAGCCCAGGCTGCTTCACTTCTGACCCAGCTCTCTGCTATGGCCTGGGAAAGCCGAGTCCTTGGGCCCCTGCACCCGTGTGCAGGAGGACCTGGAAGAAGTTCCTGGCTCCTGGCTGTAGATCCGCACAGCTCCAGCCAGTGTGACCAATTGGAGAGTGAACCTGTGGATGGAAGACCTCTCCCTCCCTCCCTCCCTTCCTCCCTCCTTCTCTCTCTCTCTCTCTCTCTCTCTCTCCCCCTCTCCCCCTCCCTCTCCTCCTCCCCCTCCCCCTCCCCCTCTCCCTCCCCCTCTCCCTCTGTGCAACTCTTTCAAATAAATAAATCTTTTTTTTTTAAAGTACTTACTGTGTTTAGCCATCTGGGGAGCTTTTCCTTTTGTATTTGGTGTTTTGAGTTTATTTTTGGCAAGAAAATCAAACGATTAAGTAGAGCTCTAACCTGTCTAAGACAAAGGGTAGGGCTTCAGGGAAGAGAGCTGCTTGATGGTGAGGAAATATGTTGACATGTCTGTTGCTTGCCTTACTTGTCACCTCGCCGTCCATCAGCTGTTTTGTGCAAAGTTGGCAAATACTAATTATTAAAACATCTGTTCATAGACAGCACTGTTGGAGTAATTCTGGTCACGTAGTAAGTGGAATTTATTTCACAGGCTTATTCATTGTTATTCAGTGTTTCCTTTTATTTTTCACTTTTTATGTATTTGAAAGGCAGAGAGATGAGAGAGAGAGAGACAGAGACAGAGAGACGAGAGAGCGTGCGCGCACGAGAACGTGCGTGCCTTCTTGTTTCACTTCTAAAATACCTACAACAGCCCTGGGTAGGCCATGCTGGAGCCAGGAACTGGAAACTCAATGTGGTCTCTCCTGTGGGTGGCAGAGACCCAGCCACCTGCTGCCTCCCAGGGCCTGCACCAGCAGGAGGCTGATTGGGTGTGGAACAAGAACTGGAGCCCAGGTGTTCTGACACGAGATCAGGGCATCCCAAGCAGCATCCCAGCAGGTAGGCCACATGCCTGCCCCTGTGCAGTATTTCTGTTCCTTCTTTCCCTCCTTCCCTCCCTTCCTCCCTCCTTCCCTCCCTTCCTTCTGATTTGTGGTATGAAAGGCAGAGTGACAGAAAAGGAGAGAAAGAAAGAGAAGTGTATCTTTCATCCTTTGGTTTACTCCTGCAAATACCCACCACAGCCAAGCCGAAACCAGGAACCCAGAACTCTATCTGAGTTTCCCATGTGGGCACAGGGACCCAAGTACTTGAATTGTCTTCACTGATGTCCCAGGCGCATTAGCAAGGAGCTGGATCGGCAGTGGATCTGGGCCCAAGCTGGCACTCGCATGGACACTGGCGCCGTGGGTGGCGCCTTCACCTGCGCCACAGTGCCAGCTGCACAGTGTGTCTTAACCTGAGGAGCCTCACCAGATACACTCTCCCTGAATTCCTGCCCCTGTGCCATGAAATTTTGATGCCACAGATACACTGAATCACTATGTAGGATCTCTCTGCTTTTACAGAAAGATTTTTTCCACCCTCCAAGAAGCAGTTTTGTCCCCTTGGCCAGATGTCTCCAAGCATCTGTTGGAGGCTGTGTTAGAATCAGAAAGGGATGTCCTTTACTTTGTTTTACGGCAAGCATGTTACTGACCTAGGTGAGCTATAAAGGAGTCTGTTCTGTGTTGTGTGTTTTATAATGGAACTCTCTCTGCTTCATTTGTCAGCATCCGAGTTGCAGTGGAATCATTTATGCAGCTTCCCTACAGAGCAAAAAGTTCCGGTTGTACTGCATGAAGCCTGTTACATTGCACATTGACTTCTGTGAAGACAGCGCCGAGATTGTGTAAGTACAGGTTCTGAAGTCACAGGAATCATGAGTAAACGCCTTCAGTTCGTGTCTGCATTTATGTGCCATCAGTTACCCGCGAGCAGGTTTTGAAGGTCTGGGTTCTGCAGGAGGCAGCCTCTGAGTTGGTGCTGGTCAAACTGGCTGTGAGTAGAATTCTCAGGCACCCCCTCCCGGGCCTGAGCTCTGTGCCTTTTGACTTAAAAAAACAACTTATAAAAAGTAGTAGAGTAATTCTAAAGAAAAGCTTTCTTGAAATAAAACTGCTGGAGCATTAAAAAAAAGTTGACCACATGCCTGCCTCTGTCCCACGTCTTTCCTCCTGGAGGCCTCTGTGGGCTGTGACCTTCCCACCCTCCATTGGTGCACTTACATACCCATGTGATCGTGGGTCCTGCCCTCTGTCAGTGCACTTACACACCCCTGTGCGCCTGGATCTCGCCCTCTGTCAGTGCACTTACACACCCCTGTGCGCCTGGATCCTGCCCTCTGTTAGTGCACTTACACCCCCTTGAGCCTGGATCCCGCCCTCTGTCGGTGCACTTACACACCCCTGTGAGCCTGGATCCGCCCTCTGTCTGCACTTACACCCCCTTGAGCCTGGATCCTACCCTCTGTCCATGAGGTTAGACACCTCTCTGGGCATGGACTTTCTTAGGAAGAGAACAGGCTGTCTTGTTTGCAGAATTAGCTTAGGAGTAGCTGTGGAGGTTCTTTGCCAATCCATATCCCTCTCCTAACCACTTTGAGTCTTTTTCATGGGTGACTATGACTGATGTGGTTATTGGATTTAACCAGTTTCTTCTTGACAGCCAGCTAGATTTTCAAGCCATTTTGTGCTGTGTGTTCCCATAAGAATGTGGGTACATCCACGTAACTTACATCCCTGTCACGGCTCCTTCTTCCTGGTGTGTGGTTACTGTGTGATGGTTCCCTAGAGTGGGCCCCTGCACCAGGCTGTATTCTGCACGGTGTGCCTGTGATCTCTGCTCTTTAAGGAGCACTACTGAGGGCTGGATTTCTGTTTCTGTAGTCTGTGGGGCAGCCACTCTCACCTGGAGCTCCTCTGTCTCTCACTTCCCAGACTGTGGTGTTAACAGAAGAAAGGCTGTATAGGGAGCAGCCCAGTCCTGTCTCTATTTGCATAAGCTGGTACTGGTGCACTGTGCGCCCTGAACTCGGAAGTTACCTCTGCTCTGTGGCCCCTTTGGAGACCTCGTGCTCCACGCCCCACCATGCCCATCACCACAGTTCCCTTGGGAGGTGAGTGCATCACTCTTGGGACCAGCCTCAGAGTAGTATGCTCCAGTAAGCCAGCTTGTCTCTGCTTGGGTCCGTGTGTCCTGCTCGGCTGCTCTCTGGCATCCTGCTCTGCAGCCCCTGTGCTGTTCCTCTCGCAGAGCAGCCAGCTGCAGGCCATCCAGGTGTGGTTTGGGCAGCAGCTTGTGCTACCCAGCTACCCCTGGGGCAACCCGTTTCCTGTCCTTCTCACCCCCTTCCTACTGACCCCCTTTCCAGGACTCTGGGGTCTTTTCCACCCTCAGGATACCCCTGGGGTAGGTGGAGGACTTAAGAGTAAGTTTTTTTTTTTTAATTTCCAAGGATTTTTCTTGAAGAGTTGAAAAGAAAGGGGGAGAGATCCTCCATTTGCTGGTTTCCTCCTTAGATGGCTGTGATGGTTGAGACTGAGCCAGGCTGAAGCCCGGAGCCTGGACCTCCATCTAGTTTCCCAAACGGGTGGCAGGGCCCAAGGATTTGGTCCATCTTCCACTGCTTTCCCAGGAGCATTAACTGGATTGGAAGTGGAGCAGCCAGGACTTAAACGGGCACCCATTTGGGATGCTGGCGTTGCAGGCAGCAGCTTAACCAGCCACGCCATGGTGCCGGCCCCAAGAGGAACTTTTCTTACTGGGTTTTCATTGTCATCTTTGGCAGGTGATGCCTTTGCACTCACATGTTATTAAGAATAGTTTTCTTAATGTGTATTACAGTTTTTGACAGATTTGTCAGATATCCTTCCAGAAAGATTATAGCAATTTATACTATCATTATTGGGGTTTCTTTTCCTATGCAACCTCATTAATAGTCTTTTTAAAAAAAAAAAAGATTTTATTTATCTACTTGAAGGAGTTACACAGAGGAGAGGCAGAGAGAAAGAGGTCTTCCACCCGCTGGTTCACTCCCCAGTTGGCTGCAATGGCCAGAGCTGTGCCGATCCGAAGCCAGGAGCCAGGAGCTTCCCCCAGGTCTTCCCACATGGGTGCAGGGGCCCAAGGACTTGGGCCATCTTCTACTGCTTTCCCAGACCATAGCAGAGAGCTGGATTGGAAGAGGAGCAGCCGGGACTTGAACTGACACACATATGTGATGCCAGCACTGCAGGCAGTGGCTTTACCTGCTGCACCACAGCACCGGCCCTGTTACTAGGCTTTTTAATTTCTGCTTGTTTGCCTGGTGAACATGATCTCTTGTTTTAACTTGCATTTTTTCACTTGCAAAGTTGGGTATCTTTAGTGTTTATTGTGTGTGTGTGCAGAGAGACTGATTTACCTGTTATTTTAGATTGATATTTCTCTTCAGTTATTTGACTTTATCTTATTAGAAATCTAATATTTGTTAAAAAAGAAAAGCTCATTAAGTATTTTTTATGTGAATAGTTTTAGAACTGCTATATTGTACTTTATCCTTGTAAGTTTTTTATTTGAAAGTCAGAGTTACAGAGAGAGAGAGAGAGAGAAATATCTTCTATCTACTGGCTTACCCCCAGATGGCCACAATGGCTGGTTCTGGGCCAGGTGGAATCTGGGAGCTCCATCTGGGTCTCCCATGTTGGTAGCAGTGGCCCAAGCACTTGGGCTACGTTCTGCTGCTTTTCCTAGGCCATCAACAGGGAGCTGGATTGGAAGTAGAGCAGCCTGGAAATGAACCGGTGCCCATAATGGGATGGTGGCTTCACAGATGGTGGCTCCACCTGGTACCCCGTAACACCTGCCCCCTGTAATTATCTAGATGTAGTGTAGATACTACCTTAGTAAAAATAAAAATAACTACTACTTTTGAACATTGATTATGTCCAGGCTGTGGGGTAAATGTTCTCTATATACTTCCTCATTTGATCTTTTTTTTTTTTTTTTTTTTTTGGTAAGAGTTAGAAGTAGAGTCAGCGAGAGAGCGAATCCATTCCTTCCATTGGTTCACTCACCAAAAATCCGCAGTGGCAGAGCTGAGCTGATCCAAAGCCAGGAGACAAGAGTTTCTTCCAGGTCTTCCACGTGGGTGCAGAGACCCAAGGACTTGGGCCATCCTCTACTGCTTTCCCAGGCCATAGCATAGAACTGGATCAGAAGAGGAGCAGCCAGGACACGAACCAGTGCCCATATGGGATGCCAGCACTGCAGGCTGGGGCTTTAACCCACTGCACAACAGCACGCCCCCCCCCATTTGATCTTTTACCAACTCTTGGAAGGAATGGATCTTGTGATACAGCCGATTAAGCCACTGCTTGGGGCACCTTTGGTTCCATACTGGAGTACCTGATGTAAGTCCTGGCTGCCCACTTCCAGGACAGCTTCCTGCTAATGCCCTAGGAGACAGCAAATGGTGGATGGAATCCTGAATACCTGCCACCTGTGAGGGAGACCTGAGTGGAGTTTCTGGCTCCTGGTTTCGGCATGGTCCAGGCCCAGTTGTTGGAGACATTTGGAGAGTGAACCAGTAGATAGAAGATTTCTCTCTCTCTCTTGCCCTCTCTGATGCTCTGCCTTTCAAATAAATAAAAATGAATAAACATTTAAAAAACTAAAATAACTCTTGAAGTATGGTGGTAGCATATGTGATAGATCCAAACAAGAGAAATGTAAAATATTTTATTCTGATCTTGACTTTTTATTTTATTTTTATTCCTTCTAAATACTGGTTTCTCCTGATTTTCTACTGCCTATACCTTGTCCTATGATTTTCTTTCCAAAGCATAGGCGAGATGTAGAAAGGTTAAGTTGATAGAGATCAAATGGGAGGTGGCGAATGGGTGCTCTAGTGGGCAGAGTGAGGACCATAGCAGCCGCTTCCCCACAGCTGACCCTACACTGTTGGCTTAGCCGACATGTACTGATCCCTCTCTGTGCCAGCCTGTGGAGACGCAGAGATCTCAGAATCGCTGCCCCAGGGAGCTTGTGTTTTGATTTGTCACAGGTAACTGATGTTGCAGCAGACAGGTGAGCACAGGTCACCTCACTGGGGCCCTGGGATGTGAGTTTGTGTTGGTGCAAGCAGCAGTGTGGAGAGGGGTGTGTCACAGGAAGTAGCTGGGGTCTTTATCCCCACCCAGAGCAGGGCCAGAGCTATGCTCTGTTGTGTGCATCGTGTGCTTGATTGGTCATGCAGAAAGAGCCCTGTGTGTGGTTTACAAAGCAAGATAGTGTACTAACTAAAGTGTCCTTGGCCCTCACCGGAGTGTTGCAGTGTTCCCACTGGTTTCCTTTTTCTGGTCCAGGGTCTGAGCCAGGCCTCCAGCTTGCCTCCAGTGTCCTGTCTGGTTAGTCTCCCAGAGTCGGGGACAGTTCTTCAGTCTTCCTTCATGGCCTGGACGCTTCTGAAGAGTCCTGGTCAGTTATGCTGCAGAGGAACGTTCAGTTTGACTTGGCCTGATGTTCTCATGATCAGACTGAGGTTGTGCGTGCTGGCAGAGAGAGAGAGAGGTCTGCCATCCACTGGTTCACTCCCCAACTGGCTGCGACGGCTGGAGCTACGCCGATCCAAAGCCAGGAGCCAGGAGCTTCCTCTGGGTTTCACACACAGGTGCAGGAGCCCAGGGACTTGGGCCATTTTCTGCTTTCCCAGGCCATAGCAGAGAGCTGGATCGGAAGTGGGGCAGCTGGGACTAGAACTGGCACCTGTATGCCATGCCAGCACTGCAGGCAGCAGCTTTACCTGCAACACCACAGCGCCAGGCCCTATCAGGCATTCTGAATTTGCTACGGTGAGGTTCACTTTTTCCATCATTCCTTCTACAGTTTTAAAACTTTAATTATCTTTTTAAAAAAGATTTATTTATCTATTTGAAAGTCAGAGAGAGAAGGAGAGACAGAGAGAGGTCTTTCATCTACTGCTTCCCTGCCCAACCAGCTGCAATGGCCAGAGCTGAGTTGACCTGAAGCCAGGAGCCAGGAACCTTCCCTGGGCCTCCCACATGGGCACAGGGGCCCAAGGACCCAGGCCATCCTCCAGTGCCTTGCCAGGTCATAGCATGGGGCTGGATTGGAAGTGGAGCAGCCAAGATCCGAACTAGCACCCACATGGGATGCGGGATGCTGGCACCACAGGCCTAGGCCCTAACCCGTTGAACCACAGCACTAGTCCTTTATTTATCATTTTTGAAAAAGATTTTATTGGCCAGCCCCGTGGCTCACTAGGCTAATCCTCTGCCTGCAGTGGCGGCACCCCGGGTTCTAGTCCCAGTCAGGGCGCCGGATTCTGTCCCAGTTGCTCCTCTTCCAGACCAGCTCTCTGCTGTGGCCTGGGAGTACAGTGGAGGATGGCCTGAGTGCTTGGCCCCGCACCTGCATGGGAGACCAGGAGGAGGCACCTGGCTCCTGGCTTCGGATTGGAACAGTGCGCCGGCTTCAACGCGCCGCCCGTGGCAGCCCCTTGGGGGGTGAACCAATGGAAAAAGGAAGACCTTTCTCTCTCTCTCTCTCTCTCTCTCTCTCACACTCTCACTCTCTCACTCTCTCGCTCTCACTCTCACTCTCACTCTCACTCTCACTGTCCTACTCTGCTTGTCAAAAAAAAATAAAATAAAAAGTATTTTATTTTTTTAACTTTTATTTAATGAATATAAATTTCCAAAGTACAGCTTATGGATTACAATGGCTTCCCCCCATAACGTCCCTCCCACCCAGAACCCTCCCCTTTCCCACTCCCTCTCCCCTTCCATTCACATCAAGATTCATTTTCGATCCTCTTTATGTACAGAAGATCAGTTTAGCATACATTAAGTAAAGATTTCAACAGTTTGCTCCCACACAGAAACATAAAGTGAAAAATAATAGATGATTTTTTAAATGATGATGAAATCAGATCAGACCTATTGTCATGTTTCATCCCAGTGAGAGTCAAGTTGGGAATTGATAATTTCTCTTTTTTTTTTACAGAAGATCAGTTTAGTATACATTAAGTAAAGATTTCAACAGTTTGCACCCCCATAGAAACACAAAGTGAAATATACTGTGTGAGTACTCGTTATAACATTAAATCTCACTGTACAGCACATTAAGGACAGAGATCCTACATGAGGAGTAAGTGCACAGTGACTCCTGTTGTTGACTTTACAAATTGACACTCCTGTTTATGGCATCAGTAATCTCCCTATGCTCCAGTCATGAGTTTCCAAGGCTATGGAAGCCTTTTGAGTTCTCCAACTCCTATCTTGTTTAGACAAGGTCATAGTCAAAGTGGAGGTTCTCTCCTCCCTTCAGAGAAAAGTACCTCCTTCTTTGAAGACCTGTTCTTTCCACTGGGATCTCACTCACAGAGATCTTTCATTTAGTTTTTTTTTTTTTTTTTTTTTCTGCCAGAGTATCTTGGCTTTCCATGCCTGAAATACTCTCGTGGGCTTTTCAGCCAGATCCGAATGCCTTTAGGGCTGATTCTGAGGCCAGAGTGCTGTTTAGGACATCTGCCATTCTATGAGTCTGCTGTGTATCTCGCTTCCCATGTTGGATCACTCTCCCCTTTATTTATTCTATTGGTTAGTATTAGCAGGTACTAGACTTGTTTATGTGCTTCCTTTGACTCTTAGTCCTTTCATTATGATCAATTGTGAACTGAAATTGATCACTTGGACTGGTGAGATGGCATTGGTACATGCCACCTTGATGGGATTGAATTGGAGTCCCCTGGTATGTTTCTAACTCTACCATTTGGGGCAAGTCAGCTTGAGCATGTCCCAAATTGTACATCTCTTCCCTCTCTTATTCCCACTCTTATGTTTAACAGGGATCACATTTCAGTTAAATTTCAACACTTAAGAATAACTGTGTATTAATTACAGAATTAAACCAGTCATATTAAGTAGAACAGATTAAAAAAATACTAACGGGGATAATGTATTAAGTTGTTAACAGTCGGGGCTATGCTGATCAAGTCACCGTTTCTCATAGTGTCCATTTCACTTCAACAGGTTTCCATTTTGGTGCTCAGTCAGTTGTCACTGATCAGGGAGAACATATGATATTTGTCCCTTTGGGACTGGCTTATTTCACTCAGCATGATGTGTTCCAGATTCCTCCATTTTGTTGCAAATGACTGGATTTCATTGTTTCTTACTGCGGTATAGTATTCTAAAGAGTACATATCCCATAATTTCTTTATCCAGTCTACCGTTGATGGGCATTTAGGTTGGTTCCAGGTCTTGGCTATTGTGAATTGTGCTGCAATAAACATTAGGGTGCAGACCGCTTTTGTGTTTGCCAATTTAAATTCCTTTGGGTAAATTCCAAGGAGTGGGATGGCTGGGTCGAACAGTAGGGTTATCTTCAGGTTTCTGAGGAATCTCCAGACTGACTTCCATAGTGGCTTGACCAGTTTGCATTCCCACCAACAGTGGGTTAGTGTCCCTTTTTCCCCACATCCCCGCCAGCATCTGTTGTTGGTAGATTTCTGTATGTGAGCCATTCTAACCGGGGTGAGGTGAAACCTCATTGTGGTTTTGATTTGCATTTCCCTGAGTCCTAATGATCTTGAACATTTTTTCATGTGCCTGTTGGCCATTTGGATTTCCTCTTTTGAAAAATGTCTATTGAGGTCCTTGGCCCATCTCTTAAGTGGGTTGTTGGTTTTGTTTTTGTGGAGTTTCTTGATCTCTTTGTAGATTCTGGTTATTAACCCTTTATCTGTTGCATAGTTTGCAAATATTTTTTCCCATTCTGTCGGTTGTCTCTTCACTCTCCTGACTGTTTCTTTTGCAGTACAGAAACTTCTCAATTTGATGCAATCCCAGTAGTTGATTTTGGCTTTGACTGCCTGTGCCTCCCGGGTCTTTCCCAGAAACTCTTTGCTTGTGCCAATATCTTGAAGGGTTTCTCCAATGTTCTCTAATAACTTGATGGTGTCAGGTCGTAGATTTCGGTCTTTAATCCATGTTGAGTGGATTTTTGTGTAAGGTGTAAGGTAGGGGTCTTGCTTCATGCTTCTGCACATGGAAATCCAGTTTTCCCAGCACCATTTAGTGAATAGACTGTCCTTGCTCCAGGAATTGGTTTTAGATCCTTGATCAAATATAAGTTGGCTGTAGATGTTTGGGTTGATTTCTGGTGTTTCAATTCTGTTCCATTGGTCTATCCATCTGTTTCTGTACCAGTACCATGCTGTTTTGATTACAACTGCCCTGTAGTGTGTCCTGAAATCTGGTGTTGTGATGCCTCCAGCTTTGTTTTTGTTGTACAAGATTGCTTTAGCTATTCGAGGTCTCTTTTGCCTCCATATGAATTTCAGCATCATTTTTTCTAGATCTGAGAAGAATGTCTTTGGTATCCTGATTGGAATTGCATTGAATCTATAAATTGCTTTTGGGAGAATGGACATTTTGATGATGTTGATTCTCGCAATCCATGAGCATGGAAGATTGTTCCATTTTTTGGTATCCTCTTCTATTTCTTTCTTTAAGACTTTGTAATTCTCATCGTAGAGATCTTTAACGTCCTTGGTTAAGTTTATTCCAAGGTATTTGATTGTTTTTGTAGCTATTGTGAATGGGATTGATCTTAGCAGTTCTTTCTCAGCCATGGCATTGCTTGTGTATACAAAGGCTGTTGATTTTTGTGCATTGATTTTATATCCTGCCACTTTGCCAAACTCCTCTATGAGTTCCAATAGTCTCTTAGTAGAGTTCTTTGGATCCCCTAAGTAAAGAATCATATTGTCTGCAAAGAGGGATAGTTTGACTTCTTCCTTCTCAATTTGTATTCCTTTAATTTCTTTTTCTTGTCTGATGGCTCTGGCTAAAACTCCCAGAACTATGTTAAATAGCAGTGGTGAGAGTGGTCATCCCTGCCTGGTGCCAGATCTCAGTGGAAATGCTTCCAACTTGTCCCCATTTAATAGGATGCTGGCCATGGGCTTTTCATGAATTGCTTTGATTATATTGAGGAATGTTCCTTCTATACCCAATTTGCTTAGAGTTTTCATCATGAAAGGGTGTTGAATTTTATCGAATGCTTTCTCTGCATCAATTGAGATAATCATATGGTTTTTCTTTTGCAGTCTGTTAATGTGGTGAATCACATTGGTTGATTTGCGAATGTTGAACCATCCCTGCATACCAGGGATAAATCCCACTTGGTCTGGGTGGATGATTTTTCTGATGTGTTGTTGTATTCTATTGGCGTGAAATTTATTGAGGATTTTTGCGTCTATGTTCATCAGGGATATTGGTCTATAATTTTCTTTTAGTGCTGCATCTTTCTCTGGCTTAGGGATTAAGGTGATGCTGGCTTCATAGAAAGAATTTGGGAGGATTCCCTCTTTTTCAATTGTTCTGAATAGTTTGAGAAGAAATGGGATTAGTTCTTCTTTAAATGTCTGGTAGAATTCAGCAGTGAATCCATCTGGTCCTGGGCTCTTCTTTGTTGGGAGGGCCTTTATTACTGTT
This sequence comes from Oryctolagus cuniculus, assembly GCF_051225735.1. Classification (NCBI taxonomy): domain Eukaryota; kingdom Metazoa; phylum Chordata; class Mammalia; order Lagomorpha; family Leporidae; genus Oryctolagus; species Oryctolagus cuniculus. The sequence goes on from NC_142884.1 coordinate 18,680,816, forward strand.
TCGATTTCTGTTTCAGTTATGGGTCTATTTAGGTTTTCTGTGTCTTCATGGTTCAATTTTGGTAGATTGCATGTGTCCAGGAATCTATCCATTTATGATAGATTTTCCTGTTTGCTGGCATACAAGTCCTTGTAGTAATTTCTGATGATTCTTTTTATTTCTGTGGTGTCTGTTGTTATGTTTCCTTTTTCATCTCTGATTTTATTGATTTGGGTCTTTTCTTTTTTTTAGTTAGTTGGGCCAATGGGGTGTCCATTTTGTTTATTTTTTCAAAAACCCAGCTTCTCACTCGGCTGATTTTTTGTAATTTTTTTTTGGATTCAATCCTGTTAATTTCTTCTCTGCTTTTAATTATTTCTCTTCTACTAGATTTGGGTTTGGTTTGGCTGCAGTTTTTCTAGGTCCTTGAGACGTGCTGAAAGCTCATTTATTTGGTACCTTTCCAATTTCTTGATATAGGCACCTATTGCTATTAACTTGCCTCTCAATACTGCTTTTGCTGTATCCCATAAGTTTTGATATGTTGTGTTGTGAAAACTTCTAAATGTTCTTATCATAAATTTTTTGAAATCCATATCTTGCATTTCTTCTATCTCATCATCTTCATAATCTTGGCTTGGGGTGTTTTGTTTATTTGGAGGCATCATAGTGTCATCGTTGATCTTGTTCCCTCGATTTCTGTGTTTGTTGCTTGGCATAGTTAATTCTTCTTTCGTCACTGCGCTTTTTTTTTTTTATACTATGTCTGTGTTAAGTGGACTGCCTGCTGTTGGAGGAGCCTTGGAGGCTTGAGATGGGTGTGGCCTGAGAGCTCTGCTTGGTTCTTCTGGGTTACGGGTGTGCAAAGGTGACACCCTCAGGTTATGCGTGGTAAATCTCTCCTTTTTATTTATTTATTTATTTAGGAGGTAAGTAATATCGCACCGCACTGCTGTGCAGAATTGATGGTATTTAGCTTCAGATCTCTGGCTTCTACCCAAAGAGTCTGTGCAGGCTCTGTTTCTCCTCTGGACTCCCACTGGGTTGCCTAGGCTACTGAATTGTAGTGACTCAGTTCCTTAGCTCTCCCTAGTTGTTATCTAAATCCAGAGTGAAGGCCTGCTCTTTGTCTCTTGCTTGCCTTTGCAAGGTTGGCAGAGAGAGAAACTCCTCTGTACCAGTACCCCCCCACACACCTTTTTTCCTTCTCTCCCGTAGTCAGTCTGGTGAACTTTCCCGCTCCCCTCTAGATTCTGACCACCATTTCCCCGCCAATGTCTCAGGTTACTGAGCTCACCTCCCCTTCCAGCACCGATGTGTGGACTCAGAGCCCTGGGCGTCCCTGCTCTCCCTGCTGGTGTCTGTGTGACATCCACTCCCCTTCCTGCACCGGCACACAGACCATGCAGCTCCCGCAGCTCGGCTTCCGCGCGGTGGGTGACCTTGTTCTCCCAGTAGGTCCTCCGAGTCACAGCCACTAGATCCGGAAGAGTTTCCTCTGCAGTTTTTTCCTGATCCTTTTTCTGAGGCTACCATAACTCCACTTTTATTAAACTAAATTTTCCCGCACTATCGGTGTGCGCCCTCACTGTTCCGCCATCTTGGCTCCACCCCGTCCTTCAATAAAAATATTTTATTTATTTGAGAGGTAGAGTTATAGACAGAGAAAGACATAGAGAAAGGTCTTCCTCTGCTGGTTCACTCCCCAAATGGTTGCAGTGGCAGGAGCTGAGCTGATCAGAAGTCAGAAGCCAGGAGCTTCTTCCAGCTCTCTCACAGGGGTGCAGGGGCCCAAGCACCTGGGCTATCTCCTACTGCTTCCCAAGGCCATAAGCAGAGAGCTGGCTTGGAAGAGGAGCAGCTGGGACGCAAACTGGCCACATACAGGATGCCGGTGTGGCAGGTGGAGGCTTAGCCTACTGTACACAGCACAGGCCCCTATTGATCTTGCTATTTCTTTGAAAGGCAGAGAGACAGAGATCCTCAATATCCTGGGTCACTGCTCCTGCAGTCTCCCCCTGTCCCCTGTAGTGACACTGCACACCCACCCCTGTGGGCCCTGCTGAGGCCCTGACGGCGGCTCCTCCAATGCCTCTGTCCCCAGGTGCCGTTCCCCCTGGCTCTGAGGATGCGGGACATCTACATCCTGGAGGGCGAGCACATGCTCCCAGCCATGGCATACACGGCCGTCAAGATCCATCACAGTGAGTCCTCAGGGCCCACAGAGGCCCGGGTGCTGGGGACGGAGGAGCTGGGGGTCCCCCTGCCTGTCCCTCGTGAGCAGGGCTTGAGGGAGGGATGAGGGGGTTGGGGAGGCCTGGGTTCCCTTCAGGAGGGCACTGAGAATCCCCCTGTTGCATCCCCAATCCCAGGCCCCCACAGACCACAAGGAGAAGTGGCCAGGGTCATCCCACTGTCAATTGGCCCCTGAACAGTCCCTCCAGTGCTTGGCTTGACACCCAAGACATACTGGCCCGATGACCACAACTGTCTGCACACAGGACCCTCCTAGGACAGGTGGGTGGGTTGCCACCTGCATGTGGGCAGGGCTAGAGGGAGGTGGGGCTGTGGGAGACCCTGTGCAGTGAGGGGGAAACAGGCCGGCAGAGAATCCCCTTCAGCCATCTGAGAACCCCTGGAAGGCCCAGGTAACCTGAGCCCAGTTGTGGGGGCCGAGTGCACTCCTGTGAGCAGGGCTGGGCACAGAGGCAGGCGCTGGGGGCCCCCGCGGCAGAACACAAGTGCAACTGAGTGTGGACTCTGCAGCCCTAGCCTCGGGCCAACAGAAGGCAGCGGGACCCGGAGCATCGCTGGCCTCTGGGCTGCGGTGGGGAGGGGTCCCCGTGCTCCTCCCCTGCTGCTGCTGCCATCAAGGACCTGAGCGCCTGGGTCCCCATGCAGAGCAGAGATGGGTTTGTCCCAGCTCTGAGGCTCTAAGTGGGGGCCCAGGTGCAGGCTGTCCAGGCACTGGGGAGGCCCCACTGTGCCTCCAGGTGCTGCCTCCCCTGGGTGCTCGTAGGACAGTAGCAGTGACAGCCCAGTCTCACCAGGAAAGAGACAGTGGCCCAGGGGCAGAGGACACAGGGCACCCCTGCCACCTCTTTAGAAACTGCATTCCCTGTTCCCAAGGGCCTAAACCGATCTCCATGTCTGCCCCACAGCCCCAGCTCTCACCCCCATCATCTTAGGCTCAGTTCCTTTCCAGCCATGTAGGAGGGACTCAGATGTGGGTAACTCAGCGAATGCACTGTTAGGGCGCAGGAGGTCAGGTGGGGGAGGTGACGGGGTCCTGAGTTGGTGCCTGGGTCCCCAGAGATGAGAGTGAGGCAAGGAGTTCAGGGCCATCCACCCTGTGGGGCTGTGCAGGAGGAGCCGGCGGTGTCCCAGGGCTCCCCTGGCCCGGGCTGCACACACCCTCCCGTCTGGGGCCAGCAGCCTGGAAGAGTCCTCAGCGTCACACGTGGTGATGGGGACCCCAGGGTTTTGTCGGGGCAAGCACCGAGCAGGCCAGACCGGGGCTGTGGTAAACAAACCGTGTCTCTTCTTGCAGCCAAGGCTATAAAACGGTGCAGCAGGCCCCTGGGGCAGGCACGCGTCTCCCAGATGCACGTTCCTGCCCCCACTGCTCCGAAGGCCAAAATCACCATTCAGGACACAGTGGCAGTGTGGGAGCAGACCAGGGGTCCCGCTACCCGTGCAGTGATGATCCGTCCTCCAGAAAGCTTTGGCCTCCGCATCGCCGAGAGGGAAGGCCTGGAGGAGGAGGAGAGCTGGGAAGGCAGCCCAGAGCCCCTCGGCCTGGGCTCCCCTGTGGGGACCGCAGAGTCTCCAGCTGCGGCCAGCCACACAGAGTCTCCAGAGTACTCGAGGAGGTGGGGAGGCCTGTGCCAGTGCGCCAGTCTCCCTAACCTGAGCAGGCCAGAGCACAGGGAGGACAACTCCTCCGACGCTGGCAGCCGGGAGGGCCTGTGGATGTGGGCTCCTCCACGGGCCTCGGAGCCCCCAGAACCAGGGCCCATGCAGGCTGTCCCCGCCTGGGGGCCACGGCTGAAGACTTCCCCCTACTGGCATGGCAGCCCCACGCACTCTGGGGACAGTCACGGGCTGGAGCCGGCCAGAGCCAGCCCTGGGCTGGGAGACCAGGCCCACGTGCCCTCCCTGGCCAGAGGCCTCCTTACCTCCTATTCCACAGGGCACCTGGATGATGGGTGCCTCCTAGAAGAGAGGCCGAGTCCAGCATCTGTCCTGCCCAGGCTGGGCAGCAGCCTTCCGTGTGTCTTCACGGCATCCTGTGCACTTGGTTGAGCCCCCACCGCCCAGGCTCTTCCTGGGGCCAGGACACCCTGACACTGGAAGACAACAGCCATGCCAGGAGCCACTGTACTCTCCTCCCCGCCCCCCTCCCCCACCGCCACCCTCAGGTGGTGCTGAGCCTGTATTAAATTGTCCCATGGAAAGGAGTTTGCTCCAGTTTGTGACCCCGGTGCCCAGCGGCAGCAAGCTTCCCCGTGTTCCTGGGGAGATGGGTGGTTCCACAGCCCCCATCCTCAGGCAGAGACCCGCTCAGGACCCTGCAGGCACAGAAGAAACTCCTGGCTCCTGGCTTTGGATCGGCACAGCTCTGGTGGTTGTGGCCATCTGGGGAGTGAACGAGCAGATGGAAGACCTCTCTCTCTGTCTTTGCCTCTCCTCTCTCTGTGTAACTCTGACTTTCAAATAAATAAATAAATATTTTAAAAATGTATTATGTAAAAAATGAATTATGTATTCAAAATGTAGAGTGGCAGTGAAAGAGAGACAAATCCTTCATCTACTGGTTGATTCCCCAGAAGTCCTTGAGGTCCAGTTCTATGCCAAGCGAAGGTCAGGAACCAGAATTCCAACTGTGACTCCCATGCGGGAGCAGCGGCCCACATATTGGGGCCGTCTTCCACTGCTTTCCCAGGCCTGTTGGCAGAGAGCTGGATCCGAAGCTGAGCAGCTGGGACTCGAACCAGCTCTCCACTATGGGATGCCATCATTGCAAGTTAGCACCACCCTGGCCCGTGCACTTTAAATGCTAATATCCATGAACTTATTGAAGTCCTCTCCTACCCATGTGAACGTGTCCTTGTTTAGAGACTTCGGAGAAGCAGGCCACGCCCTCAGCTCCTCTGACAGCCCTCATGTTCCTGGAGCTCCCGTCCCTCCACAAGGGAGGGAAACCATGGAGAACTGAAGACGGGAGGGCGAGCCCAAGCGCGCAGGGGCGAGTGTGCACTGGGGCTGAGCCTGGCTGTCACTCCTACTGGCCTCCCAGCTCCTGCTGGGCTGCACCCTGGGGAGCCCCAAGCACATCAGCGCTCCCCACCAGGCCCTCTTGCTGCTCCTGGCCACAGTGGACAGCAGAAGGCAAGCGTGTGCAGGTGGACGAGAGCAGAGCAAGCCAAGGAAGCGGAACTCGCCTTAGCACAAGCTTCCCTCTACCAGCCCAGTCCTGCCACAGCAAGAACTCACGTGCAGGGCAGGTGCTGGGGCACAGCGGGTTCCACTGCTGCTTAGGATGTGGGCATCACAGGTCAGAATGCCTAGAGTCCTGTCCCACTGCTGCTTCCTGGCCAGCTTCCGGCCAGCCCCAGCTGTGCTCCCCTGTGTGGGGGAGGTGAACTTGCAGCTGCAAGACTTCCCTCACCATATGGGTGCTGGTTCCAGTCCCAGGCATTCCTCTTCTGATCTAGCTCTCTGCTATGGTCTGGGAGAGCAGTAGAAGATGGCCCAGGTCCTTGGGCCCCTGCACCCACATGCGAGACCCTGAAGAAGCTCCTGGCTTCGGATCGACGCAGCTCCGGCTGTTGTGGCCATCTGGGGAGTGAACCAGCGGGCGGAAGACCTCTTGTTCTCTGACTCTGTCAATGCTTCTCTGCAACTGTGGCTTTCAAATAAATTAAAAAAAAAAAAAATGGAAGGAGGCCATGGAGGGAGGGAGACTGGGGCAGGAGGTGGCAGAGGCAGCAGGGTGGGAGAGGGTGTGTGCGGGGAAGCCAGGGACAGAAGGGAGCTGGGCTCCCCTGGGGCGTCTTTCGGGGAGCACAGGTGCGGGAAGAGATGGAGAAGTCGTGCACGACCCCTGCCTTTTGACAAGGCTGCACTTCTCTGTGTGTCCTGGTTCTGTTCTCCCCACGGGAAGACAAGGACCTGGGCGTCTCTCCCAGCCCAGTCAGGGTCCTTGACACCCAAAGAACAGAATGTGGTCAAATGCCAAGTAGGTGTTTAGAGACAACTGGTCTACCCCGTGTCCCCTAGCCTTCAGGGCCATGAGTGCAAGAGAGAAGCAGAGGAGCTGTACTCCGGCCTGCCCGCCACACTGGCACTGGGTCTCCTGCAGTTCCCATAGTCACAGCAGCCAGTCGTCAGGGTCCCAGCCAAGGTGCGAGAGGCTGAGCTGGCCCAGGGCTCCAGAGGCCCTGTGTGGTGCTTTCTCCCCTTGCCCAGGCAGGGTTTCCACTGGTTCTGCGCCTTCCCTGCACCCAGGCATGGGCCCATGGTCAGGTCCCTGGGAAGAGAGAGGGAGAAGGAGCTAAGCCCTGTGTTAATCCAGGGCTGGACTTGGCCAGTATCAACACACACACACGTGCGCCCTCTGCAACTGCAGGTCATGCAAGCTGTGGCCTGGGTTGGGCGTGGAGCCCCCCATCCCCGGGAGGACAGGCCCCTCCTGTCCCACTGGGGACACAGAGCAGGTATAAAGGGCCCCGCGATGGCAGCGGCTGTCCCTGCACCATGAAGCCTGCTGCTTGCCTGGTGCTGCTCGGCGCTGCCTGGCTCCTGTTCTCTCTTGCCAGTGGGTGCCAGCCACGGACGCCTGGGCTGGGGGTGCTCTGGGGGCAGGGGCCAGCTTTCCAGGGCAGTGCTGGCTCCCAGGGCGGGTGAAGGGACGCACCTGCCGTGACCCATGCCTTCCATTTCTCTTCAGATTGTGACATCTGCCGGCTGTGCAGACAGCTGTTTATGAATTTCTGTCAGGACCCTCCGATGAGTATATTTCCTATGTGCAAAATTACCAAAGTGACCCGCTAGTGCTGCAAAACGCCCTGGCGCTGAAGCAGTGCGTGATGGGAAACTGACAGCAGAGGAGAAGGGGCACGCGATCAGTGCTGTGGTGAGTCCAGCTGGGCCTGGCCCAACACCGGCTCCTTCCAGGGCCCTGGGGAGGGGCACTGCTCGTGCCCACCACAGCCCAGCCTGGGACTCTGTGGGAAGAACCTCCAGATGAGGATGCAGAGTTGGGGGCCGCCCCCCCCCCCACGGTGCGGGAAAGGACAGGGAGGGAGACTGTGTGGACCCGGAGCCCTGGGCTCCATGGCTGTTCAGCTCCCCCAGGCAGGCCCAAGACCCTCCAGGGCCGCTGTCCCCACGGCAGCCCTGCCTCTGTGTAAAATCTCAGCTCTGGCCTCCCTGGCCACAGCCTCTCCAGCGCCCGAGTCGAATCTTCTCCAAGCGGTGACCACTGGGTGCTGTCTGCCTTCAAATCTCACTAACTCACCCTGACCCCTCAGGTGCCCTCCTCCACCCCCAGACCTCATGTTTCCTTCTCCCTGGACCCCAAACGGCCATCTGGGGCTCTGGAGCCTGGAATTAGACCTCCAACAGCCCTTCCTGTCCTCCCGGGCCTGGCGACAGCTGGGGAAAAAGCAGACCAAACCCTGACTGCAGGTGGAGCACAGTTGGGGACGGGTACTGCTAGGCTGCAAGTGTGCCAGAGACAGAAGGGGCCAGCGGACTGGGGTCTGTGCATTCCTGGAGGCCCCCGGTGCCACTGCCACCTTGCCAGGCCTTCTGTGTAGCCCCTGCCTGTCCCAGCCTCGCCTGCACCCCCCACAGAGAACCTCCCCCTCATTCCTCATCAAGGGAGGGATTTTTAGGAGAGCTTCTCAGGCACCCAGGGTGTAGGAGAGGATCTGACTTCAGCTGCCCAGATCCAGTGCCAGGCTGCAGCTCCTCCCCAGGAAGTGCCCTGTGCCTGTGCCCTGCAGGTGTCTCTAGGCCCCGGCCTCACCAGGTGTCCCGACTTCTCTTTGCAGAGTAAAATCTTCTCAGATCCTCTTTGTTAAGGGAGCCCTCCTGGCCAGAAGACCCAGGGCCACCCTGGGCCTACATTCTCAGCAGGTGCAGCCCCGCGCACTGGCGGCCTCTCAAAGGAGGAGGCAACAATAAAAGCCCGCATTGCACAGAGTCTGCTCAGTGCTGGACTGGACACCGGGCGTGGGTGTGGGAGGCGGGCGGTGCAGCGGGGCCGGCTGCCGTGACTGCCAGTGGCGGCTGGATCCAGGGCTGTCCGTGTTGTTCCTGCAGGGGTGCAGTGTGGGGCGGGGTGGGGGGGGTGTGGTCTCCGTCGGCATGGCCGAGATCCGCAGGACACACGCTTCACTGACCAGGCGTAGCCGGCTAGCCAGCTTCAGAGCGGCAGTGAGAGTCCCAGCGTCACCGTGAGCACACTGCGGCTCAGAGCCGGGGCGCGTGCCCAACTGCACAGCAGCTGCCACTCTGCTGTCCCGCCCTCTGCAGGGAGACCCGCTCGGCTGCTCATTTTGTGGCCGTGCACGGTGGCAGTGGTGCCCACCTATAGATGGATATGAGACCTCCCACCTCCAGGCCCAAGGGACATAAGGGGTGGGAAGGGGTCCCTGACCAGACAGAAGGACCTAAAGGTCAGGGGCATGAACGGCCCTGGCCATGATCCAGAAATCCTCTCTCGTGCCTCAGCTGGTCCCAGTGCCAACCCCCAACTGTGGACGCAGCTGTGACCCCGCAAACACACCCCGCGTGGGGTCTCCCGCACAGTGGGCCCAGGGTCTGGGTGTCTGCGGTGGCTCAGCCCTGTGGTCATGATGCTGCCGCCTGTCTCAGGCCCCCCACACGCCTGTCTGTGCCCTCTGGGCCTGGATCTGCCACCTGCCCCCTGCTCTGTCACAACTCACTGAGGGCACTCGGCACAGGGCTGTCTCGGGAGAAACATCTGTGTCATCCTGGTGACCAAGGAGCTGCTGGGAGGCCCAGACAGCGGCCGCTCCTGTCACCGGTGGCTTGCTGGAGGGGGGCAGGGTGGGCTGATTCTTTTCCTGTTTCTCCCACACTTGTACCTGGGCTGGCTTCACAGAGAGAAGAGGTCGGGGTGGGCGCTCCAGGCAGCGGTGAAGTCCCGGATTGGGGTGCCCACATCCCCAGTCAGAGGGCCTGGTTCTACTCCCAGCTCCTTGGCTGCCATTCCAGCTCCCCACTAATGCACACTCGGGGGTTCAGGTGGCACCTGCAGGTGGTGGTCCAAGCACTGGGGTTCCATCACCCAGGAGGGAGGGAGACCCAGATGCATTTCCTGCCTTTGGCTGGCCCAGCCCTGATTCTGGGAGCCCAGCACTCATGCCTTCCCAGGGCCCCACCCCATCTCACCTAGCAACCTCCTACTCTGCCCACCTCTTAAAGGTCCCACACCCCTCTTGGTGCCACAAACTCTGTCTAAAGCACTTACCCCAGGGGAGACCTGCTCTTTGTGCTCACTGAGCTCTCTCCACAGAGGAGCAATGGGGGACCCCTGCCTCTGCAGGAGTGAAAGGGAGCCCAGGGGACGGGAGGGCTTGGGGAGCAGAGACCCCCTCATTACCCCACCTCTGGGACCCTGGGGCTGTGTCCCACCAGACTCCGTCTGACAGATGCAAATCTATGTGCAGTGAGGACACAGGCGACACCAGGTGTCTCGGTCCGCTCTCTGCTGCTGTGACAGAATCCCACAGACTGGGGCGATGTCCAAGCCACACGAGCTGATTGGCTCACGTCTCTGGAGGGCCTTCGTGCTGCATCCAACATGGTGGCCAACATCCCATGGGGGTGCAGGGAGAGGCGGGTAGAGTCAAAGATGTAGAGAGAAAGAGGGAGAGAAGTAGAGGAACTTGCTTTTATTTTGAACTTTAATTTTTATTGTTTAAAGATTTATTTATTTTAAGGCCTCAGCCACTGGCCACTGCAGGCCCATGCTGAGGGGAACAGTGGATGGAAGCAACCACCCCCCAAGATCCATGAATTAAACATATGTAACAACACCTTGATGATAAGGAAACATTTGTAGCAACAACAATGGGAACTCACCCCTGTGCACCCTAAGCCACCCCAGGAGGCCAGCATCAGTCCATGCAGGAGCTGGGTTGGGGCCCATGCACCCATGCTCCCTGCACACGGACTCTGGGAAACAAACCTCCCCCCCAGTGAAGGAAAATGCAATGTGGAGAACACTAAGCCTAGGCATCTGGAGTTTGAACTCAGGCAGAGAAAGGAAAACGAATGGGCGTCTTCCACCCAATTAGGAACATCTGACTGCTGAAGCTGAGTGGTCCCCATTCAGCACTCGCTGTGTTATTTTACAGCACTTTGTGAGTCTTCCAAAGAGTTTACAATGCAATTTAAAGCTGAGAAGCTGAGTGGGGAGGGGGAATAAAAGAATCAGTTAAAACCCAAGTGTTGCTGGACAGCATCTCTGGACACGACACAGCGGTGCACTCATTCACACTCCACAGAGGAGGCCAGCAGGTGTGTGGGTGACCAGGGCCCTGCACCCTGTGGTCTCCATGCCAGGGCAGGGGAAGTGGGCAGGGAGGCAGAGCAGTGGGCCCTTGAAGGGAAAAGAACCGACTGTGGCCCCAAGGTGGCAGCCTAGGGGCAGTGTGGGGCCCAGGACCAAGGAGGTGCTGGGGGAGGGCTGAGCCACTTTCCCAGGGGGAGCAACCTTGCGATCAGCACCCCGGGGAGCCGCGGGCTTGTGGCTACTCCTGCCTGCGGCCTGACGCGTGCTGTCCCTGTTTTGATGGTCAGCAGCAGCCCGGTGTTACCAGCATGCGGCTCAGGTGCTGGTGCCCAGGAGTTCTCAGTGCTCTGTGCCTGAAGCCCTGGCCCGTGTCCAGGACAGGGCCCTGGTTCCCACTCTGGACAGGCTGGGCCACACTGGCTTGAGGTGCTCAGCGGGAGGCTCCCCTGCCTCCATCCCAGAGGACCCCTGTGTCCACCTCCTACAACTCCAGGGAAGAAGGGCTGGAACAGAGCAGGAGGGGCAGCAGAGGGTGGCAGTGCTGGGGTGGGGCCTGTGGTAGGACAGGAGGCTGCTCCCCCGGGAGTCTCAGTTCAGGTCATGGCAGGGCAGCCCCGGAGTGTGGGGACAGGTCTATGTGGGACTCCCTATGCGACCTTCTGTTCTAAGAAAGAGGCCTTCACAGTTGGGCTGTAATACAATTGCAGAGGCAGAAAGGAGGGGCGGGAGGTGCCGGTTGCCTGAGACTTGGGACCGTGACGGCAGGTGGCAGAGGGCCCTGGCACCCCTGGTTCCGGGGCAGTTCTGCCAGAGCCCTGCCCTCTTCACCTGGGCCCTGGGGAGAACACAGGCCCCACTTGTGGTGACCTTTAATGAAGCCAGGCCTGAGGACCCTGAGCCCTGCCACAGCAGAGCCACTAGGGATTGGCTGGCAGGCTTCTGTGATGTCACAGTCACTGAGATGCGCACTCTGGGCTGGGAGGCGACCAGAGGCCAGTAGTGCGTCTACTGCCCAACTGACCAGTTGGTAGTGTAGGCAGCAGGCGCATTTCAGAGAATCACATGGATTCCCGATGGAGGTGAGTGGCACTTGCTCTAATGAGCTGTGGCGTGGGGAAGGTCCCGCCAGGGGGGCGGCCCTGGTCTCCCACACCGGATTCCATGGGCGATGTGGTGGAGCTCTGAGTGCTGCCCCTGTGTGCAGAGCGTGTACACAGTCGTCTCATTCCTCCCGCTCTGCTGGTCACCAGTGTTGAATGGGCCTGGGTGTGAGTCTGTGTCTGGACACGGGTTCAAGACTAGGTGTCGGGTCAGCTGGTATCAGGTGGGCAGGGAGGCCGGCTCTGAGAGCCCCAGAGATGCGGGAGCTGGGAGCAGGCCAGGGAGCCCCGTAGACTTGGGACTTGGGCCCCCTGGAGGACACGTGGCTGCCAGCCTGGGGGAGGAGCATCCTTTCCAAGGGCAGGGGAGGCAAGGTGGGGGCTGTCCTTCCCCAACCGTCCGTAGTCAATGAGCTCTGCACAAGTCATAATCCAAGGACCCGGCCACCAGGTGCCCGCCTGCCTGGCTGTGTGGCTGCCCCACCTCTGACCAGGGGGACAGCCCTCAAAGCAGCATTCCTGTGGGCTCCCCAGTACTGGCTCCCATGTGCGTGTGTGTCTTACAGATTGGATATGAACGCCCTGAGGTCCCGGAGGGCCCAGGAGCGAGCAGAGCTCATCAATAAATATGAGCAGGTACTGGCCAGGGTGCTGGGGGAGGAGGTGGGGCCCTGCCTCAAGGACTGTGCCTGTGAGAGCCAGACCCAGCCTCCCTGGGGACACGGGGGAGGGGGCAGGTGGACATTTCCCCAGTGACTTCTCATCCGGGTCCCCTCTCGGCTGCAGGGACGCCGAGGAGCGGCACTGTTGGTGCCCGAAGAAGAGGACGATGAGGGCGGCTGCCTCGTCCCAGACAGGCTTGGGTTCCTGCAGTGAGTCCTCCACACCCCAGCTCACCCCAGGGCGGGACTGGGGTCAGAAACCCCAACATGAGGCGGCACACCTGTCCCCGGCCCCGACCTTGAGCCCAGCTGTGGTCACAGGCAGGCACTGGTCAGCATTTGGGGGCAGGAGTCGGACGTGGAGGCTGTTCCCACAGATGTCGGGGAGAGAGGCCCCGTTGCTGGAGGGTGGGCTCCGGTGACCTGGAGGGATGGAGCCATCTCGGGCCATCTCTGGCATGACTCAGCAGCCCACCTTAGCACGGGGATAAGGGCTTCTGCCTCCATGTTGTGCCAGAACCTGGAGAATAAGCAGGAGCAGAGTGGTGGAGAGATGGCCAGGGTCCGGGCTGACAGAGGAGGGGTGAGGTGGGGCACATGACCTCAGGAGGCCAGGGCACAGGGGGGAGGGTGGGCAGTGGGGGACCCTGAGGGGTGTAGGGGTCCCAGGTGCCTCGAGCCCCAGGTGCACACTCACAGCACTGAGCATCTCTCAGGCAGGTCACTCGGACTCGGTCAGTTCCAGGGTGACGTCCTGGGCAGAGCTGATGTGGGGATATAGCTGCCTCAGCCCTGGGCAGTCTGGCCCTGCTCAGGACAGCCACCCCCCAACCGCTGTGGGGGGCTGCCACACACCCACGAAGGTGGACCTCTGACAGGCCTGGAGCCCCCCACTGGCAGCAAGGGCCCCTGCCTGGCCCTAGGCTCCCTGTGCTCATGGTCACCAGCCCCTCCCTCCCCATCTCAGTCCCCTGGGCTGAGAGGATGAAGCTGGTCCTTCCCTGGCCCACTAGGGAGGTCGCGGTGCCTGTTGTGGTCCTGTCCTCACCTCTCCGCCTCCCTTGCTTTCCAGTGAGCAGAAGCTGCCCCAAGACAGCACCCCGGGGGCAAAGGTAAGGACAAGTCCTTGGCCATGGGCCAGTCATCTGGAAGCAGAGCTGGGCAGAGGGGGCACGTGGGGCTCGGCAGTGGTGAGTGGGAGCGCCATAAGGTCCCGCGATGCGGTACTTATACGGCACCTGCTGACATCTTACCACACTCACCTGTCCCAGAAGTGAGCCGCAGCTCAGGGGTGTCTGCTGTCGGCCGCCCTGACTCATTGGCATGGTTGGGAGTGACCTGGCTGGAGCTCAGGGGCTCTCCTTGACGAAGGGGCAGCTCGGGTCAGAGGCCAGGCCACCGATGCTCCCCCAGACAGAAGATCTGGGGCTCACGGTCTGTGCCTTTTCTGGCTCCTTCCATTTGAGCGCCCACAGAGCTCCTGAGCTGCATCCGAGGGCCCCTCTCAGAGCCCCAAGCTGGGCTCACGCCATCCTGTCTCGTTTTCCAGCGTAAACAGGAGGTAAGAAGGATCCAGAAGTGGATAAAGATGATCAAGAACCATAGTAAATACCGCGGCAGTGACAAGGTACCGTGGCGATGAGGGCCCCTCGGGAACACTGAGAGCTGAATTGGGGTTTGAGCAGTGCCCATTCCTGTGCCAGGCACCGCCTGCCTCTCAGATGCCCAGGGGCAACTGTCCAGTCCCTAGAGACACAGGTCATGGGCACACCTCCCCATACACACAGGACACTGTCCTGGTAGAAAATCTGAAGTCACTGCTGAAGACAATCCCAGATGCAGGGCAGGCGTGGTTCCAGGAGCCCTGTAGCGGCCACTCCGTACACGGCAGAGCCGGTGCCCCTGAGCCCTTGGCCCTCCAGTCACTGTGGGTCATAAGGCCCCCATCTGGGCAGATCCTCCCTCTGCCAATACACAGGGAGCCCCTGGCTTCTCCCTCTGCTGTCTCACCCTGCGCTGCCTCCACGAGTGGCCACATTCAGCACTCACCAGAGCCTCCTCTTTCCTGTAGTTTCAGCGCAGAATCTACAAAGGCATCCCTGCCCAGGTGCGCGGGAAGGTGTGGGCCATGATGCTGGAGGTGGACAAGAGGAAGGCCCAGAACCCGGGCAAATACGCGGTACGGCTCTGCACTCAGCCCAAGGGGGCCCGGCCTGCTCGGGCCTGCTCAGGAGCCTGAGTCTCCGTGGAGGACCGTCCCTCACTGAGCCCTCAGGAGCCTCCTCCCCATCCTGCCTTCCTCTCCCTAGATCCTAGTCAGTGCCTCCTCCACGTCTCCTCAGACCCAGCTGGGACTGGACAGGTGTGTTTTGTGCCAGAGGCTTTAACCTGCTCTCTGCTGAGCTCACCTGGGCAGCTTGGCATACGGCCAGAAGAGAGGACTTGCTGGTCCCTGATGGGCGGGGGTCTCCCAGGATGAGATCACAATGGTGTGAGGTAGGGAGCCCCACAGGCTCTGTGCTAACATGGCCTGCCCGCAGCTGGCCGGCCCTCACCTAGGCCTGCCCACAGCTGGCCCTGCCTTCACATGGACTTGCAGCCCCTGGCATTGCCCTTGCCTGGAGAGGCCGCTCCAATGGTCACACAGCTCTCAATGCTTCTGGGAAAGGAGGGAGTGAGGACTGGTGTGGGCAGAGGGCTGTCAGCTGCAGCTGGCTCTCATGGCCCCTGGCTGCCATCAGGGAGCAGGGCCCAGCTGTGTTTCCCACCCTGCCTCCCCCAAGTCTGCAGTCTGGGGCTGGCCCTGGGAGCTGGGCCTGGAGACAGTCATTGCCCAGGCTCAGCTCCAAGCCAAGGGCGGCTTGCAATGTCGAGATGGAGATGGGCCCCTCCAGCAGGGGGCAGCATGGAGCAGTGGTCAGGCTGTGGCTGACTCCTGGAGGGCAGGGCATGAGATGCCAGTGAGGAGGCTCAGAAGCCTGGCTGGGGGCAGACCACATCGTGCTGAGAGCTGAGGCAGGCAGGGGGAGTGCACAGGGACCTTTCAGAGCCCCTGTCTGCTGCTGACCGTCAGGGTTACGTGGGCACTGAGGCAAGTTAGGGAGCCCATGACCCTCCCTCAAGGTGGGACCCAGAAAGGAATGAGCGCTTGCAGGGAACTCCCTGTCAGCCAGAAGAGCTGACGTGGACTTGAGGTCCTTGTGTGGCAATGGGGCTTGTGCAGTTCTTGAGGCTGCCCCCCCCTTGTCCCTGCCCTGCAGGAGATGAAAGAGCTGGCCAGGCTGGGCGCCACTCACTTCCATCACATCGACTCCGCCATCGCATGGACTTTCAGAAACCACCTCATGTTCCGGGAACGTTACGGAATGAAGTGAGGCCTCTGGGCTGGGGAGGACCCGCGGGTGGGAGGAGCAAGGGTCCTGGGGCACATGGGGTCCCTAGGGAAGATTGGGTGCAAGCCTAAAACAGTTCATTGAGCACAGAAAACAAACTTGCCTTTTCTATAGTACACAAACTTTCCCAAGACACTGTGGAGAGACTGAAATGAAAAGAAACACCAGGGGAGACAATAGTAGCAATCTATCTAATAAAGGTGTTGTTTCCAGAATATTCAAGGAGCCCTTCAACTCAGTCACAAGGAAGCAGTGGGCAGCCCCCCAGTACCCCGGGAACACAGGCTCGGGGGGGACCCTTCATGAACGCACACACAATTCACCTCCTCAGCGCATGAACACACGCTTATTCCCTACACCACAAAGGGGCACCAGCGCACAGCTGTGGGAATGGGGGAAATAGAACCACTGAGGACGCTGGGTGCTGCTCCCTACAAGGCTGAACGTGCATGGGAGGCTGACTCTCCACAGCTTGGACACACGGGACTGCACTCCCACAGTGGGACGCTCACCTGTGCCCTGAACACCCACCTGGGAAATGAAAGTGCACGTGACTGCGCCCTGGGAGGTGTGCGTGTCCCTGCAGGCGGCGCTCACCCACATGGTGGACAACACGCAGGTGCCCTGATGACGTCACTGCACATGAGCAGAGTGTCACGGGCCCTGCGTGTGGCTGTCAGGCTCTGTTAGGCAGAGCTGCACTGAGAGCCTCGGCAGCACAAGACACACGGCCTCTGTCCTCTCTCTTCCAGCCAACAGGCCTTATTCCACATACTGATGGCCTATTCCGTCTACAATCCCGTGAGTATTCTGGGATCATAGCGCAGGTGCTATCCCGGCAGTCCCTGCAGGGCACCCCTGGTCACAGAGATCCCAGCCTGGGTTGAGGGGGCCTCGCTCATCCACAGCTCTGAGGAAGAGCAGTGGAGGCCAGGCTCTGAGCCTCTTGGACCCAACCTCAAGTTCTGGGAGGAGAAAGGCAGCCTTCTCCTGGGCTGGTCTCCAGACCCCAGGAGCTTGGCCATGTTGGGATGCCCCTCCCAGGACTAGCATTCCACGCAGTGGGGCGGGGGGCGAAGGCAGGGCAGATCAGGTGTACGACTTTGCTCTGGGTCCCACTGATGCCATTACACCCACCAGCCCTGTGGTTGGACCCATGGGCCTGAATCCCACTCTGTACAGCGCCACTGCCACAACCACCCACTCAGACTTTCCCATGAGTGGAGCAGGCGCAGGGCTCCATGGGTGACCCAGCAAGGCCTGGACATCCCCACCCCCCTGACCTGCCACTGGCCAACCCTGCCTGGTGCCCTGGTTCCCAGGGGGGCCTGGCATTCAGGAAGCCCAGGCCTGCACCCATGCGAGGCACACCTCCTGTTCCGGTCCTGGTAGCACTTCCTGGCTTACTTCTTCCTCATGTGAGAAAGGGCCACCGGCTCACCTGCAGAGCTCAGGGGTCCAGAAGCTTCCATGGGCATGGATCTGGATTCCCACAGCAACCTGGCCCATGCTGACATCTTGGGGGTAACAGGTGTCCATACTTGAGCTCTCCCCCTGTGCTGCCTAAGCTCAGGCCCTGCAGGATTCCCTCCAGGAACTTGGAGAACTTCTCTGGGCTCCAATTCTTGGGCAGCTGACACCAAGTGGCAGGATTCAGGCACAGGGGCTCCCTGTGCCTAAATCTTCCTGGACCCTTCAGTGGGTGACCCTGATCTGCCTGAGAGGTGGGCCATCCTAGGATATCATTCTTGCCAGGGGAGGTCTCCTAAAGGTATTCTGGGATCTTGCAGGAGGTGGGCTACAGCCAGGGTCTGAGCCATGTGGTGGCGCTGTTGCTCATGTATATGCCCGAGGAGGACGCTTTCTGGGCCCTGGTGCAGCTCATGGAAAGCAGGAAGCACGCGATGCACGGTAGGTGGATGGCGTGTGGGGCCCAGTGCATGCAAGTCCGTGCACGGCCCTCACTGGCTCCTGAATGTGCAGGACAGTGTCACAGTGTGGGGGGGGCTCCCAGGAAGCCAGGGCTGGCAGAGGCCTCCCAGACTGAGCCAGCCCCCTTCTTTTACCACCACCCAAAGGCCCTGCAGCTTGGCCATGGCCATCCTGGGTGTGAGAACCTTCAGAACAAGGGGTCCTGTCCTTGTCCAGTGACTCAGGTCGATTCTGACTCTTCTGCCTCACACGTCTGTACACAACTCTCAAGCACAGAGCCACACCCAGGGAACTTGTGGAAGGCAGCATCCCCTGTAGGGTCACCCCTCCTCGCTCCTGAGTCTTGGAATGGTCAGGAGGCACCCAGTCTGACTTGCACCCACCCTAGCGGGCTCCAGGGGGCAGCCAGGCCTGGGCTGCACACAGTCACCCACCTGCACCCACCTCCCAAGCAGATCCTCTGCCCTGGCCACGTTCATCCCCACCTGCCCCTGGTCCAGCCTCCCCTGACCCTCAGTGCTCAGAAGCACCCCACCCAGGCCTGGGGCTCTCCAGCCTTCCTAGGAGGAGGCTCTCACGTGGGGGTGTGGCTGATTCTACTCAGGTTTCTACAAACCAAACACCCCCAAACTGGAGCGATTCCAGCAACACCTGGGGCTCATTGTGCATCGCGTGCTCCCCTCCCTGGAGAAACACCTGGTAAGTTAAGCATCTCCTTTCTCCTCTTGGGGGCTCTGGGCTCATGGGACTGCTTCCTGAGCCAGGGGAGGCCACGTCCTCACCAAAACTTTCCTTGGTTACGGGGGTCCACGGCAGCTTGGGTGTTGGTTTGTTGTCCAGCACTTGGTCCCCCAGAGTTGGCGTAGATTGAAGGGAGATGCTGTCCCCAGAGCAGAGTGGAAGGAGGGACCTGTGTCCCTTCAGGAACCTGCATGGCTGGGAGGGGGGATGCCCCTGCTGCTGGGCTTCCTGCACCCAGGGGCTCTGCCCCAGGGCTCAGATTAGAGGGAGTCAGGCCTGGGCCCTGGGCCCTGGGCCCTGAGCCCCCTCTGCCTCTGCCTCTTCTTAGGAGAAGGAGGGTGTGTGCCTGGAGGACTCCACCACCCACTGGTACATCCAGTGCTTCCTGGATGGGGTAAGTGCCCCGGGGACCCCTTGCCCAGGGAAGCTCCTGCCCCAGTGCCTGGTTCTCTGGTGCTGGTGGCCTGTGACTCTGAGCTCCCCCAGCCCCAGCAGACACAGGAGGGAGCCTGCTGTGCAGACCAGGCAGGCCCTGTCCAGCCCTGCTAAGGGTGGTCCAAGCTGAGGCTGAGCCTCAGAGCCAGCAAGGAGGGGACAGGTCCCACCAGGACCCATCCTGAGAGCCTGGCAAAGGCCAGAGCCCTACAGTGAGAGGCAGGAGATCCATAGACCCCCCGAGGCAGAGGCTGGTGGCAGCACAGCCCAAGGGCTGAGCCCTCCCCAGGTCCCTGGGGTGTCTGGCATCTCCAGTGTGGCTTCCAAAGTGTGCAGACCCCCAGGGTCCAGGACAGGACATGGTCATCCTCTGTGGGTCTGGTTCGCTGAGTGGGCAGGGATGTGGCCATGAGGCATGGCCTCCCCTCCCCTCCCAGGAGGAGCTCTGGCCTTCTTGTGTGATCAGCCTCCTGGAGTCTCCCTCTGTCCTAGGGGAGTGACACTGCACACCCACCCCTGTGGGCCCTGCTGAGGCCCTGACGGGCGGGTCCTCCAATGCCTCTGTCCCCAGGTGCCGTTCCCCCTGGCTCTGAGAATATGGGATATATACATCCTGGAGGGTGAGCACGTGCTCCCGGCCATGGCATACACGGCCCTCAAGATCCATAACAGTGAGTCCTCAGGGCCCACAGAGGCCCGGGTGCTGGGGACGGAGGAGCTGGGGGTCCCCTGCCTGTCCCTCGTGAGCAGGGCTTGAGGGAGGGATGAGGGGGTTGGGGAGGCCTGGGTTCCCTTCAGGAGGGCACTGAGAATCCCCCTGTTGCATCCCCAATCCCAGGCCCCCACAGACCACAAGGAGAAGTGGCCAGGGTCATCCCACTGTCAATTGGCCCCTGAGCAGTCCCTCTAGTGCTTGGCGTGACACCCAAGGGTGTCCAAGGGTGTCTGCAGCCCATGTCTGGTGCTGGGACAGGGCTTGGAGCAGCCATGGTGGCTGCGCCATCCCTAGGGCCCCTCCCAGCCTGACACCCACCCCCATGTCTAGAGCGCCTGCTGAAGATGCCCCGGGACCACCTCCGGGAGTTCCTGCAGGTGACCCTGAAGCAGGCCTGGTCTCTGAGCGAGGACGCGGTCATCAGGCAGCTGCGGGCCTCCATGCGTGAGCTGGGGAAGCTCCAGTGCCTCCTGCCTCCCGAAGGTGAGTCCAGCACACGGCCCCATCCCATGCTCCCTTGGGGGAGTCAGTAGTGGGAGTGCCAGGCCCTGACATCCCCGCCCAGGGCCTCACCTCTTCCTGGTCCTCCTTGTCCTCCCCGGGCTCAGCAGTTCTGCTTTCTGAAGCTCTGTCAGCATGGCCTGGCAGGGCCTCGGGCAGCTTCCCAGAATCCTCCTGTGGGTGCCGGCTCTCCCCCCACCACTCTGGGGCCGGGCCGTGGAGCTGTCCTCAGGACATTTGTGGCTCTGGCTCCTCGGCTGACCCCCACTCTGGAGTGGATTGGAGGCCCCGCCTTGAGCTACCCTGCCCAGGTCTGGAGCAGGTGCCCTGGCTCAGTGCCCCCAGGAGCCTGGAGCACAGCTGGACCCCCACTCCAGCAAGATGAGAAGTGGCCCTGCCTGCCCAGGGGGCCCCTCCCCAACTGACCCCACACAGGCTCCTGGCCCGATGACCACAGCTGTCTGCACACAGGACCCTCCTAGGACAGGGGTGGGCGGGGCTCCCACCTGCATGTGGGCAGGGCTAGAGGGAGGTGGGGCTGTGGGAGACCCTGTGCAGTGATGTAAAGGCTACCGGCACTGGATCCCCTTCAGCCATCTGAGAACCCCTGGAAGGCCCAGGTGCCCTGAGCCCAGTTGTGGGGGCCGAGTGCACTCCTGCGAGCAGGGCTGGGCACAGAGGCAGGGCTGGGGGCCCCGCGGCAGAAAACAAGAGTGTGGGCTCTGCAGCCCTAGCCTCGGGCCAACAGAAGGCAGCGGGACCCGGAGCATCGCTGGCTTCTGGGCTCTAGTGGGGAGGGGTCCCCATGCTCATCCCCTGCTGCTGCTGCCATCATGGACCTGAGCGCCTGGGTCCCCATGCAGAGCAGAGATGGGCTTGTCCCAGCTCTAGAGGCTCTAAGTGGGGGCCCAGGTGCAGGCTGTCCAGGCACTGGGGAGGCCCCACTGTGCCTCCAGGTGCTGCCTCCTTGGGTGCTCCTGGGACAGTAGTGGTGACAGCCCAGTCTCACCAGGAAAGAGACAGTGGCCCAGGGGCAGAGGACACAGGGCACCCCTGCCACCTCTTTAGAAACTGCATTCCCTGTCCCCAAGTCCTGAACCGGACTCCATGTCTGCCCCACAGCCCCAGCTCTCACCCCCATCATCTTAGGCTCAGTTCCTTTCCAGCCATGTAGGAGGGACTCAGATGCGGGAAATCAGCCAATGCACTGTTAGGGCGCAGCAGGTCAGGTGGGGTAGGTGATGGGGTCCTGAGTTGGTGCCTGGGTCCCCAGAGATGAGAGTGAGGCAAGGAGTTCAGGGCCATCCACCCTGTGGGGCTGTGCAGGAGGAGCCGGTGGTGTCCCAGGGCTCCCCTTGCCCGGGCTGCACACACCCTCCCCTCTGGGGCCAGCAGCCTGGAAGAGTCCTCAGCGTCACACGTGGTGATGGGGACCCCAGGATGAGGTCGGGGCAGGCACCCTGCAGGCCAGACAGGGGCTGTGGAGAAGCAAACCGCGTCTCTTCTTCTTCCAGCCAAGGCCATCGAACAGTGCAGCAGGCCCCTGGGGCAGGCACGCGTCCCCCAGATGCACGTTCCTGCCCCCACTGCTCCGAAGGCCAAAATCACCATTCAGGACACAGTGGCAGTGTGGGAGCAGACCAGGGGTCCCGCTACCCGTGCAGTGATGATCCGTCCTCCAGGAAGCTTTGGCCTCCGCATCACCAAGAGGGAAGGCATGGAGGAGGAGGAGAGCTGGGAAGGCAGCCCAGAGCCCCTCGGCCTGGGCTCCCCTGTGGGGACCGCAGAGTCTCCAGGTTCTGCCAGCCCCACGGAGTCTCCAAAGTGCTCGAGGTGGGGAGGCCTGTGCCAGTGCGCCAGTCTCCCTAACCTGAGCGGGCCAGAGCACAGGGAGGACGACTCCTCCGACGCTGGCAGCCGGGAGGGCCTGTGGATGTGGGCTCCTCCACGGGCCTCGGAGCCCCCAGAACCAGGGCCCATGCAGGCTGTCCCCGCCTGGGGGCCACAGCTGAAGACTCCCCCCTACTGGCATGGCAGCCCCATGCACTCTGGGGACAGTCACGGGCTGGAGCCGGCCAGAGCCAGCCCTGGGATGGGAGACCAGGCCCGCGTGCCCTCCCTGGCCAGAGGCCTCCTTACCTCTTATTCCACAGGGCACCTGGATGATGGGTGCCTCCTAGAAGAGAGGCCGAGTCCAGCATCTGTCCTGCCCAGGCTGGGCAGCAGCCTTCCGTGTGTCTTCACGGCATCCTATGCACTTGGTTGAGCCCCCACCGCCCAGGCTCTTCCTGGGGCCAGGACACCCTGACACTGGAAGACAACAGCCGTGCCAGGAGCCACTGTACTCTCCTCCCCGCCCCCTCCCCCACCGCCACCCTCAGGTGGTGCTGAGTCTGTATTAAATTGTTCCATGGAAATGAGTTTGCTCCAGTTTGTGACCCCGGTGCCCAGCGGCAGCAAGCTTCCCTGTGTTCCTGGAGAGCGTAGGCAGCTCCACAGCCCCCAGCCCCAGGCAGAGACCCACTCAGGACCCTGCAGGCAATGCCTGAGATTCAGCTGTGCCCTGTGGGAACTGGGTCAGGGTGGGAGAGCAGCAGCTGTGAGTGCCCGTGACCTCTGGGACAGATCAGCACAATAGGAACAGCCGTGGTTGGAGGGCCTGTGTCACCTCTGTGCTCTCCCCTAGACCTGGGCGGCCATGGCTGCAGCATCCCTGGCTTGACCCCGCATGTCTCTCACAGGTATGGGATACCTGTGTCACACTGTATGTTCCAGGACCTCAGGAAGGAATTAAATTCCTGTGGTGTATACGCTGGCCCGTTATCAGGCTTTATTGTCCAGGGGACACCGAGGACCAGCAGGGCTGACTTAACCGCCTTTATCACATTTCTAGCCTTTTCTCCGGATTGGGCTGCTGCAAATACAGCCTTTGAATAAGTATCTCCCACCACTTGGACAAACTTAAGTTGACCCAAGGAGTTCATGTGGGTGAAGTCCACTTGCCAGAGCTTCTTAGGAGCAAGTCCTCGCGGGTTCACTCCTGCTTGTAGCAGTGGGCCTGACAGGGCGAGGGGGCACAATTCTTGCAAGAGTGCACTAGGTGTTTGCATTGGCTCATTGTTAGCTCCGGGAAAAGTGATTTTGTGTTGCTTTCTGCCATGTGAAGTTTTTGGTGTAGAATAGGGGCTTGTTCTAGGTGTCTGATGGCAGCCAAGTTGCAGGAGATAAGATGATCGACCTTTTCATTGCCTTGGGAAACTCACATAACAAGCAGCAAGTATGACCTGCAAACCAGCGTAAGCACAGCAATGGAGTTTTTTTTCTGAACTTGAGCCTTGAACCCCCTGGGCGGTTTAAAGGGCCCTGTGCCTCCATCAGCACCAGCAGGTGGTATCGGGAGAGAGGCATCTCCCCAGACTGAGTTGTCCCGAGCCCTTCCAGCCCCTGAGGCTGCAGCCCTACAGGCCCACACGCCGGGTCACCAAGGGGCGGTGCTGCTCTGCCTAGACCCTCCAGAGAGCTCCCCCAGCCTCCGATGCAGGAGCACAGTGTGTTGGCTCCAACAAGACGAGGGTGTCCATGGAAACGCTAGCAGAAGCGAGCCCGAGACAGCTGCTTGTGCTCTTATCTGGAACCCGGTGAGCAGCAAGACGAGTAACTTAATATCAGGTTATAACCATGAATAAAACCCCACATGTGAGTGCATCCTGATACAAACAGATGACTGCATAAGCAGACGGATGGAGAAGAGACAAATACTCCTGAGAGAGACCCTAAGTAGTCAATGGCTGACTCCGCTCCAGCAGGGGGAGCTACTGCCCCTCCCTGACAGATGTGGACAGTCCTCTGGTGATAACCCGTGGTCAGCCACAGCTGTCATGCACCTGGATGCCAGGTGACAAGAAGGGACCTGATTTCTTTGGTTTTCTTTCCAAACTCCTCAACCCTAGTCCAAACTCCAAAGAGAGCACAGTGTAGGGGACATTGGGTCATCCCTGGCCAGGCCTCCCCTAGAGTGGCAAGGTCAGAAAACCCAGGACAGGCTGAGAAAGCTCCCAGCCCCGAGGACAGGTGGACAACGGGCAGCTGGCACTCAGCTCTGGGTGCTTCTTTGCCAAAAGCAGTTGCCGGATGTGAATCCTGTTTGGCACAGGGTTCTCCCTGGGCTCGAAATAATTGTGTGTCTTTTCTGCTCTGATGCCCAGCAAACCGTATTCTGTCATTGTTGGTGATAGAGTGCCTCCAGCCAAAACAAAACAAAAGTGCTTAATCTTGAATTCACTTGGAAGGCAGAGTCACAGAGAGGCAGAGAGAGAGAGAGCGAGCGAGAGAGAGAGAGAGCAAGAATTTCAGTCCGTTGGTTCACTCCCCAAATGGCTGCAATGGCAGCTGGGCCTCCTCTGGGTCTCCCATTTGGGTGCAGGGGCCCAAGCACTTGGGTCATCTTCCACTGCTTTCCCAGGCCATTAGCAGAGAGCTGGATGGGAAGTGGAGCAGCCGGGACTGGAACTGGAGCCCACATGGGATACCGGCACAGCAGGCAGCAGCTTTACCCATTAAGCCACAACATGGACCCTAATTTTGACATATTGTGACATGTAAAACCTGCACTTTTAAAAATGTGAGGGGCTGGCTTGTGGCTCAGTGGGTTTAAAGCCCAGGCCTGTGGTGTTGGCATCCCATATGGATGCTGGCCAAGTCTGGCTGTTCTGCTTCCAATCCAACTCCCTGCCATGGCCTGGGAAAGCAGTAGAAGATGGCCCAAGTCCTTGGGCCTCTGCACCTGCGTGGGGGACCCAGAAGAAGCTCTTGGCTTCTGGCTTCTAATCAGCACAGCTCCGGCCATTTTGGTCATTTGGGGAGTGAATCAGCAGATGGAAGACATTTCTCTCTCTCTCTTTCTCTATCTCTCTAACTCTGTCTTTCAAATAAATAAAATAAGTCTTTTTTTTAAAAAAATTAATGTGAGGCAATATCTACACATTCACAAAAGACCTTCAAAAACGTAGTGGAAGCTGCATTTTATGAAAAAGTCATGTGACTTTCGAAATTTTTGCACTGAAATAAGCTTACTGTTTTTTTTTTTTTTTTTAAGATTCGTTTATTTATTTGAAAGTCAGAATTACACACAGAGAGGAGAGGCAGAGAGAGAAAGAGAGACAGAGGTCTTCGATCTGCTGGTTCACTCCTCAACTGGCCCCCATAGCCACAGGTGTGCCGATCCGAAGCCAGGAGCCAGAGCTTCTTCCTGGTCTCCCACGCAGGTGCAGGGGCCCAAGGACTTGGGCTATCTTCTACTGCCTTCCCAGGCCATAGCAGAGAGCTGGATGGGAAGTGGAGCAGCTGGGACTCAAGCTGGCTCCCATATGGGATGCCAGCACTGCAGGAGGAGGCTTTAACTCACTACGCCAGAGCCACAGCACCAGCCCCAGCTTACTGTGTTTAAAAAGGAATTATTGGGGCCAGCGCAGTGGCCCAGTGGGTTAACGCCCTGGCCTTAGGGACCGGTGTCCCATATGGGCACCGGTTCTAGTCCCAGCTGCTCCTCTTATGATCTAGCTCTCTGCTATGGCCTGGGAAAGCAGTAGAAGATGGCCCAAGTCCTTGGGCCCCTGCACCCGTGTGGAAGGCACAGAAGAAGCTCCTGGTTCCTTGCTTCAGATCGGCTCAGCTCTGCCTGTTGCGGCCATCTGGGGAGTGAATCAGTGGATGGAAGACCTCTCTCTCTCTCTCTCTCACTGTCCACTCTGCCTGTCAAAGAAAAAAAATAGAGTAATTATCCAGACTTACTTCCTATAATTAATTGACTTTGACACTTATTATCAGGACTTCTACCATGCACTGCTCATTCAAAATATTTGATTCTGATTAATTTTTAGAAGCCTATAGTATTTCTTTTTTGTTTGTTTTTTCATCTATAGTATTTTGAGCAGGAGAATCTTCAGAGCCCATGATCCAGAGAATTCTTTCTGTGACTATCACATATTGGTTTTTTTGTTTTCCTTTTTAAATATTTATTTATTTATTTATTTATTTGAAAGGCGTAGTTACAGAGAGGCAGAGATAGAAAGAGAAAGAGAGAGAGAGAGAGAGTCTGCAAAATTACTCTTTTTTTTTTCTTTGACAGGCAGAGTGGACAGTGAGAGTGAGAGAGAAAGAGAGAGAGAGAGATAAAGGTCTTCCTTTGCCGTTGGTTCACTCTCCAATGGCCACTGCGGCTGGCGCACCACGCTGATCCGATGGCAGGAGCCAGGTGCTTCTCCTGGTCTCCCGTGGGGTGCAGGGCCCAAGCACTTGGGCCATCCTCCACTGCACTCCCGGGCCACAGCAGAGAGCTGGCCTGGAAGAGGGGCAACTGGGACAGAATCCGGTGCCCCAACCGAGACTAGAACCCGGTGTGCCGGCACCGCTAGGTGGAGGATTAGCCTGGTGAGCCGCGGTGCCAGCCTGGATAATTGCTCTAGATAAAGACACTGTAGGGGCTGGCACTGTGGCGTATTGAGTAAACCCGCTGCCTGCAGTGCCGGCCTCCCATACGGGCACTGGTTCCAATCCAGCTCCTCTCTTTTTTTTTTTTTTAAAGATTTATTTATTTATTTGAAAGAGTTATATAGAAAGATAAGGAGAGAGAGAGAGAGAAAGAGAGAGAGGTCTTCCATCTGCTGGTTTACTCCCCAACTGGCCGCAACAGAATGAGCTATTCCAATCCGAAGCCAGGAGATAGGAGCTTCCTCCGGGTTTCCCACATGGAAACATGCAGAGAGCTGGATTGGCAGTGGAGCAGCCGGGACTGGAACCAGCACCTCTGCTGTGGCCTGGGAAAGCAGAAGATGGCCCAAGCCCTTGAGAAACTGCACCGCATGGGAGACTGTGGGGAGCAACTCGGACTAGACTGTTACTGGAATTAAGACTTATTCTATGCATCTGCTCTCCCACAATATGGCGCTGAGAAGGGAGAAACAGCTTCTACGCAGCTGCCTCCAGTTCAACCAATAAACTGTAGGACCTGCTCCTGATTGGAGGAGAGCAGCGTACTCGGCGTGTGGGTAGCAGAGTTGGGATTGGCGGAAAAGGACTATGAAGGAGGAGAGAGACAACATGCACCAGGAACATCTATCTGAAGGAACACCTGTGCAGCCCCCGAGAGAGCCGGCCGGCGGTGTGCCGCTCCCCCGCGGAAGTGGGGAAGGTGGCAGGGGGAACTGCCCTTCCACAGAGGTGGAAGGGATGGTAGCCAACCTGGGAAGAACCAGCAGCAAACCCGGGGAGGGCCGAGCAGACAAAAGAACAGCGCAGGGTCCTGTGTCGTTCCTCCACAAAGAGGGGCAGCGACAGGAGACTGGTAAGAAGCTCTTGGCTCCTGGCTTCAGATTGGCACAGCTCTGGCTGTTGCGGCCAACTGGGGAGCGAACCAGCAGATGGAAGACCTCTCTCTCCCTGCCTCTGCTTCTTCTCTGTGTAACTCCGACTCTCAAATAAATAAATAAATCTTTTTTAAACAAGACATTGCAAATGTTAAAAATTAAAATTTAACCTGTTTTGTTAAAAACAACCTTTTAAAGATAAAAATAACGTGGTTGTAGTTCAATTATTCCAGACTATATTCTCACATATAGGGGTAGTGCTAGAAAGAATAGGAAAAAACATGAGAGGACAGAGTAAATACCTGAGATAATAGAGAAATATCTGTTCAAGTGCTTTTCAGTGCAAGAGTAGCTGGTAGAATTAAAGACAGCGTGTGATGTTACAAATCAGTCAGAAACAAGAGTGTAACTCCTCATGCAAAAGGGAGAGCACTGAAAGTAGCCATGAAACGTAAGCCAAAACCTTAGAAGAGAGTGACTGAAATTAGAACACACCAACCACAACCACAAAAAATGGGTTAAATTTATTATAAGAATCTCAGAGTAAAATTTTTTTTTTGACAGGCAGAGTGGAGAGAGAGAGAGAGAGAGAGAGAGAGAGAGAGATCTTCCTTTGCCGTTGGTTCACCCTCCAGTGACTGCTGCGGCTGGCGTACCACGCTGATCCGATGGCAGGAGCCAGGTAATTGTCCTGGTCTCCCATGGGGTGCAGGGCCCAAGCACCTGGGCCATCCTCCACTGCACTCCCTGGCCACAGCAGAGAGCTGGCCTGGCAGAGGGGCAACCGGGACAGAATCCGGTGCCCCGACAGGGACTAGAACCCGGTGTGCCAGCACTGCAAGGCGGAGGAATAGCCTAGTGAGCCAGGATGCCGGCCTGAACTCAGGTATTCTGATATAGGACGTGGCTGCAGCGGCTTTACCACTGCACCAAGGGCCTGCCCCCAATGTTTTTCTTAAGCTTTAGGTGTCTTCGCATCAGGAAAGGAGTGGCAAATCCAGACCCAAAATGCAAAGTCATTGTAATCAGTCATTGCTTTCTTTTTCCACTTAACGTGGCCAACTCTTCCCTGGGCTCTTCTGGGGTTCCTACAGACCACAGAGCCTGAACCCCAGCTGCTCTGCTCCAAAGTGGCCCAGACACCCAATGGGGACGATATGGCAGCACCATACTAAGTCTTCCTTTTTTCCACAACCTTGTTCTCTTTCTACCTTTTTATGTTGTAAAGTTTTAGAATTTTTATTTACATTTGTTTATTTGAAAGGCAGAGAGACAGAGATCTGGCCACTGATCCATTCCCCAAATGTCTGCAACAGCCAGGGCTGGGCCAGGCTGAAGCCAGGAGCCCCAAACTCAATTTGGGTCTCCTGTGTGGGTGACAGGGATCCAAATATTTGGGCTATCACTTACTTCCTCCCAGGGTGTAGGCGAGCAGGAAGCTGGAATTCAAAGTGGAGCCAGGACTCAGATCCAGGCACTCTGATAGGGGCTACCAGCATACCAAGCTGTGTCTTCACTGCTGCACCAAATGTCCAAAACAATGGTGCAAGGTCTTTTAAAAAACAAACAAAAAATCTGCCCATTAGCATCAGAGTTGGGGGAGGGGGGAGCAGGTTACAGGTACAGATTCTGAAACTCTGCAGTCTTAAGAGACTGGGTGGCTGCAGCCTCATTTTGAGTATCCATCCCAGTGCAACAGGAGAGAAACAGGACTCATTTAGAAAAATATCAAGCTCCTCACAACTGGACACGTGTCCATTTCTAGCTCCAAACCAATCAGGAGCGAGGAGTGTCAGATCCTAACCGGCAGTGACCCCTGCTGCCCTGGTAGGGACTCCTGAACGTTCAAGCATGCCCAAAATGGCCTCATGTGAACTTTCCGGGGTGATGGTATCAAGCACCATTGCTGTGGTGTGTCGTGTGCAAAAACAGTGAAAGCCAAATCAGCGGTGCCTGTGCAGATCACCTAGCTGGGTGCAACATGGTGTCCTGTGCCCAGGGGTTTGAGCCAGATTGAAGTGCCGTGTGCACTGGGGGAACAGGCACGCCTTCCCACCCCCATGAAAGCACCTGTTCGGCTCCCATAGGACAGCAAGTTGATGGAAGCTCACCCTGCTGTGCTGTCCGTGTGTTGGAGCATGAGCGCCCCATAAACCCTTCTGGGTTGCATATTGGCCCCTTGTCAATTTCTATCTGCAAGTGAGCCAAAGATCCTGGGCTTGGTAAGGCCACTGTGATGTACAAATAGTTCCACTTTCTGGAAGCAGGTTTGTGACAATGTTTCAGGATCACCTTTTGCAGCATGAGTTAATCAAAGAAAAAAAGACAACGGTTGTCCTTTGCATTCTTCATTAAAAAAATTTTATATATTTGAAATGCAAAATGAGAGAGAGAGAGAGAGCAGGAAGGAGGGAGGGAGGGAGAGAGAGAGATCTTTCATCCACTGGTTCATTCCCCAAGTGCCCACAGTAGCAGGGCCGAGTTGGGCTGAAAGCAGGAAATACAGCTGCATCTCCCACGTGGGTGGCAGGAACCCAAGCACCTGGGCCTTCCCCTGCTGCTTCTCATGCACATCGCAGGAAACTGAACCCAAGTGCAGACGGACACCCCACGCAGGGGCTCCAGCCACCGCGCTGGCACATCGCCTGCCCGTGTTCTCCACCTCCTTTCAGGCTCGGGACCTTCCACGTCTCACCTGTCGACAGGTGTGCTGGCCTGCCAGGTATGTAGCCTGCTTCCTCGCCCCACCCCCCCAGCACCAGGTGAACACCATGCTCCCCATCAGCAGCTTCCTGCCTAACTCGCAGGCGCACACCACACACCTGTGGGCCCTGTAGAATCAAACTTTTTTTTTTTCCTTGAATTTTTATTTTTTTTAAAGGTTTACTTGAAAGTCAGTTACCGAGAGAGCCGAGCTTATTTTTTTAAAACTGGAGGCTTACCTGAACATCTTGCTCTCCCAGTACAGAACCTAACAATTCCCATGCTCTCTCTAATCTGGTCTTCCACTATTTTGTTATTTCCACATAGAGCTTAAGAAACCTTGGGCCCACCCCCACCCCCCATTGAAATACTAAGGAATTCAGCTGTAAAAGCTTCCTGGGGGGGGTGTCGAGGTTTCTTTCATTTTTTAAAAAAATATTATTTATTTATTTGAGTGCTAGTTAGAGAGAGAGGGAAAGACAGAGAGAAAGGTCTTCCATCAGCTGGTTCACTCCGCAGATGGCCAGAGCTGGGCCAATCAGAAGCCAGGAGCTTCTTCTGGGTGCAGGGACAGAGCCTTCCAAGTGAGAACAGTCACAGGAGCTGCAGACCCCGGCCCACTCAGAGGACGGGGTCGTGCACACTTCCGCTAAGACAAGCAAGCCCAGCACAGAGACCTGGGGAGCGCGGCCCGCTGGACGCTGGGGGTGGACAGCCCAGCAGGCCCCGCGCGCTCCCGGCGGGGAGGCCAGCCCAGGTCCCCAAGCCCCCGGGCGCCCCGCGGCCCAGGAAGCGAGCCGCGCGCCCAGGACCGCGGGGCCCCCACGCCCCTCCCCACCGCACGGCGGCGCTGCGCAAGGCCGGCCGTTGTCCGGGGCCGTTGGGCGCCCACGTGGCTTCTGGACGCCTGGAGGCCGGCGCGGGGGCGGGCGCCATTACGAGAGGCCGGGGGCGCGGGGTGGAGCCGAGGAGGAGCCCAGAGCGCGCCCGCGGCGGCGGCGTCGGGTGGGAAGACGAGGCGCGGCACTGGGGGGCGTGGCGGCCGGCCTGCAGGCGGGGGCGCGTCCAGGGCAGGAAGCTGGAGTCCCTGTCGAGCTGGTGGGCACGGCCCCCGCAGAGGCCTGAGGCTTCCGGCGCGACGGCAGGGGCCGCCCCCGGGGCGGCGGCAGGGGCCGCGCGGCTCGCCACGCCCGCCATGCTCGCCGCCGGGCGCGTCGTCCAGGGCAAGCGGGCCAGAGGCGCGGCGAAGATGCTCGAGGTCCTGGTGCTCCAGGTGAGCGAGCGGCCCGCGCAGGGACGGTCGGGCCCGGGTCTGTGCAGGCGGGAGGCTGGAGTGCGGGTGGGGGTCGCTTCAGAAGGGGGCGCGTGCGCTGTTCCCGACGACCCCGGAGGGCGGTTGCTGCGAGCTGTCTCGCACTAGGTGTGCGTTCCTGACTCGGGCACGTTGGCAGGTGTGTCGGTGCCCCGCACACCCCAGCCCACGTCCGCCCTAGGTTAGGGCCCTCGCGGGGAACCGTGGACCTGGCTCCCGCCCTTCCCCCGCCGCCCTCGGGGCTCGGCTTCCGGGACCCCCCTGCCCCCCCCCCCCCGCCGCCCTCTCCTCACGCGGGTGTCCTGGTCCCCGGGGCGGGCATGGGCCGCCACCTTGGAGACTTGAGGTGCCGGGAGGGCTCCCGAGGAAGCCGGAGGGGAGGCGCTGGAGGAGGGAGTTTACAAACCGGAGCCAGGGTGTGGGATGGGGAGGGGCGCCGCGAAGGAGGGGGATGGGTGGTGTCTGTGTTCTGTGGGTTCACCCGACCAGAGCGTCACACACCCCCGAAGCCGCTGACTCCTTGCAAGGAGGCCTGGCTCAGACTTTTCAATTTGTTTTATTTATTTCACAGAGTTAGAGACAGTGAGAGACACAGACAGACAGACAGAAAGGTCTTCCTTCCGTTGGTTCACTACCCCCCCCCCCCCCCACACAAATGGCCGCCACGGCCGGCGTGCTGCGCCGATCAGAAACCAGGAGCCAGGTGCTTCCTCCTGGTCTCCCATGCGGGTGCAGGGCCCAAGCACTTGGGCCATCCTCCACTGCCCTCCCGGGCCACAGCAGAGAGCTAGACTAGAAGAGGAGCAACTGGGACTAGAACCCGGCGCCCATATGGTTCGCTGGCGCCCCAGGCAGAGGATGAACCAAGTGAGCCATGGCGTCGGCCTCGGCTCTCAGACTTTGAAGGGATTTCAGGTCTCCCTGGGAGGCTCCTCTGCACTAGTCAATGTTCTCCATCAGTCCTAAATATGTCAGTCCCAATTCCTTCCTGTGAAAGGGCTCTCACCCATCCTGCCACGTGCACGCCCGTGGGTGCAGGACTTGGGCAAGAAGTGCTGGACTCGTGCCCTCCTGCTTGGGAACCCGTGTGTGTGTTGGGCCCTGGAACCAGCTTATGTCCCCCCTCAGCTCTGCCCGGCCTCCACTTATGACTGCGACCTGGCTCACCCTTGGAGCAAATCTTCTGCCCCTTATAGGAGTATGTGCCCCAGTGAGGTCCAGGTTCCGGCTGTCCTGATCCAGATTGATGTGGCATTTCCATGGATACGGTGCCCCCTCCCACCCTGTGCCCATCAACAGGTGATGGGGTACCCTCAGGGTGGTGTGCATGGAGGATGGGAAATTATTTAGCTTTCACATTGTTTAGTTTTGAGGTGTCCTCTTACACATGAGGATGTCATATGAAGTGAGGTGAGCCAAGCAGAAAGGCCCACGTGCTGTATGATTCTGTGGGCGAGTTGAATGGCAGCTGCCAGAGGTTGGGTTTGTGCGTACAGGGCAGATTCAGTTTTGCAAGGTGAGGAATTCTGGAGATGGCTGGTGCTCATGGTTGCACAACAGTGCCAGTCTACGTAATGCTACTGAACTGTACACTTAAAATTGCCCAAAAGGATGAATTTTATCTGGAGTTTGCCACGACTTTTTAAAAAGATTAACTTATTTGAAGAACAGAATGACAGAGACCAACAGAGAGGGAGGTCTTCCATCCACTGGTTCATTCCTCAAATGGCCGCAACAGCCAGATCTGGCAGAGTCTGAAGCCAGGAACCAGGAGCTCCATCCGGGCCTATCATGTGGGTGGCAGGGGACCAAGCACTGGGACCCCGAGGCACATTCCCAGGGAGCTGGATCAGAAGTGGAACAGGTGGGACTCAAACTGGTTCTTGGTGGTCATGAGACAGGAACCCGGCAGAGAAGAGAAGCAGCGACCCAGAAGACAGCGGCCTCCCTGGGTGACGCAGACAGAGGCGAGAGCTGTACCTGGAGAGCCGCATCACCAGGAGCCCTGTAGCAGGGCAGCTGTGCTGTTCCTGAAGAGTCCGGCCTGCAGGAGACTCTGCCACATCTGGCGGGGCCGAGACCTCTCCTGGCTAAGGAGGGCAGAGAAGAGCTGTTGGCTGCCAGGAACGTGAGGAGGGCTCGCACGCCCCAGCTGGTTAGGTGCCGCGTGTGATGTCTGCATCGCACCTCAGGGTGCCTGTTCAGATCTGACCGCTCAGCTTCTGGTCCAGCTTCCTGTGTGCTCACATGGGAAGGCAGCGTATGATGGCCCAAGGACTTTGACCCCTGCCCCTGTGTAGGAGGTCAGAGTGGAGTTCCTTCCCTCCTCCCAGACTTGGCTGTTGTGGGCATTTGGGGAGTGAACCAGCAGATGGAAGAGCTCTCTCCCCATCCCCCACCTTGCTCTTGCTGTCCGTCTCTCTCTGTCACTCTGCTTTTCAAATACATAAGTACACACAGCATATATGAGGAAAGCAGCCCGGGCCACACACTTCTGTGTTTGAAATCTGGGAGGCCGTAGCACCCTGATGGCTGGGCACGTGGCCTTGGAGAGTGGCAGAAAGCAGTAGTCCTCGGCCTTCCCTGGGAAGCTCCTGGAGGAACTGGCAACTAGAACTCTGTATGTTGCTGTCTGCAAAAACTGGGCCTGGCTTGCATTTTACAGGTTTTAGGAGCAGATTTCATTTAAAAAAAAAAAATTCTAGCAGCCTCAACATTTAACAATAAAAAAAATTATTTATGTATTTTCATTGGGAAGACAGGTCAGCAGAGTTCTTCCATCTGCTGGTTTACTCCAGAATGCCCACAGCAGCCAGGGCTGGGCCAGGCCAAAGCTAGGAGCCTAGAGCTCAGTCCTGGTCTCCCACGTGGGTGACAGCGCCACAGTGCTTGAGCCATCATCTGCTGCCTGACCAGTAGGCATGTTGGCAGGAAGCTGGATTGGTGGTTGTGTGGCCTTGATGTGAACCAGGCACTCTGAGTATCCCAAGCCGTGACCTGACTGCTGCCCCAAACGCCCACCCCTAAGAATGATTTGTAAACGTCTTTCCTAAATTACTCTTTGGAAAGTTTTCAAACACAAAACAGCATCATGAATGCCTGTGTGTACTACACCCACACTAACTGGTTGGTAACGCTTTGCTGCGTTTGCACTTCAGAAATATGTGTATGTAAAAATTACTTTTTCTTTTTTGGTTGAGCCATTTGAGAATGAGTCTAGAACTCAGAGCACTTAAGTGATATTTCTAGGAACAAAGCCTTCCTCTTATAGAACTATAATGTAATCATCACACTTGAGAAATTTAATGTTGGTGCAACACTGTTACCTGATACACAGTCTGTACTCCCTTTGTCCTCATAAGGTCTACTGTAGCTTGTTTTTTCTGATAAAGAACCCAGAACTACACATGCATTTAATTGTCATGGCCTTGTAGAGTTCATGCAGGCAGTACATTGGTCTATCTTTGATGATACTGAAATTTCTGAAGACTAAGGGCAGTCACTTTGCAAAGTATTCCTCAATAATTATAATTATATTAATATATTTAGGTTAGACATTTTTAGTAAAAATGCTACATAAGTTATGCCACGTCAGAGGACAAGATGTTTTAAAAAAAAAATTGATGCTGGGGCCAGCATTGTGGTATAGCAAGGTAAGCTACCACCTGTGATGTCAGGACCCCATATGGGCACCTGTTCAAATCTCGTCTGCTCCACTTAAGATCTAGCTCCCTGCTAATGTGCCTGGGAAAGCAACAGAAGATGACACAAGTGCTTGGGCCTCTGCCACCCATGTGGGAGACCCAGATGAAGCTCTTGGCTTCATCCTGGTCCAGCCCTGGTCATTGCAACCATTTGGGGAGTGAGTGAATTGGTGGGTGGAAGATCTCTCTCTGCCCCCCTCTCTGCCTCCCTCCCTCTCTAACTCTGCGTTTGAAATAAATAAGTAAATCTTTTTTAAAAATTCAGATTAATTTAAAAATTTTAACTTTTTATTAGAAAATGCATTGGAGATGCAGAAAAGTGTGGTAAATAGTATCAATATTGGGACACCCACCAAACTCTTATTTATTTGAAAGGTAGAGACACAAGGAGAGACAGAGCTCTCCCATCCCTTTGTTCACACCCCAGATGCCCACAGTAGCCAAGGCGGGGCCAGGCCAAAGCTTGGAGCTGGGAACTCAACCTGAGTCCCCCACACTGAGGACAGGGACCCAGTCACTCAAGCCATGGTCAAGAGGCCTCCTAGAGTGTGCACTGATTAGCAGCAAGCTGGAATCTGCATCAGAACGTGCACGGAAACCTAAGCACTCCCATGTGGAACGCAGACCCTGCCTGAGGATTCACTGCTATGACAAAAGCCCACCCCTATTTTTTAATTGATGTATAATTTATTTACAGAAAAATTCATTCCTTTTTGTGTAGACTTCTGTATTTTGAAAAATGCATAGCATCGTGAAATCACCCCAACAGTCAAAATGCCAAATTGTAGCCATTCTAGTAGGTGGGCAATGGTATCTCATTGTGGTACTAATTTGCATTTCCTTGTCACCAGCTTGTTTGCCATCTTTGGTGAGGTATATGTTAAGATTTGTACATTCTTCTAATAATTATGAACTCCTTAAAGTTCTTTATATATTACAAAGTTCTTTGTTAGATGTATGATGTGTGAATACTTCCTCCCAGTTTCCTTTCTCTTATGTTTTTCAAGGAGCAGAAGGTTTTAATTTGGATGGACTTTAATTTATCAGTCTTTGCTTCTATGAATTACACTTTTGGTAGTGTTATCTTTGTCTAATTTAGCCACAAAGGTTGCCTCCTATTCTTTTAGGAGTTTCACATTTAGCTATGTGATCCATCTGACTTAATTTTTTTGTTTGGGGTCAGGAATGGATGGAGGTTTTGTTTTATTTGCATGTGGGTATCTAATTGCTGCAGGACCATTTGTTGAAAAGAGTATACTGTGTACATTGCATTCCTGTGTGCCTTTATCAAACAGGAGCTGACCATGTTCGCGTGTGTCCCTTTGTGTGTGTGTGTCCTATGGAGCTCAGCACCTGTGCTTTCTCCAGCGCCACCCTCGCCTGATGGCTGTAGTCTCACAGCTGAGACTGGGACTTGAGGTCGGATAGTGAGCCCTCCAGTTGTGTTCTTCTTTCTCATGATTATTTAGGCTGTTCGAATTCCTTTGATTTTATTTAACCAAAGATTTATTTTTATTTATTTGAAAGTGAGAGTTACAGAGAGAGGTAGAGCCAGAGAGAGAGGTCTTCCCTCTGCTGGTTCACTCCCCAAATGACTGCAATGCCTAGAGCTTATCTGATCTGAAGCCAGGAGCTTCTTCCAGGTCTCCCACGCAGGTGCCGGGCCCCAAGGACTTGGGCCATCTTCTGCTGCTTTCCCAGGCCATAGCAGAGAGCTGGATCGGAAGTGGAGCAGCCAGGACTCAAACTGATGCCTATATGGTTTGCCATTGCTGCAGGCTGTGGCTTTAACCCGCTGCACCACAGCACCAGCCCCTAATTCCTTTGTCTTTCTAAGGAGGAGCTCATTATTAGCATGCTGATTTGTAACCACCCCTTCCCTGCAAAAATCAACCAGTAAAACCTGTTGGAATTGCGTTGTGTTTCTAGAGCACTTCAGGGGAAAACAGCCGTTTCTTAATTATGGCCCCCACAGGTGCTAGGGGGCATCCCACCCCCAGCACTGCGCAGCATCTCATGAACAGCCTCCATTACTGTCAGCCACCCCTCAAGGCGCATAGCCCATGGTGCTGAGGGTCCAGTTGGGCCCTCTGCTGAGGTGGATGGGCAACCCCTGCCCCAAGGGTGACCTTTTTCGTTTGATCAGTAATTGTTTTTATGATCTTGTCCTCATCACCTATTTGTATACAAAAGTTGCTTAAAATTTTAAAACCAATCTAAAGAGACAAAAACTAAAGGATCGCTGCATTTATTTTATTGGGCAGCTGTTCCCTCAAGCTTCGGCCCTGGGTAAGTCAGTCCACTTCCGGAGTTTCTCTGCAGCCACCGGCCCTGCTGGTCTCTTTAGGGCTGACCCTCCTGTGTCAGAGGCTCAGCTTGTACAGTATTGCTGGATTTGAGCTGCACTCCAGTTTCAGGCCACCTGCCTGTCTGTGTTGTGGTGGGTCCAGGGAGCTATCTTGAGGACTTTGACTGTAGTAGGGGTGGATGGAACAAGGGTCTGTTTATTTCTAAGAATTTGTTTTATCTGTTTGAAGGCTTTTTTATTTGATTTAAAGATTTTATTTATTTGAGAGGTAGAGTTAGACAGTGAGAGGGAAAGACAGAGATAAAGGTATTCCTTCCGTTGTTTCACTCCCCAATTTGCCACAATGGCCAAAGCTACGCCGATCCGAAGCCAGGAGCCAGGAGCTTCTTCCTGGTCTCCCACGTGGGTACAGGGGCCCAAGGGCTTGGGCCATCTTCTATTGCTTTCCCAGGCCATAGCAGAGAGCTGGATCGGAAGTGGAGCAGCTGGGACTCGAACCAGCGCCCATCTGGGATGCCAGCACTTCAGGCCAGGGTGTTAACCCGCTGCACCATAGCGCCAGCCCCGAGAAGTCTTTTTTAAAATAGAGGACTTTTTCCCCACTTTGTGGCTTTCTAAGTCTGGAATTTGCAGGTCTAACAAGCAAATTAGATACAACAGGATCTAAAACAAAAAGATTGAATCATTATTAGAGTACCTAGGAAATGTGTTCTCTAAACCAGGAGCAGGTTTTCTCACAGAGAGAGGCATGTAGGCCTGGCCAGGTACGTATGAGGCCCAACCTCTCTCTGTCTTTACATGGGATAGTGGAAGAGACATCATAAGAAAGGTGTGAACCTCATGAGGGAAGACGCCCTGTTGACTCCATTACCTAGGCGGCCTGGGAGAAGAGCTGGCTTGAACAGGAGGGTAGTACAGAACAGGCGGCACTTCTGAAAGGAAGATTGCAGTCCTGCCTGTCCTGACCCGAGGCCTTGCCCTCAATGGCAGTAGTTATCTTGGAAGCTGGCAGAGTAAAGGGCTCTTTGAGCTTGGAGCCAGTAGGATCTGTGGTTCTAACCTGGGATCCCTTCAGCCCCAAGGCAATTCCATTCACCCAGCTCTTGACAGAATTTGGTAGAGGCTGGCTTTTTTTCAGGATGGCTGTTTGCCCCATCTCCTGGCTTTCCAAATTGAAGCCTGATGCCATTTGGGGTAGACTGGCCTCACTGGGTCTCTTTGATGGCAGAACACTATGTAAAGTAGCTATTAGTTGGCTTGACACCTATCTTTACATTCCTCCTGCTAAAGCAGACCACAGAGGCATCCTCTAGGATGTCAGTTAAGGGGTTGTTGAGTTCTGTCCTTAATCTTTGGTGGCTGAGCTAGAAGTCTGTAGTCACAGGCATGTTTTGACAGTTTTTTTTTTTTTTTTGAAACAATGCAATGCCCATGAGGAGAGCTATGTTCTTTAAGTACGATCAAAACATGAAGATCATTTACCTAATTTGTCTATAAATTTTGTTATTAATTTGCCAAAGAACAACTTTAAATTGGACTTTAGGGAGCAATGAGCACTGTATTATACCTCTAACTATATTGTTTTTAGATAAATAGTATACCTTTATGGTTGCAAATACCTAACACAAGTGCAACTTGTTTGACCAGCAGACCCAAATGCAAACATGTCAATGACTTAAAAAAATTTTTTTTTAGTTTTTCTGTACCAACAAATTGAGAACAGCCTATTTATCATATTTATTTAAGTCAGGTGCACCAGAAAGGTAATTTGTGTTAATTTAGCAGTATTATATGAGTGTTTTTTTTTTTTTTTTGACAGGCAGAGTGGACAGTGAGAGAGAGAGACAGAGAGAAAGGTCTTCCTTTGCCGTTGGTTCACCCTCCAACGGCCGCCGCGGTCGGCGCGCTGCGGCCGGCGCACCGCGCTGATCCGATGGCAGGAGCCAGGAGCCAGGTGCTTTTCCTGGTCTCCCATGGGGTGCAGGGCCCAAGCACCTGGGCCATCCTCCACTGCACTCCCTGGCCACAGCAGAGAGCTGTCCTGGAAGAGGGGCAACCGGGACAGAATCCGGCACCCCAACCGGGACTAGAACCCGGTGTGCCAGCGCCGCTAGGCGGAGGATTAGCCTAGTGAGCCGCGGCGCCGGCATTATATGAGTGTTTTTTATCCATAAGCAATCAAAACCGTTTTTAATAATTTTTATATAGACATACAATCTGCACATAAGTACCTGGCTCCTGCCATCGGATCAGCACGGTGCGCCAGCCACAGCAGCCATTGGAGGTTGAACCAACAGCAAAAAGGAAGACCTTTCTCTCTCTCTCTCTCTCTCTCTCTCACTGTCCACTCTGCCTGTCGGAAGAAAAAAAAAAGAAAAGAGGAAAAAAAAATTAATGGGGCTAGCTGTGGTGCAAAGGGTTAACGCCCTGGCCTGAAGTGCGGACATCTCATATGGGCGCTGGCTCCTGGCTTCAGATTGGCACAGCTCCAGCCATTGCGGCCAATTGGAGAGTGAACCAGCAGATGGAAGACCTCTCTCTCTAACTCTGACTTTCAAATAAAGAAATCTTAAGAGTGTTAATTTTTTTAAATCTATGATGTCAGTGACCCCCCGAGGCTCTTGACATGAGCTGCCTAGACTAAGGAAGCCTTTTGAGTCCACAACTCTCAGTATTTGGACAAGGCCATAAGCAAAGTGGAAGTTCTCTCCTCCCTTTAGAGAAAAGTACATCCTCTTTTGATGGCTGCTTCTTTTCACTGGGGCCTCACGGAGATCCTTCATGTAAAACATTTTTTGCCACAGTGTCTTGGCTTTCTATGCTTGACATGTAAAACAAGTCCATATTTAAACAGACTTTTAAAACTTTAAAACTTTTAAAACTCAGCTGTTTTTAAACAAGTAGAACTTAATGAGACAAAGATTATCTCAGTAGGATACAAAAAGACTATTTTCCCAAATATCTATTAACACTTATGTATTTCATCAACCTCATTGCTTTTACAGAGGATCAGATTTTAATCTTACGTCAAAAAAAAAAAAACAGATTGATAACTTTTGTAGCTAACAAGAAAATTTTATAAGCATTTAAGACTTCCACACACCTTTTGCAGCTTACCTAAACCGTTTTATCTTTTCCATTCCAATCTTACAATCCATGTCCTTTCTTTATTATTTCACTAAGAAGCACAGTTTTGACTTGGCCAGAGACTAGTTAAAGCAGTGAAAACAGATTTTATTCAGTACCTCCTGAGGAGAGCTGAGCTCCATCACCAGTGGTGCGGAGGTGCCTGGGTGTTTTAAAGGGAGGGCTGGGGTTGGCACAGCTCAAGGGAAGAGTGAGAAGAGGTCATTCAGGGTAAATGCGGTGATCCCAGCTGTGTGTGCTAGCTGGAAGTTATGGAAGTTAGCACGCTGTCTTCTTGCAGAAACTGGCATGGCGGCCCTGGCCTCATAGGAGTGGCTACTGAGCAGGGACACACTTACAGATTTGTAAGCTTTTTTGAGTGAAGTCTCTAAGAACGGAAGGTTGGGGCCTGCCTCAGATGATAGCCTGAACAGTCAGTTCTTCTGGCATTGTGGAGCTTTCTCAGGCTGGCAGGCAGGCAGGCAGGCTTGCTTATTTATTTATCCATTTTATTTAAGAGTAACAGGGGGCGGGGGAGAGAAATAGCTCTTATCTACTGATATACTTCCCAAACGCCTGCCATGGCCAGGACTGGACTGAAGCCAAAGCTGGCAGTAGGGAACCCATTCCAGGTCTCCTGCATGGGTAGCAGGAACCCAGTTGGGCCATCACTGCTGCCTCCCAGGCTCTGCATTAGCAGGAAGCTGGAGTCAGGAGCTGGAACTGAATATTGAATCTTTAGCACTCTGGCGGGGGGATTCAGTGAGTGTCATGACTGTTAGGCCACATGCTCACCACTCAAGTGAGCACTTTAATGAATAATTGCAGTCATCCCAGGGTTGTGGCCTTGTGCTGCTGGAAGCTGGAATCTGGTTGTCTCTGAGTGCGAAGGACTGAATGGAGCCACATGCCCGGAGTGCTGTTTCTAGGGGCAGCAGCTGTAACTGCGTGCTCCTCTGAGCCCTGCACTGCTCACTTACTCAGTACTCCTTGCTGTCTCCCCCATTGCCGTTCAGGACTTGGCAAGGGTGGGAGGGGTGTTGATGTGCAGACATCAGGGCTCCCTCTATGGCTCTATTTCAGAATTTCTCCCCCTAATCCTCACTGGCACCGACAGCTCTGATTCCCCGAGCCACAGTGTGACTTTGTGTTGAGTTGTTGCCACTCTGTACAACTGGGAGGTGTTCTGGGAAGTGCCCAGTGAAGTTCCTTCTTTCGAGGGTCAGCTCTCCAGTGTCTGTTGCTTTTGCTAGCTCTTCATTTATTTTGTGTTTTTTCAGGGTTCATAATTGTGCTGTGTGTGTAACTTATACACTATTTTGCCCTTGCCAGAATGACTGCTATTCATTTTCCAGTTATTTATTATCAGAATAGTCAAACATTCAGAAAAATAATACGATTACTAAGGTGAACTCTTCTATTCCTGCCACTGGTAACTTAGACTCCATATCTCTGGGTGTTTCTGCTTCCATACCTTTTCAGTAGACAGAGTTAGGAAAAACCTCTGAAAAATCATGAGTTCTGGCCGGTGCCATGGTTCACTTAGCTAATCCTCCGCCTGTGGCGCCGGCACCCCAGGTTCTAGTCCCAGTTGGGGCGCTGGATTCTGTCCCGGTTGCTCCTCTTCCAGTCTAGCTCTCTGCTGTGGCCCGGGAAGGCAGTGGAGGATGGCCTATGTCCTTGGGCCCTGCACCTGCATGGGAGACCAGGAGGAAGCACCTGGCTCCTGGCTTCAGATTGGTGCAGCATGCTGGCTGTAGCGGCCATTTGGGGGGTGAGCCAACAGAAGGAAGACCTTTCTCTATCACTAACTCTGCCTGTCAAAAGAAAAAAATCGTGAGTTCTTTTTTAAAATTTAATTTTATTTATTTGAAAGAGTTACAGAGAGAGGTAGAGACAGAAAGAGAGATCTTCCATCTGCTGGTTCATTCCCCAGATGGCTGCAACGGCCGGAGCTGTGCCAATCCGAAGCCAGGAGCTTCCTCCAGGTCTCCCACGTGGGTGCAGGGGCCCAAGGACTTGGGCCAT
The DNA here is from genome assembly GCF_051225735.1 of Oryctolagus cuniculus. Classification (NCBI taxonomy): domain Eukaryota; kingdom Metazoa; phylum Chordata; class Mammalia; order Lagomorpha; family Leporidae; genus Oryctolagus; species Oryctolagus cuniculus. The sequence continues at coordinate 18,723,370 of NC_142884.1, forward strand.
CTTCTACTGCTACCTCTCTCTGTAACTCTTTCAAATAAATAAAATTAAATTAAAAAAAAAAAACTCACGATTTTTTTTTTTTTGACAGGCCACAGCAGAGAGCTGGATCGGAAGTGGAGCAGCCGGGACTCGAACCGGCACCCATATGGAATGCTGGCGCTTCAGGCCAGGGCTTTAACCCACTGCACCACAGCATCGGCCCCAAATCATGAGTTCTTAGTGATGTTGTCAATCAAACTTAATTTTGGGGGGCTGGTGCTGTGGAATAATAGGCTAAGCCTTTGCCTGTGGTGCCGGCATCCCTTATGGGCGCCAGTTCATGTCTTAGCTACTCCTCTTCTATCCAGCTCTATTGTATGGCCTGGAAAAGCAGTAAAACATGGCCCAAGTATTTGGGCCCCTGCACCTGCATGGGAGTCCCAGAAGGAGCTCCTGGCTCCTGGTCTTGGATCTGCCCAGCTCTGGCCATTGTGGGCATTTTGGAAGCGAACTAGCGGATGAAAGACCTTTTTCTCTGTCTCTCCCTCTCTCTGTAACTCTACCTCTCAAACAAATAAAATCTTTTAAAAAATTTAATTTTCCATTTTATAATTCTTTCCCCTAACAATAAAAATCTTGGTTTCTAATAACAATAGTAGATAAGACCCATTCAGAGAAGTCTAAGTTTCATCCTTATTCTTTCCACTCCATTCTTTTCTCCTGTAGGAGGTAATCTGTATTTGTTTTGGTTCATCTGCTGTCATTTAAAAAAATATGAGCAGGCTGTATATATATTCATACTTATTTTTCTTACACAAAAAGAATACTAAAAATGTTCTGAACCTTTTGTATATATGGATGTTTTAATAGGTATTTTAATAAGAAGAATATGTTTAATATTTATATTTTTAAGCTACAGGAGACCAAATAGAACTGATTGCTTTTTGAGTTGTACTACATAATTGAGAATTGCATATTATTGATTACATGTTTTAAATTTTATCTTTGGCTCTTTGGTATGACCATTTAAGAGAAAGGTAGTTGTCAAAAATGATAGATCACTTAAATTAGAAAGTTACATGGTTCTGAGGTTTATTTGGTTTTAAAAGAAATCATGCATTATTTTATAATCTTCTAAAAATTCTGCAGGTTGAAGATCCAGATTGCTTCTGGGTTATTATAAAAGGATGTAGTCCCTTTTTGGATCATGAAGTCGACTATCAAAAACTAAATAGCGCCATGAATGACTTCTATAACAGCATGTGTAAAGATACAGAAATAAAACCATTAATGTTGGAAGAAGGACAGGTATGTATCTGAATGCACTTTATTTATTGTATCTTTATTATTGTTTAACGATTTATTTAGTTGAAAGGCAAAGTTAGAGGGACAGATAGATCTTCCATCCTCTAGGTCAACCCCCAAATGGCCTTAATGACCAGGACTTGGCCAGGCCGAAGCCAGGAGTCAGGAGTTCCATCTGGATCTCCCACGTGGGTGCAGGGACCCAAGGACTCAGACCATCTTCCTTTGCTTTCGCAGGCTCATTAGCAGGGAACCAGACTGGAAGTGGAGCAGCCGGAACTGGAACCAGCACCAGCCTTTAATTATCCTATCTTGAAACACTAATCAGGATGTAGGGGTGGGTGTTTGGCCAGGTAGTTGAAACACCACCATGTTAGAGTGTTTGCATTCGGTTCCTGATTCTAGCTTCCTGCTAATACACAGACCCTGGGAAGCACCAGATGATAGATAGCTCCAGTAATTAGGTCCCTGTTACCCACCTGAGAGACCTGGATTGAGTTCCTAGCTCATAGCCTTCACCCTCTCCCCCCCAGCTGTTGTGGGCCTTGGGGAGTGAATCATTGGGTGGGAGTGCTCTGTCTACCAGATAATTGTTAAAAATATTTCAGGAGCTTAGAATGATGAATGTGATTAGAGTATTTTAACGTTCATGGTTGTTGCCTTGTGTTAGGTTTTTGGGTTGCATGAGACTCAGGCTGATGGTGGCAGGGGGTGGTGCTTGTGTAGGTCCAAGTGGGGCCTTGGGATAGATGCCATCCAGATCCAGGTGTTAGGGCCGTCTTCCTGGCGGTGGGAGCCAGGGCAGGTATACGGACCTTGGCAAAGAGGACCTGGGGTTTTCGGTTCTGGGCCAGTGCCTCCCTCTTTGGTTGCTCATGGCTTTGACTGACTTGGGATTTGACTGACTTGGGATTGTTTCTGCTCTGTGCTCCACATCAGGGCTTCTTTGCTTTCGTGCAGCCTCAGCCACCATTGCTGTGGTCTGATTTTCTCTTGGGTCAGCCATGTTCCAAGTGTGAACTTCGGTAATAGCATGGAGGGGAAGGACATGAACACTCGTTAGGAGGGAGACAAGACCTCATCTGAATTCCTTCCCTCGTGCCCACAAATGTCCTTAGTGACCAATTTGTTATTTTTCCATAGCAGTGACTTACTGGAGGGATGGAACGGGGTCAGTGGTCCTTTAAGTGCAGTCTTGTTTGGGAAAGCATGATGGCCTCCTCACAGTGAGCATTTACCCAGGAGGTGAGCGCTTTCTCCCTGTCCTTTTGTGGAGAGGTGGTTAAACAGGACACTGTGAATAGATTCGGGGTCACTTGTTTTGAAGAACAGGTGTGCTGTTACCTTCACGTGGGTTTAACATGGGAGAGAGCGCCACTTGCAAGCCATGCTAGGATGACCCCTCCTTCGTGGCACTGCTGTGAGTGTTTCACTTCATGCTCTCTCCATTCAGTGGCTGTCACTGCCCGAATCCACTTTCATTTGTTTTCTTTTTTTTAAAGAGTGATTTATTTATTTGAAAGTCAGAGTTACGCAGAGAGGAGAGGCAGAGAGAGAGAGAGGAGGTCTTCTACTCCCTGGTACACTGCCCAGTTGGCCGCGACAACCAGAGCTGTGCCGATCCGAAGCCAGGAACCAGGAGCTTCCTCCTGGTCTCCCACGCCAGGTGCAGGGGTCCAGGGACTTGGCCGATCTTCTACGGTGTTCCCAGGCCATAGCAGAGAGCTGGATTGGAAGTGGAGCAGCCAGGGCTCGAACCGGCACCAATATAGGATGCCCGCACTGCAGGTAGTGGTTTTACTATGCCAAAGCATGGGCCCCTCATTTGTTTTCTTTTCTTTTTCTTTTTTTTTTTTATTTTTTGACAGGCAGAGTGGATAGTGTGAGAGAGAGAGACAGAGAGAAAGGTCTTCCTTGCCGTTGGTTCACCCTCCAGTGGCCGCTGCTCCCACTGCGCTGTGGCTGGCGCATCGCACTGATCCGAAGCCAGGAGCCAGGTGCTTCTCCTGGTCTCCCATGGGGTGCAGGGCCCAAGCACTTGGGCCATCCTCCACTGCCTTCCCGGGCCATAGCAGAGAGCTGGCCTGGAAGAGGGGCAATCGGGACAGACTCCGGCGCCCTGACCGGGACTAGAACCCAGTGTGCTGGTGCTGCAAGGCGGAGGATTAGCCTAGTGAGCCGCGGCGCCAGCCCATTAGTTGTCAATATGGTGATTTCTCCCACTCCTTCTGTATTGGTGAGCTGGAATTCTTCCCGTTTAGCACTTTCCTTTCAGCTGATCCCTGTTTCCTGGGGGGCCTTTTCCTGGGAGACAGTGCTCAGTTTGGGCAGCCTCCTACACCTGTGTCATCTCCTGTAAGTGGGGTACAGGCTGAGACGATGTGGAGAGGAGCCTTTAGGGCTGTCATCACGTGACTAGAGGTTTTACTGCTGAACGTAATAAAGCCTGCCTTCTGTTTTGCAGGTCTGTGTGGTGTATTGTCCGGAGCTACGGTGCTGGTGCAGGGCCGTCATTAAGTCAGTCATGTCTTCAGCAGACCATTACCTGGCAGAGTGTTTCCTTGTAGACTTCGCCAGGTACATTCCAGTAAAATCTAAAAAGTACGTATGTGTGGTTTTATGTCTGTTTGCCTTACTCTCTTTAAGGAGATAATGATGAATTTTAAAGGAGAATGTCAGTTTTTAAAGTAAGGGGATTACCTTTTGTGAAAAGAAGACATTGAGCATTTTTGTGCCTTAAGAAATGAAAACTTGGGACAGGCATTTGACGCGGTGATGAAGTCACGACTTGGATGCCTGTGCATCACATCAGAGTGCCTGCACTTAAATCTCAGCTCCACTCTCCACTCTGGTTTTCTGCCAGTGCACCCCCGGGAGGCAGCACATGAGGGCTCAAGTTGACCCCTGCCACCCACACGGGAGACTGAGTTCTGGACTCCTGGTGTCAGCCTGGCTGTTGCCGCATTTGAGAAATGAATCAACCAGTGGACAGGCATCTTTGTTTGTCTCTCTGTCTCTGACTTTCAGATAAATGATGAAGGAAGACTGCAGGTTTCCATTCTGCATCCATGACTAGAGGAGCAAATGGTCCTAATGAGGACAGAGAGAGTGACTGTGGCCTTTCTCCACTTGCCTGCCTAGGGTGGGGCAGGGCAGGTTCAGGCTGTTCCCTTCTCGTCTCCTGGGTGCCCTGTGCCAGCTGCTCTCTGGCCTGTCCTCTTAGTTTGCACGTGGGATGGGGTGGGTCCTTCAGTGCGGTTTGCCTCACCACCAGGAGGTAGAGAGAAACTCTCCGTGTCTCCATGGAGGAGGAAATTGATGGCCACCCTCAGGTTGCAGAGAGCAGATTATATACTCAAGTGCGTATTCCTGGTTGTTCTGCGTCACAGAGTAAAGGTGTGGCTATCACGTAGGGTGCGGAGACAGTTCAGGCTCGTCCTGACAGTAACCTTCATTGACTGTGGGACTGCATGTCACAGCTCACTAGAAAACATTAGCACATCACTGTGTTCCTAAAGTTGTATTGGTAAAATGCATGAAGTTTTAATAAATGGTTTCTGGGTGGGGAGGGGGGAGGGAACATGCCAGCACACGAGGCTGGTGCTGTGGTATAGTAGGTTAAGTCTCTGCCTGCCGTGCCAGCATCCTATATGGGCACCCGTTCAGATCCCAGCTGCTCCACTTTGAATCCAGCTCCCTACTCATGGCCTTGGAGAACAGCAGAAGATGACCCAAGTGCTTGGGCCCTTGCACCCACGTGGGAGACCCAAAGAAGCCCCTGGCTTCGGATTGGCCCAGCTCTGGCCATTGTAGCTATTTGGGGAGTGAGCCAGAGAATGGAAGACCAACCTCTCTGTCTTTCCCTCTCTCTGTCTATAACTTTACCTCTCAAATAAATAAATGTTAAGAAAAAGCCAGCACAAGTCACTGTTGGTGTTTAGTGATAATTGTCCCATGGTTTGTCCCAGAGTAAAAGGATGTCCATTTAATAGGCAAACACAAGGACTCTTATTCCAGTGCAAAAAGAGCAGAGCCAGCTAGCCTTCGGTGCAGTAAGAGGTGTCTCTCACGTAGAGGAGTTTCGTGGCAGAAGGGCTCATCAGACATGGAGGATTTGCAGATACTCAAGGGAAAAGTAGGTGCCTCCCCAGCTTGAGATTCTGCACCTCTGTGACCATAATTGTTATAAAAGTACTTGGGGTCAGCGCTGTGGCATAGCAGTACAGTCACCAACTGCAGTGCCGGCATCCCATATAGGTGCCGGTTAAAAAGCCCAGGCTGCTTCACTTCTGACCCAGCTCTCTGCTATGGCCTGGGAAAGCCGAGTCCTTGGGCCCCTGCACCCGTGTGCAGGAGGACCTGGAAGAAGTTCCTGGCTCCTGGCTGCAGATCCGCACAGCTCCAGCCAGTGTGACCAATTGGAGAGTGAACCTGTGGATGGAAGACCTCTCCCTCCCTCCCTCCCTTCCTCCCTCCTTCTCTCTCTCTCTCTCTCTCTCTCTCCCCCTCTCCCCCTCCCTCTCCTCCTCCCCCTCCCCCTCCCCCTCTCCCTCCCCCTCTCCCTCTGTGCAACTCTTTCAAATAAATAAATCTTTTTTTTTTTTAAGTACTTACTGTGTTTAGCCATCTGGGGAGCTTTTCCTTTTGTATTTGGTGTTTTGAGTTTATTTTTGGCAAGAAAATCAAACGATTAAGTAGAGCTCTAACCTGTCTAAGACAAAGGGTAGGGCTTCAGGGAAGAGAGCTGCTTGATGGTGAGGAAATATGTTGACATGTCTGTTGCTTGCCTTACTTGTCACCTCGCCGTCCATCAGCTGTTTTGTGCAAAGTTGGCAAATACTAATTATTAAAACATCTGTTCATAGACAGCACTGTTGGAGTAATTCTGGTCACGTAGTAAGTGGAATTTATTTCACAGGCTTATTCATTGTTATTCAGTGTTTCCTTTTATTTTTCACTTTTTATGTATTTGAAAGGCAGAGAGATGAGAGAGAGAGAGACAGAGACAGAGAGACGAGAGAGCGTGCGCGCACGAGAACGTGCGTGCCTTCTTGTTTCACTTCTAAAATACCTACAACAGCCCTGGGTAGGCCATGCTGGAGCCAGGAACTGGAAACTCAATGTGGTCTCTCCTGTGGGTGGCAGAGACCCAGCCACCTGCTGCCTCCCAGGGCCTGCACCAGCAGGAGGCTGATTGGGTGTGGAACAAGAACTGGAGCCCAGGTGTTCTGACACGAGATCAGGGCATCCCAAGCAGCATCCCAGCAGGTAGGCCACATGCCTGCCCCTGTGCAGTATTTCTGTTCCTTCTTTCCCTCCTTCCCTCCCTTCCTCCCTCCTTCCCTCCCTTCCTTCTGATTTGTGGTATGAAAGGCAGAGTGACAGAAAAGGAGAGAAAGAAAGAGAAGTGTATCTTTCATCCTTTGGTTTACTCCTGCAAATACCCACCACAGCCAAGCCGAAACCAGGAACCCAGAACTCTATCTGAGTTTCCCATGTGGGCACAGGGACCCAAGTACTTGAATTGTCTTCACTGATGTCCCAGGCGCATTAGCAAGGAGCTGGATCGGCAGTGGATCTGGGCCCAAGCTGGCACTCGCATGGACACTGGCGCCGTGGGTGGCGCCTTCACCTGCGCCACAGTGCCAGCTGCACAGTGTGTCTTAACCTGAGGAGCCTCACCAGATACACTCTCCCTGAATTCCTGCCCCTGTGCCATGAAATTTTGATGCCACAGATACACTGAATCACTATGTAGGATCTCTCTGCTTTTACAGAAAGATTTTTTCCACCCTCCAAGAAGCAGTTTTGTCCCCTTGGCCAGATGTCTCCAAGCATCTGTTGGAGGCTGTGTTAGAATCAGAAAGGGATGTCCTTTACTTTGTTTTACGGCAAGCATGTTACTGACCTAGGTGAGCTATAAAGGAGTCTGTTCTGTGTTGTGTGTTTTATAATGGAACTCTCTCTGCTTCATTTGTCAGCATCCGAGTTGCAGTGGAATCATTTATGCAGCTTCCCTACAGAGCAAAAAGTTCCGGTTGTACTGCATGAAGCCTGTTACATTGCACATTGACTTCTGTGAAGACAGCGCCGAGATTGTGTAAGTACAGGTTCTGAAGTCACAGGAATCATGAGTAAACGCCTTCAGTTCGTGTCTGCATTTATGTGCCATCAGTTACCCGCGAGCAGGTTTTGAAGGTCTGGGTTCTGCAGGAGGCAGCCTCTGAGTTGGTGCTGGTCAAACTGGCTGTGAGTAGAATTCTCAGGCACCCCCTCCCGGGCCTGAGCTCTGTGCCTTTTGACTTAAAAAAACAACTTATAAAAAGTAGTAGAGTAATTCTAAAGAAAAGCTTTCTTGAAATAAAACTGCTGGAGCATTAAAAAAAAGTTGACCACATGCCTGCCTCTGTCCCACGTCTTTCCTCCTGGAGGCCTCTGTGGGCTGTGACCTTCCCACCCTCCATTGGTGCACTTACATACCCATGTGATCGTGGGTCCTGCCCTCTGTCAGTGCACTTACACACCCCTGTGCGCCTGGATCTCGCCCTCTGTCAGTGCACTTACACACCCCTGTGCGCCTGGATCCTGCCCTCTGTTAGTGCACTTACACCCCCTTGAGCCTGGATCCCGCCCTCTGTCGATGCACTTACACACCCCTGTGAGCCTGGATCCGCCCTCTGTCTGCACTTACACCCCCTTGAGCCTGGATCCTACCCTCTGTCCATGAGGTTAGACACCTCTCTGGGCATGGACTTTCTTAGGAAGAGAACAGGCTGTCTTGTTTGCAGAATTAGCTTAGGAGTAGCTGTGGAGGTTCTTTGCCAATCCATATCCCTCTCCTAACCACTTTGAGTCTTTTTCATGGGTGACTATGACTGATGTGGTTATTGGATTTAACCAGTTTCTTCTTGACAGCCAGCTAGATTTTCAAGCCATTTTGTGCTGTGTGTTCCCATAAGAATGTGGGTACATCCACGTAACTTACATCCCTGTCACGGCTCCTTCTTCCTGGTGTGTGGTTACTGTGTGATGGTTCCCTAGAGTGGGCCCCTGCACCAGGCTGTATTCTGCACGGTGTGCCTGTGATCTCTGCTCTTTAAGGAGCACTACTGAGGGCTGGATTTCTGTTTCTGTAGTCTGTGGGGCAGCCACTCTCACCTGGAGCTCCTCTGTCTCTCACTTCCCAGACTGTGGTGTTAACAGAAGAAAGGCTGTATAGGGAGCAGCCCAGTCCTGTCTCTATTTGCATAAGCTGGTACTGGTGCACTGTGCGCCCTGAACTCGGAAGTTACCTCTGCTCTGTGGCCCCTTTGGAGACCTCGTGCTCCACGCCCCACCATGCCCATCACCACAGTTCCCTTGGGAGGTGAGTGCATCACTCTTGGGACCAGCCTCAGAGTAGTATGCTCCAGTAAGCCAGCTTGTCTCTGCTTGGGTCCGTGTGTCCTGCTCGGCTGCTCTCTGGCATCCTGCTCTGCAGCCCCTGTGCTGTTCCTCTCGCAGAGCAGCCAGCTGCAGGCCATCCAGGTGTGGTTTGGGCAGCAGCTTGTGCTACCCAGCTACCCCTGGGGCAACCCGTTTCCTGTCCTTCTCACCCCCTTCCTACTGACCCCCTTTCCAGGACTCTCGGGTCTTTTCCACCCTCAGGATACCCCTGGGGTAGGTGGAGGACTTAAGAGTAAGTTTTTTTTTTTTAATTTCCAAGGATTTTTCTTGAAGAGTTGAAAAGAAAGGGGGAGAGATCTTCCATTTGCTGGTTTCCTCCTTAGATGGCTGTGATGGTTGAGACTGAGCCAGGCTGAAGCCCGGAGCCTGGACCTCCATCTAGTTTCCCAAACGGGTGGCAGGGCCCAAGGATTTGGTCCATCTTCCACTGCTTTCCCAGGAGCATTAACTGGATTGGAAGTGGAGCAGCCAGGACTTAAACGGGCACCCATTTGGGATGCTGGCGTTGCAGGCAGCAGCTTAACCAGCCACGCCATGGTGCCGGCCCCAAGAGGAACTTTTCTTACTGGGTTTTCATTGTCATCTTTGGCAGGTGATGCCTTTGCACTCACATGTTATTAAGAATAGTTTTCTTAATGTGTATTACAGTTTTTGACAGATTTGTCAGATATCCTTCCAGAAAGATTATAGCAATTTATACTATCATTATTGGGGTTTCTTTTCCTATGCAACCTCATTAATAGTCTTTTTTAAAAAAAAAAAAAGATTTTATTTATCTACTTGAAGGAGTTACACAGAGGAGAGGCAGAGAGAAAGAGGTCTTCCACCCGCTGGTTCACTCCCCAGTTGGCTGCAATGGCCAGAGCTGTGCCGATCCGAAGCCAGGAGCCAGGAGCTTCCCCCAGGTCTTCCCACATGGGTGCAGGGGCCCAAGGACTTGGGCCATCTTCTACTGCTTTCCCAGACCATAGCAGAGAGCTGGATTGGAAGAGGAGCAGCCGGGACTTGAACTGACACACATATGTGATGCCAGCACTGCAGGCAGTGGCTTTACCTGCTGCACCACAGCACCGGCCCTGTTACTAGGCTTTTTAATTTCTGCTTGTTTGCCTGGTGAACATGATCTCTTGTTTTAACTTGCATTTTTTCACTTGCAAAGTTGGGTATCTTTAGTGTTTATTGTGTGTGTGTGCAGAGAGACTGATTTACCTGTTATTTTAGATTGATATTTCTCTTCAGTTATTTGACTTTATCTTATTAGAAATCTAATATTTGTTAAAAAAGAAAAGCTCATTAAGTATTTTTTATGTGAATAGTTTTAGAACTGCTATATTGTACTTTATCCTTGTAAGTTTTTTATTTGAAAGTCAGAGTTACAGAGAGAGAGAGAGAGAGAAATATCTTCTATCTACTGGCTTACCCCCAGATGGCCACAATGGCTGGTTCTGGGCCAGGTGGAATCTGGGAGCTCCATCTGGGTCTCCCATGTTGGTAGCAGTGGCCCAAGCACTTGGGCTACGTTCTGCTGCTTTTCCTAGGCCATCAACAGGGAGCTGGATTGGAAGTAGAGCAGCCTGGAAATGAACCGGTGCCCATAATGGGATGGTGGCTTCACAGATGGTGGCTCCACCTGGTACCCCGTAACACCTGCCCCCTGTAATTATCTAGATGTAGTGTAGATACTACCTTAGTAAAAATAAAAATAACTACTACTTTTGAACATTGATTATGTCCAGGCTGTGGGGTAAATGTTCTCTATATACTTCCTCATTTGATCTTTTTTTTTTTTTTTTTTTGGTAAGAGTTAGAAGTAGAGTCAGCGAGAGAGCGAATCCATTCCTTCCATTGGTTCACTCACCAAAAATCCGCAGTGGCAGAGCTGAGCTGATCCAAAGCCAGGAGACAAGAGTTTCTTCCAGGTCTTCCACGTGGGTGCAGAGACCCGAGGACTTGGGCCATCCTCTACTGCTTTCCCAGGCCATAGCATAGAACTGGATCAGAAGAGGAGCAGCCAGGACACGAACCAGTGCCCATATGGGATGCCAGCACTGCAGGCTGGGGCTTTAACCCACTGCACAACAGCACGCCCCCCCCCCCCATTTGATCTTTTACCAACTCTTGGAAGGAATGGATCTTGTGATACAGCCGATTAAGCCACTGCTTGGGGCACCTTTGGTTCCATACTGGAGTACCTGATGTAAGTCCTGGCTGCCCACTTCCAGGACAGCTTCCTGCTAATGCCCTAGGAGACAGCAAATGGTGGATGGAATCCTGAATACCTGCCACCTGTGAGGGAGACCTGAGTGGAGTTTCTGGCTCCTGGTTTCGGCATGGTCCAGGCCCAGTTGTTGGAGACATTTGGAGAGTGAACCAGTAGATAGAAGATTTCTCTCTCTCTCTTGCCCTCTCTGATGCTCTGCCTTTCAAATAAATAAAAATGAATAAACATTTAAAAAACTAAAATAACTCTTGAAGTATGGTGGTAGCATATGTGATAGATCCAAACAAGAGAAATGTAAAATATTTTATTCTGATCTTGACTTTTTATTTTATTTTTATTCCTTCTAAATACTGGTTTCTCCTGATTTTCTACTGCCTATACCTTGTCCTATGATTTTCTTTCCAAAGCATAGGCGAGATGTAGAAAGGTTAAGTTGATAGAGATCAAATGGGAGGTGGCGAATGGGTGCTCTAGTGGGCAGAGTGAGGACCATAGCAGCCGCTTCCCCACAGCTGCCCCTACACTGTTGGCTTAGCCGACATGTACTGATCCCTCTCTGTGCCAGCCTGTGGAGACGCAGAGATCTCAGAATCGCTGCCCCAGGGAGCTTGTGTTTTGATTTGTCACAGGTAACTGATGTTGCAGCAGACAGGTGAGCACAGGTCACCTCACTGGGGCCCTGGGATGTGAGTTTGTGTTGGTGCAAGCAGCAGTGTGGAGAGGGGTGTGTCACAGGAAGTAGCTGGGGTCTTTATCCCCACCCAGAGCAGGGCCAGAGCTATGCTCTGTTGTGTGCATCGTGTGCTTGATTGGTCATGCAGAAAGAGCCCTGTGTGTGGTTTACAAAGCAAGATAGTGTACTAACTAAAGTGTCCTTGGCCCTCACCGGAGTGTTGCAGTGTTCCCACTGGTTTCCTTTTTCTGGTCCAGGGTCTGAGCCAGGCCTCCAGCTTGCCTCCAGTGTCCTGTCTGGTTAGTCTCCCAGAGTCGGGGACAGTTCTTCAGTCTTCCTTCATGGCCTGGACGCTTCTGAAGAGTCCTGGTCAGTTATGCTGCAGAGGAACGTTCAGTTTGACTTGGCCTGATGTTCTCATGATCAGACTGAGGTTGTGCGTGCTGGCAGAGAGAGAGAGAGGTCTGCCATCCACTGGTTCACTCCCCAACTGGCTGCGACGGCTGGAGCTACGCCGATCCAAAGCCAGGAGCCAGGAGCTTCCTCTGGGTTTCACACACAGGTGCAGGAGCCCAGGGACTTGGGCCATTTTCTGCTTTCCCAGGCCATAGCAGAGAGCTGGATCGGAAGTGGGGCAGCTGGGACTAGAACTGGCACCTGTATGCCATGCCAGCACTGCAGGCAGCAGCTTTACCTGCAACACCACAGCGCCAGGCCCTATCAGGCATTCTGAATTTGCTACGGTGAGGTTCACTTTTTCCATCATTCCTTCTACAGTTTTAAAACTTTAATTATCTTTTTAAAAAAGATTTATTTATCTATTTGAAAGTCAGAGAGAGAAGGAGAGACAGAGAGAGGTCTTTCATCTACTGCTTCCCTGCCCAACCAGCTGCAATGGCCAGAGCTGAGTTGACCTGAAGCCAGGAGCCAGGAACCTTCCCTGGGCCTCCCACATGGGCACAGGGGCCCAAGGACCCAGGCCATCCTCCAGTGCCTTGCCAGGTCATAGCATGGGGCTGGATTGGAAGTGGAGCAGCCAAGATCCGAACTAGCACCCACATGGGATGCGGGATGCTGGCACCACAGGCCTAGGCCCTAACCCGTTGAACCACAGCACTAGTCCTTTATTTATCATTTTTGAAAAAGATTTTATTGGCCAGCCCCGTGGCTCACTAGGCTAATCCTCTGCCTGCAGTGGCGGCACCCCGGGTTCTAGTCCCAGTCAGGGCGCCGGATTCTGTCCCAGTTGCTCCTCTTCCAGACCAGCTCTCTGCTGTGGCCTGGGAGTACAGTGGAGGATGGCCTGAGTGCTTGGCCCCGCACCTGCATGGGAGACCAGGAGGAGGCACCTGGCTCCTGGCTTCGGATTGGAACAGTGCGCCGGCTTCAACGCGCCGCCCGTGGCAGCCCCTTGGGGGGTGAACCAATGGAAAAAGGAAGACCTTTCTCTCTCTCTCTCTCTCTCTCTCTCTCACACTCTCACTCTCTCACTCTCTCGCTCTCACTCTCACTCTCACTCTCACTGTCCTACTCTGCTTGTCAAAAAAAAATAAAATAAAAAGTATTTTATTTTTTTAACTTTTATTTAATGAATATAAATTTCCAAAGTACAGCTTATGGATTACAATGGCTTCCCCCCATAACGTCCCTCCCACCCAGAACCCTCCCCTTTCCCACTCCCTCTCCCCTTCCATTCACATCAAGATTCATTTTCGATCCTCTTTATGTACAGAAGATCAGTTTAGCATACATTAAGTAAAGATTTCAACAGTTTGCTCCCACACAGAAACATAAAGTGAAAAATAATAGATGATTTTTTAAATGATGATGAAATCAGATCAGACCTATTGTCATGTTTCATCCCAGTGAGAGTCAAGTTGGGAATTGATAATTTCTCTTTTTTTTTTACAGAAGATCAGTTTAGTATACATTAAGTAAAGATTTCAACAGTTTGCACCCCCATAGAAACACAAAGTGAAATATACTGTGTGAGTACTCGTTATAACATTAAATCTCACTGTACAGCACATTAAGGACAGAGATCCTACATGAGGAGTAAGTGCACAGTGACTCCTGTTGTTGACTTTACAAATTGACACTCCTGTTTATGGCATCAGTAATCTCCCTATGCTCCAGTCATGAGTTTCCAAGGCTATGGAAGCCTTTTGAGTTCTCCAACTCCTATCTTGTTTAGACAAGGTCATAGTCAAAGTGGAGGTTCTCTCCTCCCTTCAGAGAAAAGTACCTCCTTCTTTGAAGACCTGTTCTTTCCACTGGGATCTCACTCACAGAGATCTTTCATTTAGTTTTTTTTTTTTTTTTTTTTTTTTCTGCCAGAGTATCTTGGCTTTCCATGCCTGAAATACTCTCGTGGGCTTTTCAGCCAGATCCGAATGCCTTTAGGGCTGATTCTGAGGCCAGAGTGCTGTTTAGGACATCTGCCATTCTATGAGTCTGCTGTGTATCTCGCTTCCCATGTTGGATCACTCTCCCCTTTATTTATTCTATTGGTTAGTATTAGCAGGTACTAGACTTGTTTATGTGCTTCCTTTGACTCTTAGTCCTTTCATTATGATCAATTGTGAACTGAAATTGATCACTTGGACTGGTGAGATGGCATTGGTACATGCCACCTTGATGGGATTGAATTGGAGTCCCCTGGTATGTTTCTAACTCTACCATTTGGGGCAAGTCAGCTTGAGCATGTCCCAAATTGTACATCTCTTCCCTCTCTTATTCCCACTCTTATGTTTAACAGGGATCACATTTCAGTTAAATTTCAACACTTAAGAATAACTGTGTATTAATTACAGAATTAAACCAGTCATATTAAGTAGAACAGATTAAAAAAATACTAACGGGGATAATGTATTAAGTTGTTAACAGTCGGGGCTATGCTGATCAAGTCACCATTTCTCATAGTGTCCATTTCACTTCAACAGGTTTCCATTTTGGTGCTCAGTCAGTTGTCACTGATCAGGGAGAACATATGATATTTGTCCCTTTGGGACTGGCTTATTTCACTCAGCATGATGTGTTCCAGATTCCTCCATTTTGTTGCAAATGACTGGATTTCATTGTTTCTTACTGCGGTATAGTATTCTAAAGAGTACATATCCCATAATTTCTTTATCCAGTCTACCGTTGATGGGCATTTAGGTTGGTTCCAGGTCTTGGCTATTGTGAATTGTGCTGCAATAAACATTAGGGTGCAGACCGCTTTTGTGTTTGCCAATTTAAATTCCTTTGGGTAAATTCCAAGGAGTGGGATGGCTGGGTCGAACAGTAGGGTTATCTTCAGGTTTCTGAGGAATCTCCAGACTGACTTCCATAGTGGCTTGACCAGTTTGCATTCCCACCAACAGTGGGTTAGTGTCCCTTTTTCCCCACATCCTCGCCAGCATCTGTTGTTGGTAGATTTCTGTATGTGAGCCATTCTAACCGGGGTGAGGTGAAACCTCATTGTGGTTTTGATTTGCATTTCCCTGAGTCCTAATGATCTTGAACATTTTTTCATGTGCCTGTTGGCCATTTGGATTTCCTCTTTTGAAAAATGTCTATTGAGGTCCTTGGCCCATCTCTTAAGTGGGTTGTTGGTTTTGTTTTTGTGGAGTTTCTTGATCTCTTTGTAGATTCTGGTTATTAACCCTTTATCTGTTGCATAGTTTGCAAATATTTTTTCCCATTCTGTCGGTTGTCTCTTCACTCTCCTGACTGTTTCTTTTGCAGTACAGAAACTTCTCAATTTGAGGCAATCCCAGTAGTTGATTTTGGCTTTGACTGCCTGTGCCTCCCGGGTCTTTCCCAGAAACTCTTTGCTTGTGCCAATATCTTGAAGGGTTTCTCCAATGTTCTCTAATAACTTGATGGTGTCAGGTCGTAGATTTCGGTCTTTAATCCATGTTGAGTGGATTTTTGTGTAAGGTGTAAGGTAGGGGTCTTGCTTCATGCTTCTGCACATGGAAATCCAGTTTTCCCAGCACCATTTAGTGAATAGACTGTCCTTGCTCCAGGAATTGGTTTTAGATCCTTGATCAAATATAAGTTGGCTGTAGATGTTTGGGTTGATTTCTGGTGTTTCAATTCTGTTCCATTGGTCTATCCATCTGTTTCTGTACCAGTACCATGCTGTTTTGATTACAACTGCCCTGTAGTGTGTCCTGAAATCTGGTGTTGTGATGCCTCCAGCTTTGTTTTTGTTGTACAAGATTGCTTTAGCTATTCGAGGTCTCTTTTGCCTCCATATGAATTTCAGCATCATTTTTTCTAGATCTGAGAAGAATGTCTTTGGTATCCTGATTGGAATTGCATTGAATCTATAAATTGCTTTTGGGAGAATGGACATTTTGATGATGTTGATTCTCGCAATCCATGAGCATGGAAGATTGTTCCATTTTTTGGTATCCTCTTCTATTTCTTTCTTTAAGACTTTGTAATTCTCGTCGTAGAGATCTTTAACGTCCTTGGTTAAGTTTATTCCAAGGTATTTGATTGTTTTTGTAGCTATTGTGAATGGGATTGATCTTAGCAGTTCTTTCTCAGCCATGGCATTGCTTGTGTATACAAAGGCTGTTGATTTTTGTGCATTGATTTTATATCCTGCCACTTTGCCAAACTCCTCTATGAGTTCCAATAGTCTCTTAGTAGAGTTCTTTGGATCCCCTAAGTAAAGAATCATATTGTCTGCAAAGAGGGATAGTTTGACTTCTTCCTTCTCAATTTGTATTCCTTTAATTTCTTTTTCTTGTCTGATGGCTCTGGCTAAAACTCCCAGAACTATGTTAAATAGCAGTGGTGAGAGTGGTCATCCCTGCCTGGTGCCAGATCTCAGTGGAAATGCTTCCAACTTGTCCCCATTCAATAGGATGCTGGCCATGGGCTTTTCATGAATTGCTTTGATTATATTGAGGAATGTTCCTTCTATACCCAATTTGCTTAGAGTTTTCATCATGAAAGGGTGTTGAATTTTATCGAATGCTTTCTCTGCATCAATTGAGATAATCATATGGTTTTTCTTTTGCAGTCTGTTAATGTGGTGAATCACATTGGTTGATTTGCGAATGTTGAACCATCCCTGCATACCAGGGATAAATCCCACTTGGTCTGGGTGGATGATTTTTCTGATGTGTTGTTGTATTCTATTGGCGTGAAATTTATTGAGGATTTTTGCGTCTATGTTCATCAGGGATATTGGTCTATAATTTTCTTTTAGTGCTGCATCTTTCTCTGGCTTAGGGATTAAGGTGATGCTGGCTTCATAGAAAGAATTTGGGAGGATTCCCTCTTTTTCAATTGTTCTGAATAGTTTGAGAAGAAATGGGATTAGTTCTTCTTTAAATGTCTGGTAGAATTCAGCAGTGAATCCATCTGGTCCTGGGCTCTTCTTTGTTGGGAGGGCCTTTATTACTGTTTCGATTTCTGTTTCAGTTATGGGTCTATTTAGGTTTTCTGTGTCTTCATGGTTCAATTTTGGTAGATTGCATGTGTCCAGGAATCTATCCATTTATGATAGATTTTCCTGTTTGCTGGCATACAAGTCCTTGTAGTAATTTCTGATGATTCTTTTTATTTCTGTGGTGTCTGTTGTTATGTTTCCTTTTTCATCTCTGATTTTATTGATTTGGGTCTTTTCTTTTTTTTAGTTAGTTGGGCCAATGGGGTGTCCATTTTGTTTATTTTTTCAAAAACCCAGCTTCTCACTCGGCTGATTTTTTGTAATTTTTTTTTGGATTCAATCCTGTTAATTTCTTCTCTGCTTTTAATTATTTCTCTTCTACTAGATTTGGGTTTGGTTTGGCTGCAGTTTTTCTAGGTCCTTGAGACGTGCTGAAAGCTCATTTATTTGGTACCTTTCCAATTTCTTGATATAGGCACCTATTGCTATTAACTTGCCTCTCAATACTGCTTTTGCTGTATCCCATAAGTTTTGATATGTTGTGTTGTGAAAACTTCTAAATGTTCTTATCATAAATTTTTTGAAATCCATATCTTGCATTTCTTCTATCTCATCATCTTCATAATCTTGGCTTGGGGTGTTTTGTTTATTTGGAGGCATCATAGTGTCATCGTTGATCTTGTTCCCTCGATTTCTGTGTTTGTTGCTTGGCATAGTTAATTCTTCTTTCGTCACTGCGCTTTTTTTTTTTTTATACTATGTCTGTGTTAAGTGGACTGCCTGCTGTTGGAGGAGCCTTGGAGGCTTGAGATGGGTGTGGCCTGAGAGCTCTGCTTGGTTCTTCTGGGTTACGGGTGTGCAAAGGTGACACCCTCAGGTTATGCGTGGTAAATCTCTCCTTTTTATTTATTTATTTATTTAGGAGGTAAGTAATATCGCACCGCACTGCTGTGCAGAATTGATGGTATTTAGCTTCAGATCTCTGGCTTCTACCCAAAGAGTCTGTGCAGGCTCTGTTTCTCCTCTGGACTCCCACTGGGTTGCCTAGGCTACTGAATTGTAGTGACTCAGTTCCTTAGCTCTCCCTAGTTGTTATCTAAATCCAGAGTGAAGGCCTGCTCTTTGTCTCTTGCTTGCCTTTGCAAGGTTGGCAGAGAGAGAAACTCCTCTGTACCAGTACCCCCCCACACACCTTTTTTCCTTCTCTCCCGTAGTCAGTCTGGTGAACTTTCCCGCTCCCCTCTAGATTCTGACCACCATTTCCCCGCCAATGTCTCAGGTTACTGAGCTCACCTCCCCTTCCAGCACCGATGTGTGGACTCAGAGCCCTGGGCGTCCCTGCTCTCCCTGCTGGTGTCTGTGTGACATCCACTCCCCTTCCTGCACCGGCACACAGACCATGCAGCTCCCGCAGCTCGGCTTCCGCGCGGTGGGCGACCTTGTTCTCCCAGTAGGTCCTCCGAGTCACAGCCACTAGATCCGGAAGAGTTTCCTCTGCAGTTTTTTCCTGATCCTTTTTCTGAGGCTACCATAACTCCACTTTTATTAAACTAAATTTTCCCGCACTATCGGTGTGCGCCCTCACTGTTCCGCCATCTTGGCTCCACCCCGTCCTTCAATAAAAATATTTTATTTATTTGAGAGGTAGAGTTATAGACAGAGAAAGACATAGAGAAAGGTCTTCCTCTGCTGGTTCACTCCCCAAATGGTTGCAGTGGCAGGAGCTGAGCTGATCAGAAGTCAGAAGCCAGGAGCTTCTTCCAGCTCTCTCACAGGGGTGCAGGGGCCCAAGCACCTGGGCTATCTCCTACTGCTTCCCAAGGCCATAAGCAGAGAGCTGGCTTGGAAGAGGAGCAGCTGGGACGCAAACTGGCCACATACAGGATGCCGGTGTGGCAGGTGGAGGCTTAGCCTACTGTACACAGCACAGGCCCCTATTGATCTTGCTATTTCTTTGAAAGGCAGAGAGACAGAGATCCTCAATATCCTGGGTCACTGCTCCTGCAGTCTCCCCCTGTCCCCTGTAGTGACACTGCACACCCACCCCTGTGGGCCCTGCTGAGGCCCTGACGGCGGCTCCTCCAATGCCTCTGTCCCCAGGTGCCGTTCCCCCTGGCTCTGAGGATGCGGGACATCTACATCCTGGAGGGCGAGCACATGCTCCCAGCCATGGCATACACGGCCGTCAAGATCCATCACAGTGAGTCCTCAGGGCCCACAGAGGCCCGGGTGCTGGGGACGGAGGAGCTGGGGGTCCCCCTGCCTGTCCCTCGTGAGTAGGGCTTGAGGGAGGGATGAGGGGGTTGGGGAGGCCTGGGTTCCCTTCAGGAGGGCACTGAGAATCCCCCTGTTGCATCCCCAATCCCAGGCCCCCACAGACCACAAGGAGAAGTGGCCAGGGTCATCCCACTGTCAATTGGCCCCTGAGCAGTCCCTCCAGTGCTTGGCTTGACACCCAAGACATACTGGCCCGATGACCACAACTGTCTGCACACAGGACCCTCCTAGGACAGGTGGGTGGGTTGCCACCTGCATGTGGGCAGGGCTAGAGGGAGGTGGGGCTGTGGGAGACCCTGTGCAGTGAGGGGGAAACAGGCCGGCAGAGAATCCCCTTCAGCCATCTGAGAACCCCTGGAAGGCCCAGGTGCCCTGAGCCCAGTTGTGGGGGCCGAGTGCACTCCTGTGAGCAGGGCTGGGCACAGAGGCAGGCGCTGGGGGCCCCCGCGGCAGAACACAAGTGCAACTGAGTGTGGACTCTGCAGCCCTAGCCTCGGGCCAACAGAAGGCAGCGGGACCCGGAGCATCGCTGGCCTCTGGGCTGCGGTGGGGAGGGGTCCCCGTGCTCCTCCCCTGCTGCTGCTGCCATCAAGGACCTGAGCGCCTGGGTCCCCATGCAGAGCAGAGATGGGTTTGTCCCAGCTCTGAGGCTCTAAGTGGGGGCCCAGGTGCAGGCTGTCCAGGCACTGGGGAGGCCCCACTGTGCCTCCAGGTGCTGCCTCCCCTGGGTGCTCGTAGGACAGTAGCA